>NC_133418.1:110155000-110468625 GCF_049350105.2 Macaca mulatta
AGGATGGCTCAGCTCTAGCCTAGACTGTTTTCTGTTCCCTTATTACAAATAAGTTAGAATTCCTGTATTAGGTCCAGTTTCTGGTTTCGTTTATTTATTTGTTAAACATTTGCTGAACATCTGCTGTGCACAGCAGTACTGGAGATACAAAGATGAATACACAGTTCTGCTTTCCTTAATTGTGCTCAGTCTGTCATGGGGAGATGGCCCCATAAACAAATGGATCGGTATAGAGGCATGTACAGTGCACAGAGGCCAAGGGAGAGGTAGTATCCCTCCAATCTTCGGAAATTACTTTTAGGATCATTTTATTTTCATCTGCTCACTGTAAGATGTCTGAGCCTACATGTGTTTGCTCTAAGTATGAATGACTGCAAGGTAATTAACTGGCCCAATAATTTTCAGAAATTAAGAGTTCTAATGTATTAAAACATTTCTATCAATATATGCCCTGAATACCCCTAAAATATCAGAGCTTTAGAATTTGGAGGAACTTTTTGTTCAGAGGCTGCAGCAATCTGACTAGGCTGAATAGTTAGGTCAAGCCACATTTTCCAGTATGTTTAGTCACAACAAGGTGACTAGGAGTTCATTCATAGTCAATTTGCAGTTTCTTTATCAGATTGAATGTGGAATACCCAGTTTTATTTTTATTTTTTCTCTGTTTTTATTTTTTTGACTTTTATTTTCAGTTCAGGGGTACATGTGCAGATTTGTTATATAGGTAAACTTTTCTCACAAGAGTTCGTTGTACAGATTTTTTTCATCATCCAGGTACTAAGCCTAATACCCAATGATTATTTTTTTCTGATATTCTCCCTCCTCCCACCTTCCACCCTCAAGGAGGCCTCAGTGTCTATTGTTCACCTCTATGTGTCTGTGTATTCTCATTATTTAGCTCCCACTCATAAGTGAAAACATGCGGCATTTGGTTTTCTGTTCTTCTGTTACCTTGCTTAGGATAATGGCCTCCAGCTCCATCCATGTCCCTGCAAAGGCCGTGATCTCATTCTTTTTTATAGCTGTATAGTATTCCATGGTGTATATGTACCACATATTCTTTATCTAGTTTATCATTGATGGGCATTTAGGTTGATTCCTTGTCTGTGCTATTGTGAATAATGCTACAGTGAACATATGTGTGCATCTGTCTTTATCATAGAATGATTTATATTCTTTTGGATATAAACCCAGTAATGGAATTGCTGGGTCAAATGGTAGTTCTGTTTTTCGCTCTTTGGGGAACCACCACACTGCTTTCCACCATGGTTGAACTAATTTGCACTCCCACCAACAGTGTGTAAGTGTTTGCTTTTCTCTACAATCTTGCCAGCATGTTATTTTTTGACTTTTTAATAATAGCCACTCTGACTGGTGTGAGATGGTATTTCATTGTGGTTTTGATTTGCGTTTCTCTAATGATCAGTGATATTGAGCTTTTTCTCATATGCTCTTTGGCCGGATGTATGTCTTCTTTTGAAAAGTGTCAGTTCATGCCTTTTGCCCATTTTTTAATGGGGGGAACCTTGTTGTCAGAACAAGTTCTAATTAATAAATGCTTAGCTTAGGAAGCAGAAGCATGTTTTATAAAAGAAATCTGGAGTGCTACAGGAGAACAGAGGATGTAAAGGTTGATTTTATTTGTTAGCCCAGGATCATGGAAGAATTTTAACCTGGGTTTGAAAGGTAAAAATGGGGGTTGGCCATTATAATGGATACCCCAATCAGTGGAGTTTTATTAGTGGGAGGCAGTGGAGTTTTATTAGTGGAAGGCAGGCTTCAGTAACAGTACACAGCCTGGCATGGCAGGTCCATGAACTTGTGGAGGGGGAGGAGGAAGAGACAGACTGGGTTGGGATAAAATCATTAGGGATATGACTATCATGTTAAGGAGGATGGACTTCGGACTTCATGCTTCAGGAATTAGAGAATGGGTGTTGTTAAGGGGGAGAATTTCAACAGCAAGCTTTCAGTTACTATCAGTGTCAATTAATTCTCTGCCTTTTGCACCTCTGCATCTTAAAGGATGGGGATATTAAACACACTTAATGCCAGTTTTTTTGTTTTTGTTTTTGTCACAATAGCCCATAGACATAGATCCTTAACAAGAGTGTGCTTCCTAAAAGTACTCCCAGGGAGGTCTTATGGACATATAATGAAGGGCCCCAGTCTGATGATGGCTCTCAGAAATGTCATCTAAAGCACCTTGCTATTCCCATGCTGATTGAGAACCACTTTGACTTGGCTGCTGCAGCCTTGCCTTTGGATCGAATAATAATGTCCTCTGCCATTTTCGGGAAAAGAAATGACCAGAGCCTGCCATGCTGTGTTGGAATTTTTTTTTTCCTGTAGATTTTTTTTAAGCAGCCCAGATAGGAAACGAGTAGTCTGTGTCAAAGAGAGCCTTTATTTAGTTTAGACTGAAGTCCAGGCATAAAACCATCATTAAAAGATGAAAACAGAGTAGTCGCTTTTCAGGATTAACTCGTTCTGGGCTTTATTTGCGTAAGCAAATTAATGAGCTGGAAAGTCTCATTTTTACAAGTGCTAAATTGTAAAGGCACTACAGGGACAGACTCTTCAGTGTTATTGATGTCTGTTCAAATGAGAGATGGAAATCTCATGGAATACCAAGGAAACCTCCTAATTTAAAATATGTCTTCTAACTGTTAGCAACATCATTTCAATGCCAGCAAAGAGGGAGATGTCAGAGAACATTTTTCATTTTGTTTATTGCATATTTTCCAGCATACATGGATAATGCCAAATTACCAACTAGAAAGAGAATTTTATGACATTTTCCTGTCCAAGATGGCTAAAATTTTTTAATAGAATCATCTCTCTAGTTCCCTTACTGCGTTCTCATCCTCCCTCTCTTTCTCTTATTCTCTCTTCCTCCTTTCCTTTTTATTAAGCACCTAAAATATGCAAATAAAAATTTGTGACCAAATTTACAAGGAAAGAAAATACAAGTTTTATTCTTAAGAAACTCCAAGTCTATTGGAAGAAACAGATGCATAAAACACATAAGCAGATTATCCCAGGGCAGCATGATAAAGATTTAGTACCAATTACATAGAGCCCAAAAAAAGATTCCCTGAGTTATCTGGGGTGAAAGTGGGGTTCTAACTTGTCCTTTGAAGATGTCTGGGAGAGAAAAGCAGAGTGGTTCATCCCCTGGTGAATGTTTGATGAAAGCGAGCTTTGTGAAGAAGGTACAACTAGCTGTTCTTCCAAAACACATGGCTAATTGGATAATTGAGGAGAGTGAATGATTACCAAATCTTTGTATCTGACTTTTAAAAGAACTTTTATGCTTATGTTTGCATCTGGCAGTGCCATCCTAGAAAGTCTTAGCTCTTTAAATCAAATGAAGGTCTAATTTAGAAGGGACTGAGCAAGATCTCCTCTCACAGAATTTCATTTCCTGCAGGAATGCAGAGTATCAACTTCCAGACGGAATCCAAAATCCAGGCTAAGTTCTGCTGCATAAATAGCAATTACATGATTAAGAGTTTTGGCTTAAAAGGCATTCCATGTGTTTAATTTGTACAGGCCCATAGGTTACACTAATTTCAAAAATCATTTTGCATATCACATCTAACCATCAACCCTAATCAGTTCTCAAGCCCAGGAGGAAGCTACTGTTATCCCCATTTTACTGCAAAGTATCTGATGTTTGGGGAGGTTAAATGCTTGTGTTAACACCACTAGTCTGAGTATGAAAAAACTGGAAGTTGCCTTTCTTTCAGTTCTGCTCTCCACGTGTGGAGCAGACAAAAGAGGAGACTGAGAGACTGAAATGGGTTAAGGTTGGGGGTCCCAGGAACTAGCACCTGGCAGGTCATTAAGTGACAACTACTGACATATTGACAAAGAAATGGGCCCTTTGGGCCATGTGAGAATTATATATGTTACGACAAACAAGAATACTTCACAATACTATAGAATTCACCCATTCAGTCATCTGAAAAATATTTTAAAATATCCTACTGTATACAAGAACCTCTTGTAGACACTGGGGTATAGCAGTGAACAAAAAAGACAAAAATCTACTTTCATCAGGTCACAGCCCAGAATTGGGAGTGAGACAACAAACAAATATATAGTATGTGAGGTGGAGGCAAGTTTGGTGGAGAACACTAAAGCTGAGACGGGTGGCAGGGGTGTTATTTTAAATAGAGGAGCCAGGAAGGGCTGATAAGGTGAGAACTAAAGGAGTGACCATCTGGTCTGGGAAAGCTGTTGTAGGCAGAGGGGATAGCAGGCACAAAGGCATTGGGGTGGGAGCCAGCCTGATGGGTTTGAGTCACAACCAGGAGCCAGTTTGCAGGGTAGAGGGAGCACAGTGAGGAGCTAAGGAAATGAGGTCAGCAAGGTGACAGGGCTGGTCCCTGGGGCCTGCTGACCTTGGGCTTTGCACTCCACTCAAGCGGTGCAGAGGACTGATGTGAGCTATTGTATTTCAGCAGGTTCATTCTGACAACTACATTGAGACTATGCTGAAAGGGCCAAGGGCTGCAACAAAGATACCTGTTAGGAGGTCACTGTGTTAGTCAGGGGAGGGAGACACAGTTCAATGAACCAAAATGATGATTTGCAATATGAGACATGTGATCTTGTCATGGACATCAGTGTCTCTGTCTGGAAGATACCTACCCACTCTCTCCTGTTTCATCTTCAGCTCCTGGATATTGGCGTTCTGCTGATCCTTCATACTTTACATTCCACTGCACTGATTACCTGAACACTGTAAGAGATTTTGGACTCCAAATCAAAAGATCAAAGCATCTCAGGTTAGCCATTTGATCTTGGCTTCTGAGGGCTCATTTGTAGAGTGGTGAGAATAATATCTAACTTGCTAATCTTTCAGAGACATTCTGAGAGACATATGCAAAAGAAACTTGTAAATAAAAAACACTGTACAAATTAGGGGTGCTCATCTACTTCACAGCATTTCTGTTATTTTCCTAATGGTGCTACAACAATCCCCATTCCATGAGCATCAATGTGAACCATCTATAACCAATGCCTTTTCTTTGTCCCCCAATCCCTATTGTTTCCTGAACCTATTCATGTTTTTTTTCTTTTTCTTTTTTTTTTTTTTTTTTTTTTTGTCACAATGCCTCTCTCATTTGTCCTTGTTTTTTAAACATCAGAGTCCAGGTCCTTGTAAGGTGATATCGAGGCCATTAAAATAATTGTTTGGGGAACTTTCCTGCATCCTGTGTTCCACACTCTCCCCCTCCGATCTAAGTTCTCTTGGCCCAGCAGTTGGCTTCCTTCCCAATGCAATCTCCTCTTCTTCTTCCAATCTCATTTGTTCTGGTCTGGTACATGAACCTCATGGTTCCAGGATTTACTTTAATACCCCACCATATCTTATGTTTACCTATTTCTATGGTTTGGATTAACCATTTCAGTTTGAAATAATCTCCCTTTGTTTCCTCCTATCAAAAACTATCTAATCTTTCCTAAAGCCTTTTCTGTTGCTCCTACTAATTCCTCTGTTGCTCCTAGTACCCTAATTCCTCACTCACGGAGTCACTAAATATTTGTACCATATTGCTTTTACTCATCTCCTTGTATATTCATGTCTTGTTTCACAGTAAGACCATCTTTAGGTAATCCTCAGTCCTGAGCACAGAACGTTAATTATTCAGAAGGTGAAGTTTCTGGGTTCCTATAACTTCCTGTAAGTATCTAGGTTCCTAGAAGTATCTGCAAAGTCAGCATGGTTCTTGAAGCACCAAAGATGATCCAGAGCTAGACAGACTAGGTATCAATCCCAGATCCCCTGACCCCCGTGATCCCCGTGATCTTGGATACATTTCCTAACATTTCTGAGTCCAGTTTCTCCAGCTTTAAAAGGGTTATGATAGTAGCCCTACCATAGGGGATTGCTCTGAGAATTGAAAACACTTACGTAAAGTGCCTATCCAAACTGGTCACAGGAGTAAATATTCAATAAGATAAATCCATTATTGTAATTATTACTGGTACGATCGTAAAATAATTGTCATTTGTGGTGAGTGGACTTCCAGACTCACTTCTTGCTGGGTTCAACTTCCCACTGCTAGATTAAAGGAGCCGAACAGGATCAGTGGTTTTCAAATGGTTTAAAATTATGCCACGTTTACTTCTTAAAGAAAAACCCACGTTTTTCTTTAGTGTCATTTAAAATTAAAAACTAATTAGAATATTGCATTTTAAAAGGATGTAATAATTAGGGCAAACATAACCATTTTCAAATCAGAACCCAAAGATGGAACTCAAAGAATTAGATATTCTCTCATGTCTTTTCTGGATCTAATATCTGGCCTAATCCTAAAATTTTGGAGGAGGAGAAAAGCTCACCCATGTCTATTTTTTTTTTTTTTTGTTATGAAATGAAATTAGGCTTTGGATGGCTGATATCTTTTGTCTCTCCAAAATCTCTTTTTACATAAAAACCTTATTTCCATCATTTAAACATAGATGGGGACTGGGCACGGTGGCTTATGCCTGTAATCTCAGCGCTTTGAGAGGCTGAGGTGGGTGGATCACTTGAAGTCAGGAGTTTGAGACCAGTCTGGTCAACGTGGCAAAACCCCATCTCTACTAAAAATACAAAAATGAGCCAGGCATGGTGGCGGGCACCTGTAATCCCAGCTACTTGGGAGTCTGAGGCAGGAGAATCACTTGAATCCAGGAGGTGAAGGTTTGAGTGAGCTGAGATTGCACCACTGCATTCCATCCTGGGCGACAGAGTGAGACTCCATCTCAAATAATAATAATAATGAAAATAATAATAAACAAACATACATGGGGACCTTGGAGTTTCTTTCTTCTTCTCTATTATTTGCTAGCACTGTCCCAGCCTTGCTCTGAGGAGCGTCAGTGCACATTTTGACTATCAAAAATCCCTTCTTATAGCATGCTCTGTAACTGGCACCTCTCTTCGAGTTTGAAGCAGTGGGAACGGTGGACTCTGGAGAGTAGAAAAATTTACACATGGTAAATACTATTGATTTTTCTGGCCTGGAGATTAATTTAGAAGAAAGGGAATCTGTTATTAGTATGAAGGTTATGTGCGATGATGGAGAAAGGAAGGGGGCAGAAATCAATACCCAAGGGCCGCCAATAATGTACTACCATCACTATCATTTTGACAGGTTTACAATCAAATGCTATTGATTTCTCATCAGCCTTTTCAGTTAGCTTCAGTAGGTGAGGTTTCTGAGTTTCAAAAAATAAAGGGTTTCTAACAGACTTTTTTTGCTTTAGTTTTTGCACCCAGGAAAGAGCGTAGTGAGTTGCGGAGTCAGCCTTCACCTGTTGTGTTTTTGTGCATCGCAGCTTTGGCTTGATGGCCGGGGGAAGGAATTAGTATGGAGGGAAGCATCTGTGTGGGATCCAGGTAAGCATCTTTGATGAAAGGGACAGTGTCACTTAGAAATGGGACTCTCCCAAAGCAACAGGATACAGGCAAGGTGAACCTGAGGGCTTTGGGGCAGAGGCAATTAGTAGGTGACTAATCTCTGAACACCTTCCACGTACTGCTGCCTTACCTGTGCCATCTCATTTATATTTCATAATCTCCAAATTACAGAGAAATAACTGAAATTTAGAGTTCAGATAACTCCCTAGGTTACACATCTGAAAAATGCAGCTGGGATTTGATTTCAAGACCTAGAAATTGTTTCCATTTTTTCCCTAGAACTTTTAGTTCATTCATATGTCACTTTCAGTGGCAGGTGGTGAGTTGTCTGGTTCATCAGTTCGAGGGATTTGGATGAATTGGAAGAGAGTTAAAAATTGGTTTTTTTCTTAGAGTGGCACATAGCTCTACCTCCTTGTCCCTGATCCCAACTGCTTCTATGTGTAGTTCCTGCTGCAGGTGGTAGGTGTCTTGCTGGAGTAAGTGCTCCACCCGTACCTGTTGATGATGATGGCTCTTGAACTTGGCCCACAGATACACATCATAACAGCAATGACCACAAAATGTGTGAATTTGTTTGATGTACATTCCTGCTAGGCGCTAATGGGAATTCCCTGCCACTTGGGCATTTATTTTTCTTTTTTTTTATTTCTCCTTGTAAACGCTAAGTGTATATTTAGAGAGAAATTGTTCTATTGAGGCACCTCCCCCTCCTGGTGGCCTTTTCAGAATTCAAATTTGCATAAATTGTTACTGCACACTAACAATAGTCACTAACTAAGAGAACCTGGATTCCAGGCCCTAAGGACGGGTGCGCTATTTCGGTGTTGTGGGAGTGAAGAGCACTAAACGTGCATTTAAGGGAATGAGTTGAATGAGTTCTAGTCTTGCCTCTGCCACTAAATTATTTTGTAGCATAGGGTAAGTCCCCTCTTTTCTCTAAGTATTGCTTTCCTCATCTATAAATAAAGAGTGGAGCAAGGTTCCCAACTTTGTTTATATAGTGCAGCAACAGGAAACGTGGGCGCTTTGTCCCAAATACAATGAAATTATTTATTCCTGGATACCAACAGAAAACATTCTCTAGAAAAAAAGTCTTTTTTTGTCTACTTATTTCTATAGTTATTCACCTTTCTGAATCTCAAATGAGAAGGCCACATATTTTAAAGAAATCACATATAAGTCTGATAAAAATCACCTACGTTTATCTAGTATATACAGCATAAAGGGTGAGCCTGCCCAGCTGAGTAGAGACACTTGATAACAGGTATGGTATAAAGCAACCTAATTTTTATTTAATTTATTACTTGCCAGAAGACTAGCTGTAGTATGAGCTAAAAGTTTAAGAGAAGTTGTGTGAGGAAATGTTATAATGGAGAAAATTCAATTTTGGAGCTTTTATTTTTCCCCAGCAAGTGCTGGGAACATACCTCATGGGCTTGTTTATAGAAGAGAATGTGATAATGTGTGTCGAATAGGTAATTTATTGGTTGACATGCAGTAGGATTTCCCTTAGGATGATCTCATTTGATTCTAGTGACAGATCATCTTCGTTGAACTCTAAATTCCTTAGAAACATAAGGATTAGGGACATTTTGAGATCCCTGCCAGAGCTGACATTCTCTGATTCATAGATTGGTTTTCTCCAGGGCAGTAAACCAAGACTCCTGGGAGTTGGGAGTAGGGCTGGGAGTGGGGGTGGATTTAAAGATGGGATGGGACACTCTGCGTAAGCAACTGTCAGGATTATATCCATCAAGACCTTGTCTCAGTCCGTTGATTGCGTAAGGACAATTCTCTCCGACATTCCGAATTCCATGATGTCTGCTGATTATACACAATGCCATCTGTCAGCTCTGTAGCTGGGCCCCTAATCTGTGTGAAATTACTTAAGAAGAAAAAATGAAAGAGACCCAGCAATTTTGCATTAAAATAAACCTAGATGTATGCAATTGGACACACATCTTGGTAGGCACTGGAATGAGAAAAAGTTAATTAGCAGACTTCTTACCCTCAAGAAAGCATAACCTACTGATGGAAATGCATGTGAATACACATCTATACACTTAAGGCCTCCAGGGCTAATAACTCTAAAGCAGGCACAAAATGCAAAGGGTAGGACATTCTTATTTTGATGTGGGAGAGCAGTGGTGTCTTTCCCAGGTTGAAGGTTTAAATTGCTGTGTTTTGGCCCCATCTTGTTTGTCCCTACCGTGGAGATTGTGAATGAGTATGCTGAGATGGAGACTCTGTGGGCTCAGCTACCTGTGTTTGATTACAAGACTTTCCATCCGACCTGTGGTGGACATGTAGCATAGGTGAGAAACAAATCTACAGGAAGACACTGATGCTTAGGGGTTATTTGTTGTCATAGTGTCACCTAGGCTTTGCTAACTGGTACAGCCAGAAGGAGATTTTCCCTTTATTTACTCTCGGCTTCTACCTACCCAGCTCTTAGCCTTTAACCATAAGTAACTTAGATCTTGCTCTCTTCATTCCTTCGACATGTCTTGCAGAAAGGAATGCCAAGGATCTCCTATTTCCCAGATCATGGAGAGTTTTCCAGAAGTTATCTGATTTACATTCTACAGTGTTTGGTTTTGTAAACCAATACATCCTTCCCTTGGCTTCTATAGGACTACACTCTATGAAGTATTTTGAAGTAAAGAGCAGGGAATAAATCCTGGTTGGTTTACTATTAATATAAAAATATTTATAAATCGTTATATTATCTTCAACATTTTTTGCAATTAGTCCATAGTCTTAAATAGCTTTATTGACTGAGTCAAATTGTACTCAACTATCTCTGGTAATGGGTAGTAAGTATTAAAAGGTTCTAAACAGGTTAAATTTTAAAAAAGAACTTAAACTAAGCATATTGATAGCTAATTTCAAAATGCTCCTATTAATTCCTTATTCATGTTAAATGCAGATAGGTATTTTATTTGCTAATTATGTAATAATGAGTACAGACTATTTTGAAGGTAACAAAACAATTTCTTTTTTTACTATCATATTTATAACCTCATTGATTATACATGTCCGCAGATCACCAACATTTTCATTATATAAGAAAATAAAGAGCCTGAAAAATAGAGAATGGTTTTGTCATTGTGAAAATCCTCCAAATATAGGGAAGTTGAGCTGGAAACAATTAGCCTGTACTTACAAAAATGTCTAAGATAAAATGTTTCTGTTCCCTAAAACAGGAAAAAAATACCAAAAAAGGACATGGAAATGTAATATATTAATTTTTGTGTGTTACAAGAGAAAGCCTCGATTTTTGTCATTTGTTCATTCCTTTTAGAAACCCCATCTGTTTTATTTCTCGTTGATTGTTCTGGTTTACCATTTACCAGGTTTTCTCAGTGCACAAGTACATACCCAGGCTGGACCTATGTGGCCCCAAAACTCAAGGAAAAACAAAATATTTCAGCCAGATATCCAATCTGGTCTTCTAGATGTCCAATACATACACATATGAGAACATGAAATCTGTTGGCTACCTATGTATATTTTGATTTCTTTTTAATGCTTACCTTTAAATTTGTGTTTTAAATGTACAATTTAAAATGCCTTTTATTCTATTTAGCTGGGTGTGCTCATTGGAGTTTTCAATAAGCTGCCTGGCAAGAAACACCAGGTTGTGAATGCAAGGAACAAACTCTCCCACTGCTTTCTCAACATTTACCATCTGAGATTCCTAATCTTTGGATTTGACTTGCTCAGTGTTCTAATCCTTTGTCTCCACTCCATCATGTCCCTTGACAACTGATTTTATTCTTCATCTACTATTCAGGGCTTCCTTTCTCTCTTCCTTTCTCTCTTCCAGTCTTTATCTGCTTTTATATTTAGCATTCTTCATCCACGCAATTTCATTTCTTTTTGGTTTTTCTTGTGCCTTAACAACCCTCAGAAGAATGCTCTCTCTGTGTGCCCCAACAGCCTACCAAGTAACAGACAACGTGGGATACACGGAAAGCATAAGGCAGAAGATGTAGCTGAAATTTCACAGGGACTGAAACTGACTTAGCAATCTTTAGCCTAAGACCTAGGTATCTGAAAAATGGCTCCTGTCCCTTTGAAGTAAAAGATTCTGGCTCAGAACTCCCCTGGGGAGGTCCCTGGTGCTATCAGGAAAGGAAAGCAAGGAGGGCTGTTGCTTTGCAGGTGTGCTCGGAGCCAGAGCACATAACTGGGAGGAGTCAGCATCCACGAAGCCAAGAGGGTCTGCCTTTGCCAGGGCTACCTGGGCAAACTTCTGGGATCTGAAGTCATCAACTCTGTAGCTTATATCTGATCTTCTAAGTCTGTGCAGTGTGTATCCTCCTGTCTGGATGTGTGTGTGTACATTGGGTGACTCTGCATACATGTGTACATGTATCAGTGTGTACAAACATACTTCTATATGGGCAGGTATGGGGATACATGTGCATGGGTGTGCAGATGGGAATATGTATGTGTACATGTTTGGGGGCAAGTATTGTATATCCTGAGACTCAGCACTCAGTAAATATTGGTAGAGTAAATAAATTATTCCATTTATTCAATTGCATAAATATTTATGGAATAATTTAATGACAATCAGAATCATAATAACTAATAATAATGGAAAAAAGGTAAAGCTTCCTCTAGAGTATTTGTGAGATGGGAACTATGCCTCTGTGTCTGCTCAGGAGTTGTCCCTGAGGTAGCTGCCTCTTTGTAGAAATATCAATGCACCCTTGCTCTTGTTGCTTTGAGCCTTTGTTTACTTTCTCATGCCCAATACCTAGAACTTTGGACCACTCTTTTCTTTCCAGTGGATACTGGTGCTACCATACTGACTTCAGATACATTTTATGTAGAAGACCCCCTTTCCCTTACTGCCTGGCTCTTAACTCTATATAACTCTACTAATACACGTGTGCTACGCTATCAAAGACTTTTACTTTGGGAATAATTAGGGGTATTTCAACATTGAGAATAAGAACCTTAATGTTAGATACTAAATAGATTGTTTTCAGCAACAAAGGAAGGAAAATATCATGTACAGGGGTCTTGTTTTGGAATAACATTTCAAAGAAATATTCATTCTCTTTATTCACGGTGTGGATTTCATACCTCACCAGGGAAACTCCCTGCCCATCTACAGGGATTTGGTCTCTGTCTAGATCCATCCTCCTCCATCCACCTCAGCAGACAGCCATCCCATCTGTATACAACAAAACATATTTTCCAAAGCTCAAGATGCTTTATCAAGATCAATACCATATGGAACTCCTGTAGGACAGCTCCAGGTAGGTGTTTGTACCCCACAACTGGTCATTTTCATGTGTCTCTACCAGTATGAAATGAATATACACACCCTCATTCTTCTTGGGGCCTTCTGGTCTCATGTGGGTAAACTTTGGACTCAACCCACAACATGTGCACACATTACTCTCAGGACAGATAATAATTATCAGAGACAATGCAGTCCAAATACATGTAAGAGAAATACTTTCCTAAAGTTTGTTAATCTACAAGGATTAGTCTTGCTCCCAAGGGTGGTACTATTTAAATTATGAAGCACTTTTCATTTCTTTTCTCTCCTTCTCCCTTTTCCTGACATGCATTGGTCTATGACAAGGGCTCCACTTCAACATATGACACGGGGTTCTTAATAATGTCATTCAAAGCAGCTCTCACTGATTTCCAATAACTCTTCATTAGCTATGCAAAGACCAGGAGCATCCTTTTGATTTATAGTTTTACCTTGTACTTGCACCAGCTCAAATTCTCAGTGTGGGCTTCTTTACTTCACTAGTCTCAATAAGGGGGAAGGGAAAACTGTGAAGATATATTTTCCCATCTGCAGGGAACAGTGGGAAACTGGGGAGCAGAAACACTCTTCTTGTTATAGTAATATTCTTAATTCATTTAATAGTATATAATTTACAAAGAACTTTTACAACCCTCTGCACCTGAAAACATAAAGACCTTATTTAAAATAATGGTTTCACATACATCAGTCTTCTCACTGAATAAATTATCCAGGACCAATTTAGCAACAGCAATTCTCTCCCCAAAAAAGTATAAGAAGATTCATCTAGGGCCCTTGGAGTGTGTCTTCAGGAGGAGTAGTTGAGGGGTAACCGCCTTTCCCATCCACTTCTGAGGACAGTCACATAATTTCTTATCAAGTGGCCTGTTCCTTTATTGGCAGTTTTGTCTTGACCTTATAGCCATGACTCTCATTGATCTGTAATCCATATTCTGTCAAGATGCTAATAGGGAGGAAAAAAGTCATCACCTGAAGAAGCAACTGCCAACAATCTTTTTCATTCTGTTCTGTGGTCCCTTTACTTCCCTTCTGAGCTATATGTAAGAGTGAAGGGAGCTGGCTGCCTTTATTTTACTTCTTAGAAGGTCACCAGTTAGATACACGGAAAGATTCATTTCCCTCTTTTAAATGAGGCTTTACAAATATTAAACTATCTGGGTTGCCTTTTACATGGCTCCACTATGCAAAGCAGCATCGATGTGGCATGTATGGAGAGGGCAAGTCAGACACACAGGGAGCAGGGAAGGCTTTTATGAGCTTTATAAATTTTGCACCTTTATACATTTAATAAAGAGCTGTGTCTAAATTATGAGAATGTTCTTGAGAATGAGGCATGGGTTTTCAGAACCTTTAGTATCTGCGGATATTTTTACTGCAAAATAATAACTTGACTGGAACTTCTTTGAGTGGGTAAGTAGTAAAAATGACAAGGGGCATTCAGAGATGTTTTCATTGTATCCATTCATCATCTGAAACTTTAATACTGTCAGGATTTACTGAAAGAATAACATACTCCTATATATTAAATGCTGGGAGTGTTAAAACTTTGAATGTTCTTGGAAACTATCTATCCAATTACATATGTTCCTTCAGAAATTCAGCTGAGATTACTGACAGACAATGGACTTGATAGAAGTAATTTCAGACTATTTCTTTTTGCAGACAGTGGCTTCTATGTTTCCTTTTGCTTGCTTTCTAGTACAGTTTATGGATTAGTTATAATTGGATTGTGGCTGTGTAGGATTTTCTGAGGGGAGGAAATTCCAGTCGAGTTACCTGTGAGAGAGGAAAAGCAGAAGGCTCTCTTTGGGCAGTACCTACCCATAAGCAACAATTGCAATGTCAAAATTAGCACATTAAACAAGTGATGGAGTCGTGAAAAGACCATCCAGTTTAAATCCAAAACAACAACAGAGAAATGCAAATCAAAACCACAATGAGATACCATCTCACACCAGTTAGAATGGCAATCATTAAAAAATCAGAAAACAACAGGTGCTGGAGAGGATGTGGAGAAATAGGAACACTTTTACACTGTTGGTGGGACTGTAAACTAGTTCAACCATTGTGGAAAACAGTGTGATGATTCCTCAAGGATCTAGAACTAGAGATACCATTTGACCCAGTCATTCCATTACTGGGGATATACCCAAAGGATTATAAGTCATGCTACTATAAAGACACATGCACACATATGTTTATTGTGGCACTGTTCATAATAGCAAAGGCTTGGAATCAACCCAAATGTCCATCAGTGACAGACTGGATTAAGAAAATGTGGCACATATACACCATGGAATACTATGCAGCCATAAAAAAGGATGAGTTCGTGTCCTTCGTAGGGACATGGATGCAGCTGGAAACCATCATTCTTAGCAAACTATTGCAAGAACAGAAAACCAAATACCGTATGTTCTCACTCGTAGGTGGGAATTGAACAATGAGATCACTTGGACACAGGAAGGGGAGCATCACACACTGGGTCCTATTGTGGGGAGGGGATGGGGGGAGGGATAGCATTAGGAGATATACCTCGTAATATAAATGACGAGTTAATGGGTGCAGCACACCAATATGGCACATGTATACATAGTAACAAACCTGCACGTTGTGCACATGTACCCTAGAACTTAAAGTATAATAAAAAAAGAAAAAGAAAAAACAAAGCAAAACAACACATGGGTTTGAGTTATGGTTCTGCCATTAATCCCATAGCCTTGGCAAGCCATATTCCTTCCTGACATCTCAGGTCTCAAGTAGAAAATAAGATGAATTCTGTTACAGCATAATTGTGAAAATAACTAAGAGGATGAATGTACAAGTTCTTTATGTATTACAAGTTATTATACAATTGCTAATTTCACTCAAGTAATGTTAATTGAGGTCTTTCTGGGTACCAAATATTGTGTAAAACACTGTATTGAAATAAAAAAAGGTGAAAAAAATATAGTTTCTACTTCCAAGGAGCTTATAATCTATAACAATATTAATGTTAGTTAGCATTTACAGGGCACTCTGTACTCAATGCTGACTGAAGCATAATTTAAAACTTAAACAAGAATAAAAAGGAGCCACATACAACAGAGGCTTTGGGTAGGCTAATTATAAAAGCTGGGTTTGCATCTGACCTAATAGAGTTTTGGCCAAGTTCTGTGGAAGTTTTAGAAAAAGCAAAAGACACAGTGTGTGTGAGGACCATACTCCTTTCACTAAGGATACTCTAGCAAGGATCTGTGGTGTGTGCACCACCTGCCTTGGGGCAGGGAGCTTAAAACCTTTACCACTAGCTGTCACGTGTACATTCCAGACCCCCACAGTGGCTATGTCTAAGTCTACCTGGGCATGGTCAAACTATAGCATGTAAGCATTGCAGACTTCCTTGTGACCTCTGAGGGAGCATCTGTATGGTTGGCCATGAATTGTGTAGCCTGCAAAACCCAGGGGTAACAATGGCCATGATAGCGACTATGTAAGTCTTGTGCCCAGCAGAACAGAGCTTATAATGGTGTCTTAAAAACAATTTATTTGGAGACTACTAGAGTGGGGAGGGAGGGAGGTGAACAAGGGTTTAAAAAACTAACTGTTGGGTACTATGCTCAGTACCTGGGTGATGGGAACATTCACAATCCTCAGCATCACCCAATATACCCAGGTAACAAATCCTCAGCATCACCGAATATACCCAGGTAACAAACCCTCAGCATCACCCAATATACCCAGGTAACAAATCCTCAGCATCACCCAATATACCCAGGTAACAAACCCTTGGCATCACCCAATATACCCGGGTAACAAACCCTCAGCATCACCCAATATACCCGGGTAACAAATCCTCAGCATCACCCAATATATCCGGGTAACAAATCCTCAGCATCACGCAATATACCTGGGTAACAAATCCTCAGCATCACCCAATATACCCGGGTAGCAAATCCTCAGCATCACCCAATATACCCAGGTAACAAATACTCAGCATCACCCAGTATACCCAGGTAACAAATCATCAGCATCACTCAATATACACAGGTTGCAAATCCTCAGCATCACCCAATATACCCAGGTAACAAATACTCAGCATCACCCAGTATACCCAGGTAACAAATCATCAGCATCACTCAATATACACAGGTTGCAAATCCTCAGCATCACCCAATATACCCAGGTAACAAATCATCAGCATCACACAATATACCCAGGTTACAGTTCTGCACATATACTCCCTGAATCCAAAATAAAAACTAAAAAAAATTATCAAAAAATAGTTTCTCATCTAAGATTCTTTATAAACTAGATATCTTAACCTGGAAGCCACAGATGCTAGGATCTGGGTTAGATATGGTTGCGATGGTGATTGATTCAGTCTAATATCTGGGGAAAAAACATGTATTTGACAGTATTATCATTTACTTTTTATAACTATGCGTTAGTTACTATTATTATTCTCATTTTAAAGAGCACACCTAGACACCTAGATAAAGTTAAGTGTGTGGCTGGCGTTTTAATACAGGTCCTCTTTTAACCATCACATAAGTACATACTATGAGAATGCCAAATTCTGCTCTGGAAAGTTCTGCTGGGGAGGTGACTTACTTAATCTCCAAAGAATACGAGGCACCCTGCAGAAATGGGAATGGCCACCTCAGGGATAGGGACCCAGTTGGGCAAAGGCACTAAGACAGCAGGCAGCAGGTGCGGATATAAGAAGGTTGGTGTGATGTCAGGGGGTATGAAGGCCAGGGTTAGGCATGCCCTGGTTTGCCATTTTAAGGAGTTTGCCCTCTATCCTATAGGAGAAGGGGATTCATTAGAGGTTTTTATGTAGGGCAGTGACAAATTTGGATTTTAAATTTAGAAAGATGAGGCCCGAGGACGATAAAGGATTAACACTTAAAGTAGGGAGAACCGTGCAGCAGTTGAAGTACTGGAGGATAAAGGGAGAGATGACTGATGATTTGTAATCTCCTCCTTCTTGACATTTACATAATGGCGTAGCCAGAAGGTAGTGGGTATAAAATGTTTAAACAGAAACGCCTGAGCTGCTACATGTAGGGAGGGTGCTAACGGCATAATACAGGAAGTGTGATGGATTTTGTTTTCGAACATTGGGAGATTCATTTTCAGTTTGGAATCAACCATCATGCTACTTTACCATTGCACTCTCCCATGCACACATACACACACACAGTGCAGGCAGAACACAGTGTTGGTATGCATAGAAAGAGACCACAGTCTCCATGACCTCTCCAAAATAAATACATGTGTCTCACCTTTCAAAGATCATATTCAAATAAGTGTGCTTGATGACAATGCTACGTTAAATGTGAACTTAAAACAATTATAGCTAGAAACAGAAATCTTTATATCATTATTAAATGCCTCCCCTTAAAGTGAAGTCACAGCTCTAATGTAGATTCTGTGGGACAAGAATGGTGTGTAACACAGAGAAGATCAAATATAGGATCTGAGCAATAAAGGAGATAACTTATTTTTTAGTTAAGGATTTTTAAAATGTAACTTAGGAGAATTGTTAAGCTGATATTAAGTCCATGAGGTAATCTTAATTAGCTAAAAGCCTCAGCACCAGATATATCAAATAATGGCTTTGTTTTCATGAATGAACAATAATTTTAAAAATAGTGCCATACTTAATAATTTAAGATGTCTATAATACTTAAAAATAACCTGTTAATAATGCTAGCTGCAAGATACTGGATGCCCTAGGTTACTTCGCTAAGGATAAGTCATAGACCAGCTTGCTGAATAGTTAACTTGTCTACCTTGGAATGATTAATTGTCCCAACCCCAATTCTATTATAACAAATGGCCAATATAGCAATTTACTGAAGGGCCTATTCACATAATACTTAGTCTACAAAAAAATCCCTTTTATTAACCACTTAGAAAGTTTATGGCAACTATTCATGTTTTACTGAGACTAGCCCAATGTTCTGTGCATTTTTTGGCATAACATTTTATAAATGCTGAATTTCATTTTAATGTGTAGCATGAATGTCAAGGATTTTGTAAATGAATGGGTGGACTCTCTCTCCAAGCACATTTGAAATCCAATCTTCTGCCTTTCCCACTTTTCTCAGAACATAGATTTGCTTTTTTGAGTCAAGGAGGAAGCAGGCAGTTGTACACACCAGGATTTTGTGCTTAGAAATGATTTTTCACAGGTGACTTCACACACTCATTATACTGAACATGCAGTACTTAGACACATATATGCCCATGTCCTTGCAAAGACAGAGGTTGTTCTTTATTCTTGGATAGTCTTTACAAATCATTCATGATACAGAGTCAAATGGCACTGTGCTTCTCATTGCAAATGACCTCCACTTATCAAGACAGAATACTATTTACTAATGTGTTGTGTCTCTATCACTATTTCCATTGGTATCATATGATTTATGTATAATTTAAAAAATTGAGTTACTTTTGCATGGTTTATTATATGCCAGCCTCATTAAGCAAGTCAGGTCTGTGGACACGTTGGCTTGAGTGTGTATGTGTTTGTGTAAGATACGTGTGTATGTACTGATTTGGTGGGTGTGTATTACGTGCAGATAAATGAGTGAAATATTCCCAATCTTGGTGCACTCTCAGATTCCACCCGTTTTCCCTCAATCATAAAATCAAGTCAGTAAATCAATGAAGTAGAAACTGGATTGAAAATATACTCAGTGAAAAAAAGGTACCCTAAATAAAACATTTAACATGTGTGATCTCCATGACAGCTGAATTCAAAATATATAAGAAATTGTAATCCAAAATTATACTTCACATTAACCATCTTTGTTTTTTGTTTGTGAGATGGAGTCTCACTGTGTCAGCCAGGCTGAAGTGCAGTGACATGATCTCAGCTCACTGAAGCCTCTGCCTCCCAGGTTCAAGTGATTCTTCCACTTCAGCCTCCCTAGTAGCTGGGATTACAGGCACCCGCCACCAAGCCTGGCCAATTTTTGTATTTTAGTAGAGACAGGGTTTCGCCATGTTGGTCAGGCTGGTCTTGAACTGCTGGCCTCAGGTGATCCGCCTGCCTTGGCATCACAAAGTGCTGGCGTGAGCCACCGCACCCAACCTACATTAACCATCTTTGCACTAAAACTGTTATCAATTTTGGTTGGTTAATAGAAACTTCTTAAAAATAAATCAGTAATTTAACACATTTGTCATTCGATGAATCATTAAGCTAGTGATTAGTGGTGACTTAGTTGGCTTGGAGAGTTTGATGGATCATCCCTATAGGAAAATCACAGTGGTCTTGCCAGTAACAATTTTGTTGTACATGTTTTAGGTTTATAGGCATTAGTAGATAATAGCTACTTGGAAGCATTTGAAGATGCCATGGATTGGAAATCCGTGCTCCATGCTGGAAGAAGAATTAAGAAACCAAAAGGGGGAGGAGGACGTAGCATCTAAATTAAGAAAACAAAACTTCCCCACAACATTTCAGCAGATTTCTGCTTATGTCTCATTGGTCAGAATTGTGTTACATGTTCCATCTTAGTTGCAAGGGAGTTTGAGAAATGTAGTTTTTAGCTTGGTCCGTGACTCTCCGAAGCATAACTGAGTTTTGATCATAAGGAAAAAAGAGAAATTGGATATTAGATAAGTAACAAGCAGTGTTTCAACCAGAAATGAAGTTCACTTTCTCACTATGTTTTTTTACTCACTTTTAATTACTCTGTTGGCTTTTTTTTCCCCTAATTTAAGTTATTGCTTCCTTTTCCCCAAATTGCATTCTATTTTACTTAGATTTGTAGCAGTTCTGAGTAGAAAGAATAGGTATTATCTCATTCCGCCCCCTTATTTCACTGATGATAAAACAGAGACTCAAAATTGCAGTTTCTTGCCAAGACCAAGGCCAAGGTGAGTTGTAGAATCCAGGAGTACAACTCCAGTCCAGTGCTCTTTCCCCAGGGCAATGCTGCCTCTGGGGAATGAGGGGAAACAAAAATCAAAAGGCCAAATTTTCACTTTTATGTTTCCTAAATGAAAACTTCAGTTACCAGCTGCTTTCCATTTTCATTGATTTGCGTTGCTATTGTGGAGTACAGTGCCTAGCCGGCCAAGCATAATTGTAACACAGCAGTTTTCCTTATTAAACTTCATATACACTTTGTTATAGAAGCATAGGGCTCCCAGAATGGAAAGGGGAGTTCATAGGGATTTTTCCTTTACTTGTTAATCTAAAATCCTAAAGGCCAATACATAAGAATAGCCTCAAAGAATGTCACCAAAAACCATTGCCAGAAAAATTCTTCAAATAAGATTTATAGCTTCCTGCCATTTTTTTGAATAAGTTTTTAAGATTGGTGTGCTAAAGTTTGTGGGATGTAATGGGAAGCTTCTGAGCACGGACCAGGGAATGTGATCCTTTTTCAGTCTCCTCCCTGAAATTAGTGATCTTGTGCAGGTCATTTTCTTATTCTGGCTCTTTTTTTCTACAACAATCAGAAGTTGAACTGGAAATTAGAATCTCATGTCTTTTGCACACTGGAATCACTGATGAGTATTGAAATGATACTTGTCAAAGTTACCTCAACTATTTTGATTTAGGTGGTTTTTCAGTGCAGGGCGTTGGTATTGGCAGTTTTTGTGAAGCTCTCCAGGTGATGCCAATATGTGGCCAGAATGAGAATCCACTGGGTTAGACTGAACACTAATCTTGCCCCTCAAAGTGTGGTTTACTGACCAGCAGCATGGCAAAACCTGAGACCTTCTCAGAAATGCAGAATCCCAGGTCCGACTTCTGACTGCAGAATCAGGACGTGCAGTAACCTCAGGTAATACAATACAAGGCAAAGCTTGAGAAGCACTGCTGAGATTCCCTTCAGCTCTCTCATTTCATGATTCTATAATATTCGATTGCTTCCTTGCTCAAAAATCTTCAATAGCTCCCCATGCAATCTAAGTTCTACAACCAGATAAGTGACCTCCTACGATGTTTCAGGCTCATTGTAATCTAACCCAGCCTTCTTTCCAGCCATTTCTTCCTCCATGTCCTGGTCTCTGGAGACCTCTGTTGTCTCACTGATTCCTGAGCAGCCCTCAGTTGTTTTTGTCTGGCCAGAATGACTCCCTGGTTCTTCCGGGTCATAGACTTCAAAGTCCAGCCCAGACCTTGACTTGCCTAAGCCCATCATGCAACACTAGCTCATCTCCTTTCTGCTCTGATTCATTGCCTTTGGATTTCTTTTTCTTACCTCCCTACTTAGATTATAAAGTCCTTTAAGACAAGAACTATATCCTATTTAACCTCAAATCCCAAGTGTAAGACAAGAACTATATCCTATTTAACCTCAAATCCCAAGTGCATACTCAAAAAACATGGTGGACATCCAATACATATTTATTATCAGGGCTTGCTGGAATGAGAAGCCAGTGACATGGGAGTCAAATGACATGGATTTTGTAACTCTGATGCTGTGACTTTCTCTGGGTCTTGCTTTTCTCATATTTAAGGTACTTGGGGGGCCTTCCAGCTATGATAGTCTCAGTCTAGGGCTTCACTGGGGACCCAGTATTATCCATGTCATGATTTCTGAAGATTGAGTCCTCAGCTCTCATGTATTTTACCAGCAAATGTTTGCACATACAAAGAGTTTTTGATGTTTGCAATTCTTCATGGGGGCTATAGATATGCTATTTTAGCCTGTCTTTGAAAATAAGCACTGTCCCATGGGTCTGAAATATAAAGAAGTTAGGGCAAATTCAGTAAGAATCAGACAACTGAATGAATGAGAAATTGCATACATTTGGCCTGGTCTTTCCATTATCCTATTTGGTTTTCAAGAAAATTTGTGTGGTTTTTTTTTTTTTTTGGTCTCTTAAAATATAGCTTGGGACCACCTGGAAACATGATTTTTGTCCTGTGATTCTTTCTGCTCTGAGTTACATAGCTATCTGGTTAACCATAAAAAACATCTTTTACAGCCCTTTGCAATTTACAAATTAGTATTCTCATTTGGCCCCCACATAGCCCTGTGACAGAGACATACAGGGAGTAGCATTGTTCCAATATGCAGTTGATGATGCAGGCTCAGAGAGATGATTTGATAGTAATTTGTAGTGTTTTTTGGGGACTGGTTTCTGTTGCATCTCCCTCTGAGGCACGTAGGGATACTTAGCAGTCCTGCAGAGTCCTTGGCCTCACCTTAACTAGAATGTCTGGGGAATGAGGCTCAGGAGCCTTGAAACTTCATAACACCCTGGGGAAATTCTTAAGCATAACAAAGTATGAGAAATGTCCCCTGTCTCTACAGAAGACTAATTTCAGTCTCTGGAGGGCCAAGCTTTCTGGTTTCCACAGGCAAATGCTCTGAAACTGGGTGTGTTCTTATAGCCACCAAGGAGCTTTTCAGAAGAGTCACACCACTTTTAAGAAAGAACACACCACCAAGTGCCACCAGGCCAACTGACAGTTTCTCCTCAGAGCAGCCCTGGAATCTTTATTTGGAAATGGTGTGTAGATGGCCCTGGTATTCAGTAAGGCACCCATGGCTCTGTTGAAACCAGACTGGAATGTATTTTTAAAAGGCTGCAGTCAGCAAAGAGAATAAATTGTAATTGTATCATCTGACACATTCAGAATGGGGTCTTAGGGCTGCCTCTGCCTGACATGCAGTTTATCTCCTTGTGGAAAGGCCTCGTTTTCCTATCGATAGGAGTGCCCTGAAGCACATCTGAAGTCCTTCAGGTCCTTAGAGGGGACAGGAAAGCTCAGGGAGAGTCCTCAACATTCTAGTTTTCTGTCTGAGGCCCTGTTACTCATTGATGTTTCCACCTTCGCACACGACAGGCTACACCTGGCTGTGGCCTTCACCAGTAGCTTTTGAGATAGGACCACCAGAATCCGCTAGGAACAGCATCAGTGTTAGATAAAGCAGAAATAACAAGCCTCACATTTTACAGCACTTTTCCATTTGCAAGGCACGTGCACATCTTTTTATCTCATTAATCCTCACAACAAACCTGTGCGGTGGATGTCATTACCCACATGTTACAGATGATGAGATTGACGCTGAGAGAGGTAAAGTGCTCCGCTCAATCACGGCTAATGAATCACAGGGCTGAGCAGACACCCACGGGTTCTGATTTCAGACCCACTGCTCTTTCCATGGTGCACATTAGCCCGCCACATTCTCACAATAGCCCTGCTGAAGCAGGTGTTTCACTCTCACTCTCAGATGGCAGACTGAAGGTGGAGGTGGCAAGCCCGAAGTCATACAGTGAGCAGGTGGGGAGGTCGGGACTCAGACCCACTTATCTCCGATTCTAAGGTCAGATGCTCTTTTATTTCATGATTCTATCATTTTCTTTGAAGGCTTGAATCGTGAGTTGTGTTTCTCAAACATTTTTGACATCAACCTATGGTAAGAAACTATCATGGTTTCACACACACACACACACACACACACACACACACACACAACTGAAACAAAAGCATTTCAAACTGATGACTCTACTGTCATCCATGCTATTCTAATCCCTTCATTTGCAAAATGCTGGTCATGGCCCATTAAATTTGTTTCATAACACTGAAGGCCTCAACTAATGCAGTTTGACAACCGCTCTTCAGAATGCTCAAATATTCGTTTTTGGTATATATATATATATACACACATATATATGTGTATTATAATATGTGTATATATGTGTGTATATATGTGTATTATATATAATATGCGTATATATGTGTGTATGTGTATATATATAATATATATATAATACTAGGTCAAAACCACAAATGCAGAGACTAAAACAAATTTGTTAGTGGTAGCTGTGAACTTGACCAGCTTGGGCACTGCTGTCTAGTTCCACCTGCTTTTCTCTGACCCCTGGGGTCACCTCAGGCTCCTGGCCACCTCCCAGGCCGCAGTGGGGCTAGCAGGCTGGCAGTGAGGCCAGCAGTCCCGGGGATCCCTGGTAATGAGCGCATTCTTCACCGCTTACCCTTTCCTGACGACTGTGAGCGGTAATAAAAATGTGAGCAAACAGGGAGAGTTTACTGTGTTTATTGCTGCTATTGAGAAAATAATGTGATAATAAACAGGGCCAGTAATGGAAATTGCTTCTAAGAATAAAATTATGTTATTATGAGTTACACACAGCCATTGGAAAGCATTTTGTCTCTCCAAGTGGGAGCTGCCTGGCTGCTTGGAGCTGTTCCGGGGCCTCCCTCCTGGGACCATGATCCTTGCTCCACTTGCCAATTTGAACTTTTAGCCTCATTGACTTCTTGGCTTTGCTGATCTTTGGAAACCAGGTGGCTTGGGGAGCATTGCATTTTAATTAGCGCATTGAATCCCCTGGCTGGTGTGTTGAAGTCTGTTACCTTTCTTCTCAGAGTGTCATTAGGTCTGGATGAGGAAACTCTTCTTTAGTATATGATGAAGGTATTAACCGAGAGCATAGTTTAAATGGTCTATGTGGAGGAGAATCAGTTTTTACATCAGCTAATAGCCAATCTTGTCATTAACACAGGCATAGGAGTAAAATTAAGCCTTGAGAGCTTAACTCCTGTACTAATTAGAAAGAAAATGACAGAAAAAATATCAGGCTTGAAGAGCTGACTTGACTTTGATGACGCCCAGGCATTTGCAGGCTAAGCACAGAATGCCCTTGAAACCTTTTCTTTACACTCCATGCATTATTTTACCTTATATTCCTTTGTAAAAATCATGTTTGCTCACATTCACCTTTCTACTGGGAATCTTTCCACTTCCAGCTTCACCTGTCAAAATCTTGCTCATTCTTCAGTGTCCCTCCCAAATGTGATGTCCTAGCAGAGGCCATGCTAACCCCCATGGAGCAATTTCTTCCTGTATCATTCCCACATACAAAGGACCCTCTGTAAAGGAAGTTGTCATGGCCTCCTGATTATCAAGTTAATTGCATCAAATCCCTTGTCAGATCATAAGCTTGTCAGTTCAGACTCTGGTCCTGATTCATCTCTGTTCCCTTTACAGAGGCTGGCCCAGGCTACGTCAGAAGCCAGCTGGGTGCATGGTAGGGCAGCTGATCTAAATTAAGTGTAATTAACTATAGCATTTCTATTATGCATGGTGGGGCTGGGGCTAGGGTAAGGTGAGAGAGGCACCTAGCATGCGAAATCTACAGAAGCACTTGCAGTACTCTGAAAGCATCTCCTTAAATTTTACACCCTGGGCTTCTCTCTTGCCTTACTCCGATCCTGGCTTTCGTGAGTGAAGTGGGAAAAGCATGGCAGTCTCCCTTGAAGAGGCATTTGCTGGACTCCTTTTGTAATGACGGTATAGTCTTCTATTATCAAGATTCTTATAATCAATTGAAAAGAGCCCCCTTGCCTCTGTTGTTGTTCTCTTATAGGCTATACTTTTGAAGCTTCCCTTCTTATCCTAATCCCATGGAGTGGAAGGCGGTTACGTAGTCAGGTCCAGGTTTGGCAAGGGTTTTGGACTTCATTTTTAGTGGAAATGAAACACTTCACAGTTGCTGACTAGGAAGGCAACATGATTTGCATTTTCTTTTTTTTTTTTAATATTTTTAATTTATTTATTATTATACTTTAAGTTGTAGGGTACATGTGCATAACGTGCAGGTTTGTTACATATGTATACTTGTGCCATGTTGGTGTGCTGCACCCATCAACTCATCATTTACATCAGGTATAACTCCCAATGCAATCCCTCCCCCCTCCCCCCTCCCCATGATAGGCCCCTGTGTGTGATGTTCCCCTTCCTGAGTCCAAGTGATCTTATTGTTCAGTTCCCACCTATGAGTGAGAACATGCGGTGTTTGGTTTTCTGTTCTTGTGATAGTTTGCTAAGAATGATGGTTTCCAGCTGCATCCATGTCCCTACAAAGGACGCAAACTCATCCTTTTTGATGGCTGCATAGTATTCCATGGTGTATATGTGCCACATTTTCTTAATCCAATCTGTCACTGATGGACATTTGGGTTGATTCCAAGTCTTTGCTATTGTGAATAGTGCCACAATAAACATTCGTGTGCATGTGTCTTTATACCAGCATGACTTATAATCCTTTGGGTATATACCCAGTAATGGGATGGCTGGGTCATATGGTACATCTAGTTCTAGATCCTTGAGGAATCGCCATACTGTTTTCCACAATGGTTGAACTAGTTTACAATCCCACCAACAGTGTAAAAGTGTTCCTATTTCTCCACATCCTCTCCAGCACCTGTTGTTTCCTGACTTTTTAATGATCGCCATTCTAACTGGTGTGAGATGGTATCTCATTGTGGTTTTGATTTGCATTTCTCTGATGGCCAGTGATGATGAGCATTTTTTCATGTGTCTGTTGGCTGTATGAATGTCTTCTTTTGAGAAATGTCTGTTCATATCCTTTGCCCACTTTTTGATGGGGTTGTTTGTTTTTTTCTTGTAAATTTGTTTGAGTTCTTTGTAGGTTCTGGATATTAGCCCTTTGTCAGATGAGTAGATTGCAAAAATTTTCTCCCATTCTGTAGGTTGCCTGTTCACTCTGATGGTAGTTTCTTTTGCTGTGCAGAAGCTCTTTAATTTAATGAGATCCCATTTGTCAATTTTGGCTTTTGCTGCCGTTGCTTTTGGTGTTTTAGACATGAAGTCTTTGAATTCTACCAGAGGTACAAGGAGGAGTTGGTACCATTCCTTCTGAAACTATTCCAATCAATAGAAAAAGAGGGAATCCTCCCTAACTCATTTTATGAGGCCAACATCATCCTGATACCAAAGCCTGGCAGAGACACAACAAAAAAAAGAGAATTTTAGGCCAATATCCCTGATGAACATCGATGCAAAAATCCTCAATAAAATACTGGCAAACCGGATTCAGCAACACATCAAAAAGCTTATCCACCATGATCAAGTGGGCTTCATCCCTGGGATGCAAGGCTGGTTCAACATTCGCAAATCAATAAACATAATCCAGCATATAAACAGAACCAAAGACAAGAACCACATGATTATCTCAATAGATGCAGAAAAGGCTTTTGACAAAATTCAACAGCCCTTCATGCTAAAAACGCTCAATAAATTCGGTATTGATGGACCGTACCTCAAAATAATAACAGCTATTTATGACAAACCCACAGCCAATATCATGATTTGCATTTTCAAAAATCACTCTGGCTTATGTGTAGCTTGGATCGTTCATGACCCAGAACTGTGTGTAGCACTCTCCACCCCCCACATATGTAACTGCCCTTTTAGACAAAACACAAATGTTTGTCACATACAGAGTGTATAGAGAACTCCTCAGTTTGTAGATATTCTTCATATGTTTTTTTATTGGCTAGAAATTTACCTTTAACTTGTGAAAAAGGTCTTGATTTTTGTTTGGAGCAAACGTTTATGATGCTCTTAATAATAATTGTAAATTTTCTCCTTTTCCTCTTCATTAGTCATCAAGTTCATGACACTCCCATGCTGTTTTACATGCACACATTATGTATTTTGGTTTTGGCTGTGCCCTTTCCCAAGAAAATTAAATGTACATCAATTGGCTGTAGGAGCAGGTGCCATTTCTTTGGATTTGTCACATAGGAAAACATGTTATATATGGGTGTGCAATTTTATTTGGTATTTGAAATAGCAAACATCTTTAGGGACAAGAACAAACTTTCCCAGACCTTGAACATTATTCAGTATAAAATCCTCTCTTGGGGACTGTGGTCTGTGGCTCTTACTGTGGCCACAGTGGGGAGCCAGCAGAGATGGGTCCAGATGCCCTCCTGAGTATGTTCCCCCTTCATAACTGCCTTCTGTAGACACCTCCCCCCCCAGTCTTCTTTACTTTCTCCTTTGGTCTAAGAAAGTAGGTTGAGCAAAGCAAAACTGAGCTACTTGGGGGTAAGACAGGACTGAGGAGAAAAAAAGGCGTATGTTTCGTGTGTGCATATGTTTTAGTTTCTGTGATGGGGATGAGTTTACCAAAGGGTCATGCTTCTACTCTAAGATAGTGGTTATCTGACCAGGTTGACATTCTCACCTGGGCAATTGATTGAAAGGACAGTTCCAGATGGTTATGGGATTGAATTGTGTACCCTCCAAATTCTTATATTGAAGTTCTACCCCTCAGAACCTCAGATGTGACCTTGTTTGGAAATAGGGTCTTTACAGATATATAAAGATATATAAAGTCAGTTTACGGTCACACTAGATTTAATTCAGTGTGAC
Organism: Macaca mulatta; assembly: GCF_049350105.2. Taxonomy (NCBI): domain Eukaryota; kingdom Metazoa; phylum Chordata; class Mammalia; order Primates; family Cercopithecidae; genus Macaca; species Macaca mulatta. The sequence continues at coordinate 110,183,898 of NC_133418.1, forward strand.
TGGTGTCCCCAGAAATAGGAAATTTGGAGACAGCCACGCACTCAGGGACAATGCTTTGTAAAGACCAAGGCAGTCGTCATGGTGTTGGAGCAGAAGCCAGTGACGCCGAAGACTGCCGTGACCGCGGTGAGGGAAGAGGCCTGCGGGATGAGGGGAGAGGCCTGCGGGATGAGGGGAGAGGCCTGCGGGATGAGGGGAGAGGCCTGCAGCAGAGGCTTCCGCACAGCCTCAGAAGGAGATGAGTGTGGACATCTTGATCTCAGGCTTCCCGCCTCCAGAACTGCGAGACAGGTTTCTGCTTCGGAAGCCTCCCAGGGTGTGGTGTTTGTTTCAGCAGCCCCAGCAAATCCATACACCCTGAGCACAATCTCTGAGGCCAACCATCTGAACTCTTCAGGAGCCCATTAGTGGCATATGAGGTTGGAGTGGGGGTCTGTTCCCTCTGCCCTGGCTGCTGTTCCCAGGCAGCTGCAGACGCCCTCACACTGGAGCTTCTGCGTCCTCCCTGACTCACTCAGTGTTTTCAGAGGTCTTGTGGGATGTGTGGACGTGTTGCAACCACCAGATGAGTCAGTCAGTCAAGATGAGATTGTTCACTTATTAAAATAGACTTTGTTGACTTTCCTCTGATTACCAAGAAAAAAAATGCTTGTATACCACCTTACTACATAATGTCATGTACGAAAAAACAAACGTACCACTTTGTCCTCAGCACCTAGTTTTGCACTGACTTGCAAGTCCAAAGTTTGTTAAAGACAGTAGTATTTCTAATTTCAAAGAATTTGAATGTACTTTGAAAACTTACGGCTTCCTGGGTTGCTGGTTAACCTCAAATGCCCATCAATCAACAAGTGGATAAAGAAACTGTGATATGTATATGTGATGGAATACTACTCAGCCATAAAAAGGAATGAATTAACAGCATTTGCAATGGCCTGAATGAGATTGGAGACTATTATTCTAAGTGAAGTAACTCAGGAATGGAAAACCAAATATTGTGTGTTCCTACTGATATGTGTGAGCTAAGCTATGAGGACGCAGAGGCAAAAAGAAAGTGCTCTTCATTCTAAAATGTCTACTAAGGCACTCAGTATTGTTTCTGACAAACAAGTCCCACCAGGCCCACTTTTGTTTCCTGTAGAACTCAGTCAGCAAAGGAGACAAACTCCTTCCCGGACAAGGCCAGTTAACAGTGTCTACATAGAAACCGAAGGCTGGAGGGAGCTTTTAATTTTTCTTCCGGCCAATCTGACCTCTGAGACCAGGCTGCTTGTCCGACAGCACTGGCTTTGCCATAGTTATCATTGCAGAGTCTTTTTATCGTAAGTTTGTCTCAGCACATTTCAGCATTCTTTGACTCACCCTTTAGGCTGGAATTTATCAGACTTGTTCTGAGCCCAAAGGTGATTTATTTTTTTTCCTCCTGAAAGTTCAGTAAGTTTCTGCCTAGCCTTTTTATCCTGTTGAAGCATGAAGCAGAGTTATCATGTTCTGAAAATTGTTTAGATGCTTTCCACCCACCTCCAGCCACATAACAGGAGCTGTTCCCCCTGCCACCCGTCCCCCGCTTTTTTTTTAAGCAAAAATTTTCCATGGCCTCTTCTGAGTGCAAGAACTGCCTCACTGTCATGGTGGGGGATTTTTTTCCCTTGCCTGAAGCAGCCCAGGAGAAGGCACATGGGCTTGGTAAAAGGTAGGCTCGAGTTTGAGTCTCACTTTTCCAATCACTAGTTGTGTGATCTTGGGCAAGGTATTTAACTTTTTAAAGCTTTGCTTTCCTCACTTATAAAATTGGATAATAAACACTTTTCAGACTGATCGTGAGTATTCCAGTTTATATATGTAAAACAACTGAGGATGTGATTCTCAAACCTGGATGCCTGGAGAGCTGTTTTAGGTTTCTGTTTTTGTTTTAATGGACTTTAATTTTTAGAGCAGTTTTAGGCTCACAGCAAAATTACGTGGAAGGTGCAGAGATTTCCCACACACTCTCTGCCTCTACACATGCAGAGCCTCCTCAGCTATCAACAACCCCCACCACTGTGTACTTTTGTTGCAATGGATGGACCTACACTGTCACACCATTATTACCTAGAGTTCATAGTTTACATCAGGGTTCACGTTAATGTTAATGTTCTGTGGGTTTAGACAAATATATAATGACATGTATCTACAGTACAGTATCATACAGAGTGTTTTCACTGCTCTACAAATTTCCTATGCTTCACCTGTTTATCCCTCCCCACAAATCTGGCAACCACGGATCTTTTTACTGTCTCGGTAGTTCTGCCTTTTCCAGAATGTTGCAGTTGGAATAGTACACAGCCTTTTCAGATTGACTTCTTTCACGTAGTAATGTGCATTTTTGTTTCCTCCATGTCTTCTTATGGCTGGAAAATTCATTTCTTTGTATCCCTGACTAGCATTCCATTGTCTTGATATGCCATAGCTTATTGATTCATTCACCTACTGTAGGACATCTTGGTTGCTTTTGGAGTTTGGCCATTATTCATAACGCTGTTATATATATATATATATATATATATATACACACACACACACACACACATATGCAGGTTTTTGTGTGGATATAAACTTTCAGTTCCTTTGGGAAAATACTAAGGAGCATTAATGCTGGATTATATGATAAGAGTATGCTTAGTTTTGTGAGAAACTACCAAATTGTCTTCCAAAGTGACTGTACCATTTTGCATTCTCACCTGCAATGAATGTGAGTTCCTGTTGTTCTGTATCCTCACCAGCACTTGCCGTTATGCTCTGGATTCGGGGCATTCTAATAGGCATGTAATGGTATGTCATTGTTGTTTTAATTTGCATTTCCCCAATGACATACGATGTGGGACATCTTTTCATATGCTTATTTGCCATCTGTCTGTCTTCTTTGGCGAAGTGTCTGTTAAGGTCTTGGTTGGTTGTTTTCTTATTGTTAAGTTTTAAAAGTTCTTTGTATTTTTGGTTGACAGTCTTTTGTCAGATATGTCTTTTGCAAATATTTTCTCTCAGTCTGTGGCTTGTCTTTTCATTCTTTTGACAGTGTCTTTTGTGAAACAGAAATGTTGAATTTTAATAAAGTCTAGCTTATCAATTCTTTCTCTCATGGATTGGGACTTTGGTGTTGTATCTAAAAAGTCATCACCACACCCAAGGTCGCCTAGATTTTCTGTTAGGTTATCTCACTAGGGGAGTTTTTAAAACAAAACTGTCCTAGACAAGATGAATTTCATTTTCTGGTAGTAGTGAGGCTACACATCTGAATAATTTTTAAGTGCCCCGAGACTCTGAAGCTCTGTGAAGGTTAAGAACTAGTGGGTGTAATAAAGAGGAACTTCAGAAGTGTTATGCTAAACAAGAGAAGCCATATTAAAAAGACCATATTCAGTACGATTCCATACATGTAATATTCTAGAAATGAAAAAACTGTAGTGACAGAAATCACATCAGTGGTTGTTGGGGCCAGAGTTGGGGAAAGGGATTAATGCAAATGTACATGGGGAAATGTTTTGGGGTAAAAATGTTTATGAATTGATTTGTTAATACTCATCTACCTTTATATCTCAAAAGGTAAATTTTATTGTACGCAAATTGTGTCTCAATTAAAAAATGAACTAGTAACATAGGTGCTCCATAGCCATTGTTTTGATAACGATGATGATGATGTAGCAGGAGGAAGGTAGCAGGTGTTTGAAAACAATTTCCAAAGGTGGTAGTTTTGATGAGGACCAGCTTGAAATTCCTGAGGCATTACAAGATAGATAGCTATAAATCCATAATTTGAAATGTGCACATTAAAATGAATGCTATTTGACATGCTTTTAGTTCCAGATGTTCAGGTAAGCATGTCAAATGGGGCTTGCTGACTCTTTCACTGCTAATGAAGAATAAATATCAGATGACTGGAAAGAGTGTTAACATGAAGATGAACACCGGGGATGTGTTTGAGCCGAGTTATCCGAACTCTCTGAGGCTTCCAAGAAAACAGTCACAGAGAAGCAGAGACTCTTGTGCAAGGCTTCCTAGGTCCCTTTTCTGCTGGTCCTGGAAGAATGGAGCTTTTAAAAACTCAGATTTGAAAAAAAAAAAAAAAAAGGCTTGAGAATGTGACTTGTCTGGGTGCAGAAATGTAGGAAGTGGAGATCAGCAAACGCCCCTGGTGGAAGTTTGAGATGCGTCAGAGCTTTTGCTCAAGTGCTCAATTATCCAAACACAGGGTCCTGATCTGCTGGTAACTCAAACTTGTGTTGCATATTGGCTTGGTTCTTTGGAATTGTGGTTCTCTAGCACAAAACAGGCCAAATGTTTCTCACCTCTTTTTTCCAGTCATAGCCTTTGACAAGTGATTTAAACTTTCCGAGGGTTAACTTCCTCATCTAAAAATGAGGATAATCTTACCTACTCTGCAGATTTATTGGAAGAAGTAGAGCTAATGATGTATAAAGTGCATGGCACTGTGCCTGGCACATGGTAACAACATTTTATATTTAATGAGTCAAACCATGTCCCAGGCACTGTTTCTCTTGGTTTACCCGAATTATTAATTTAGGTTTTTTGTTTTGTTTTGTTTTGTTTTTTTAACCACAGTCTTATGAGGTAAGTATCTTGTTATCCCATTTTATTAACAAAGAAACTAATGCATAAGGAGGTCGGTAATTTGGCCAAGGGTGGATGGAAAAAGCATAGCTCCAAATCCTGTGCTCTTAACCACTCAACTCTATCCTTCTGGTGCATGTAGTACACTTGCAATAAATAGTGGGAATATGCAGGAAGCTCAGTATCCTTAATCTATCCTTGAGTAGGACTGATGCATCAAGATTTGTCAGATAGCATGCTAATCTGTGTACATACGTGCACATGCATTTGGTGCAGGCAGGAGGTTTGCGCAAATGAAATGCATTGAGTGTCACAGCAAGGCAAAAAAACCTAGGTTGAATCTCCATCAGCCCTTCGGAAGGTGTGACATTAGGCAGGTCACTTGATCTGTTTGAGCCTTTATTTCATATCTACGAGACAGGAATATTTCTACCTATCTCACCAGAGGGTTGTGAGAATTAAATAAAATAATGTATGCAAATGTATCAAGCTGATTGTCCAATATACATAGGAGATTGGCAAATATATATTTTTAAGATTAAAACTTGAAGAAACTCTCAAGAGAAGCTTGCAGCCTAGCAAGATGAAGAGAGGTCATATTTCTAGCGTGGTCTTGCAGTTTCTATTTGACTGCTGATGCTTCACACTCATAGCTCTCATCCCTGTTCTGTCTTCTGTCCTCCAGAATAAGGGAGGAGGAGAGCAGTCACTTCTAAAGTGGGAACCCTGGGCTTGCAAACAGAGTGGCCTTGCATTTGGTCACTGAGGCTCTGAGTCCCCTGGCTCTGTGTCCAGGATGATGCCTTGCATTGAGGATATGCCAGGGAAGGAGGAGGCATGATCCCTGTTCTCAAGGAACTTGTCAACCAGCTGTGGGTGGCAAGGCTCAGATTGCATTTGAGGATGGTTAGGCAGGACCAGTACTTGTTCATCCTTGTATCTCCAGCACCTGGTCAAGTGCCCAGTATATAGTGGATGTTTCATAAGTGTTGAACAGATAAAGTCCTGCAAGATAGGGTGTCAGGTGCTCAAGAGGGCTGCAAATGGGAGGTGCAAGATGCAAGGTGGGCTAGACAACTAAGCGTTTGGGTTTCTGGGCTTTGGGACTTCTTTTCATGGGAACAACCAAGTCTCCCCTCTCCTTGCCGGATGCTCTGAGGTGCTGCTTACTGCATTGGGAAGTGTTGGCAATTTCCTCTAGCGGATGCTTCAGGAACAATGGAGAGGAAATTTCCTTTGCATGCTGGAAGAATCCCTGCCAGTGAACAGAGAAAACCCACCCAGGCTGGTGACATCTGATTTCATGAAAGCCTGCCAGGCTGTGCCTGTGGTGCTTGGAAAGGCCAGTGGACAGAAAGCCAACACACACTCAGAAAACCTGCGTGTGTCGTCACCTAGCTCTGTGACCTGAGGCAAGACACACTTTGCAGGCCTTCAAATGCCTTACCTCATAAATCCTGATCTTCCGGTGCTATGACCAGCTGCCGCATATTGTGGGCCCGCTAAGTCCCAGGCCCTGTCCTAGGGAATTTGCCTGTGTTATGTCTAAATTATCCTTGGACCCACCTCTCAAAGTTGGGGCCCCTGTGTAGAAGATGAGGCCTCTGGACTCAGGACAGAGCTCTTGGAGGAGAACCTGCCCCCTACTTCCCTGCTCAGCTTCCCACACCTGCAGTGGCCTTCGAGGTGCCGGCCCTGCTGACTGCGAGGGAATGCTTCCTACACAATGACCTGCTCCTTCTCTCTGATTCACATACTCGGCTATTTATGACAAGATATCCATTTTGTGCATCAAAGAAAAGCAAGCTTTCATAAAACTGTCATTCAGGACATCCCTGGGGATCAGCTGAAGAAGCCACTGTGGGGGACTGGGATGAGGTGTTGGCCAGCCCCTGGCTCTATGTTCCATCTTCTGTGTGACCCTGGGTGAACGCCTCTCTCTCTCTCTCCCTCTCTCTCTCTCTCTCTCTCTCTCTCTGGGCCTCAGTTTTCCCATTTATAAAGTGGTGATGATAATCTTTGCTTAGTTTTTAAGACTCCCAGGTTAGCAAAACTGAGACAGTGCTTCTGTCTCAGTTCACAAATAGTTCTGTGATATGAGCAGACTGTGGTGGCCTGGAGAGTCTTTGTTCCCTAAAATGCACCCTTTGCTCGTTATAGTCTGAAATCTCCTTCCCAGAGGCCCTCATCCTTTTCTTTCCTCTCTGGGGAGAAATCACACTTTAAGTGCCGACCGCACCTCCCCCATGCTAGAGATGGGAGTTGGGAGGAGGTGATTCTTGAACTGGGATTCCAAGGCAGCTGGTCGTGGCCTGGAACAGAGGAGGATGCTGTTTCCCACACACTGAAGCTGAAAATTCTTAAAAAGCCATCCATCCACGACCACAGCAATATGTCTGTCTCTTTCAATTAGGATGTGAATTCCTGGAGGCCAGAGATGATATATCATCCATTCCTGTATCTTCAGCACCTAGCATAGAACCCAGCACAGAGTAAGAGCTTTATGAAAATGCAGGGAAAGGAATTAAGTTGAATGAAATCATTGAAACGCCGAGACAGCTGCTGGACCTGGCAGTAACAAAAGCCCTGCCAAGCCTGGGTGGAGGTCATTCTTGAAAGCTGGTGCATGTTGGGGGTGGGAAGTGGGGGGAGGCTTATTCTCTCTGACAAATAGATGGAGACTGTTTTCCTATACCCTTGGGGTTTAATCTTTTCTTTTGAATCTTGCAAGCCCATGGCATTGAGTGCTGAAACCTATTACAGAGCAATTGTCCTTGGAGCTCAAGTTCCCTTACAGTTCTTTTCATGGGAAGCTCCTGTGATGGGTGTCAACATTATTCCATGAATCATAGACACTCCTGCTTGAGGCTCTTAGAAATGTTTTTCACCTGCCTGGGTCTACCAAGCAATAGAACTTTATTCCCCTTTCTGCACTCTGAATGCCCTCATCTTCAAGGAACAGGCTTTCCTCAAAGCCTCCTCCTCAGAGGAGGAGTTTTTAATCAAATACAGAAAAGGCCATAGACCTGAGATAGAGACACTGTGGGGACTGATATAATTGAAGTAGTGCAAGAATCTGATTCTATGAATCACAGATTCAAGGTGTGTGAGGTCAGGAGGCACCTGTGGACAGGACCTGAGGAGCTGGAAAGCACAGCCATGCAGCAGCAGGTTTTAGCCAGTGCCCGAGATGCACCCACTGCAATCCTGGAATCATGGGATTGTAGGGGGGCCCTTGCTTCTCTGCCAATCCCATTCCTCACCATTCCCCCTATCTATGAGCCTCTGTTCCAGTGTTTCTAAGTGCACAGAGCTTCCCGAGTGTGGGTGCTCCTGCCATGAGTCCTTTCCTCCTGCTACGGTCTGGTTTGAACACCCTTTCTGGTGGTCCTTTGCCTGGAAAGCTCTTAGAAATTCTTTATTATTTAGATAAGATATCAGCCTGACTGGAAAAATCTCTTGGACTTCCAGCCTGTCAGCGTGTTCCATCTTTGCGCCTCTGTCTATCAGAACACATTAAATTTATTAATTGACTGTTTGCTTCCCATAGTGAGTCCTGAAAGAGCTGGGAGTGATGTGAACAAAACTGATTTTTCAGAAAGTCATTCTGCTGGCTTTTGTAGGAAATATGGCTGCTTGGTGAAGACCCAGGGCAGGGAGAAGAGATGGGAAGCTATTGGAGTGGTTCAAGGGGAAGAGCAAAAGTTTGCCATGAGAATATAAAATGGACAGCGGTGTTTGTTTGGAGAATGGTTCAGGATGAAGGAAGAACCTAAATACCTTCTACATGACGGAATGCTTTTAGGAAGCCTGCTGGATGTGCCACAGAGAGCATAATGGAAGGGAACTAGGGACCTAGGGGTTTTCTACTGATGGGTAATGTGGTTGCAAAAGTTCTCAACAAACAAAACGAAAACCTGTTATCTGATTTTTGCTGAGGTGTTTCTCGAGCTGAGCGTAAAGCCCTGGCATAGTGAATGCCTTTGCTCTATAGGGCTGCCAATCTCCTTTACGCTCCCAGTGCTCTCCTACTTGTCCAAGCCAGATACACTACCATTCCCTTTCCAAGAGGTGTGGGTGGACACCACGTTCCATCCGAGAGCCTCTGCTCCCACACTTCCCATGGCCTCTAGGGATCTATGATCAAGTTCTTGCTTGTTCTTAAAGGCTCAGCCCAAATGTCTCCTCTTCTACAAAGTTAGAAGTACTCCCTCTCATAGTGAAAAGTTGCATATATAGAATATTGGCATTTTCACCTGCCCTGTGATCTCAGCAAGTTCCTTCAGCCTCAGTTTCTTCATTTGTAAAATAGGAATAATCAAGAACTGCTACTTCATGGGTTGTCAGGATTAAATGGGAAAATATGGAGCATTTAGCACTCTGCCTGCTTATAATCAGCATTGAATAAGTTATCTACTTTATAAATATTGGATATTTAAAAAGTAGTGCTTTATCTCTTTCTTGGGTATCCTCAAAGCGAATTTTAAGCAGGTGTTAGTTCTTCCATACATTGAAGTTGTATAGGCATGTGCGTTAGCTATTTCTTCCTCTTTGATAATTGTTTTTGTACCCCACTCTCTAGAGTTCCAATCTGACAGAGCACATTTTTTTTTTCTAGGAGATATCTGGAATTAGTCTTGAAATGAGTGACATAAAAACATCAAGCCCAGCCTGTCTGTAGGAATGAGGGAAGATCATTGTTTTAACTCCTTTTTGCTAAGAAGAGCTAGGGGGATTTGAAAATATGACACATAAACCCAGATATACTCAGGGACAAGGGAACTAACATAACAAATTAATGAGTGGGAGTGAGGTGAATATGTGTGAGAGCTGTGAGTGTGGCTGTGTATAAGTGTGAGTGTGCACATGGGCACATGTGAGATGGTGTGTGTGTATGAGAGTTTGGCTGTGTGCACGTGTGTGAGTGCAAGTGGGCGTGTGAGTGCATGAGAGATGTGAGTGTGTGGCTGTGTGGCTGAGAGTGCACATGCATGTGTGAGTGTGAGTGTGCAAGTGTGAGTGAGAGTATGTGCGTCTAGCTGTGTATGTGTGCACACATCCGTGTGTGTATGAGAGCATGTGTGTGTGGGTGGTTGTGTATGAGTGTGCACACATGCACGTCTGAAAGTGCGAGTGTATGAGTGTAGCTGTGTATGAGTGTGTGCACATGCATGTGAGAGTAAGTGTGCATGAGTGTATGAGAGTGTGAGTGTAGCTGTGTATGCGTGTGTGCACATGCATGTATGTGTGAGTATATGAGAGTATGTGGGTGGCTGTATATGAGTGTGAGTGTGCACATGTGCACGTGCATATGAGTGTGTGTAGCTGTGTGTGCACATGTATATGAGAGTGTAAGTGTGCATGAGTGTATGAGAGTGTGGGTGTAGCTGGGTATGAGTGTGTACACATGCATGTGTATGCAAGTGTATGAATATGTGTGTGGGTGGCTGTGTATGAGTGTATGCACACGTGCATGTGTGTATATGAATGTGAGTAGCTGTGTATGAATGTGTGCACATGCATATGTGAGTGCAAGTGTGCGAGTATGTGTGAGTGCCTGTGTGTGAGTGCATGAACATATGAGAATGTGTGAGTGTAGCTGTGCATGAGTGTGAGTGTATACATATGCATGTGTATGCAAGTGTGTGTGTTTGTGGATGTGGCTGTTTATAAGCGAGTGTGCACAATGTTTATGTGTGAGTGTATGTGAGTGTGGGTGTAACCATGTGAGTATGCACATGTGTATGTGTATGAGTGTGCATGAGTGTATGAAAGTTGTGTGAGTGTAGCTGTACCTGAGTGTGAGTGTGTGTACATGTATGTGTGAGTGTGTGCAAGTGTAATAGTGTGGGTGTAGCTATTTATGAGGGTTCACATGTGCATTTGTGAGGGTGCGAGTGTACAAGAGTGTGGGTATAGCTGTGTATGAGTGTGCACACATGGATACGTGAGTGTGTGCAAGTGTGTGAGTGTATGAATGGGTGTAACTGTGAACGTGCACATGTGTGAGTGCGAGTGTGTGAGTGTGTGCATGTGTGGGTGTAGCTGTGTATGAGTGTGCACATGTGCATATGTGAGAGTACTAGTGTGTGTATTGGGGTGTGGGCATAGCTGTGCATGTGGGCATAGCTGTGCATGAGTCCTGAGGCCCTTCACACATGCGTGAGTGTATGCAAGTGTGTAAGTGTACGAATGTGTGAGTGTAACTGTTTATAAGTGAGTGTGCACATGTGTGAGTGCGAGTATGTGTCAGTATGAGTATGTGGGTGTAGCTGTGTATGAATGAGCATGCACATGTGCTTGAGTGCTAGTGTATGTGTGGCTACAGCTGTGTATGAGTGTGTGCATGTGCATGGGTGAGAGTGAGCGAGTGTATGAGCATGTGGGTGTAGATGTGTATGAGTGTGCACATGTACATGTGTGCTAGTGTGTCTGTGCATATGAGTGTGTGGGCGTGGCTGTGTATGTGTGCATGTGCACATGTGAGAGTGTGTGAATGTGAGTGAGCATGTGGGTGTAGATGTGTATGAGTGAGCACATGTGCATGTGTGCAAGTGTGAGTGTGCGTGAGTATATGAGTGGGTGTAGCTTTTTATGAGTGAGTGTGCACGGGTGTATGTGTGAGTGCAAGTGTGTGTGAGTGTATGCATGTGTGGAGTGTGTGGAGGAGGGACAAGAGGGTACCACGGGGAGTACGTGATCAGCTGCCCAGAGCTGAGCACAAAAGTGGCCCTCAAAATACTTGTACAATATTCTTCCTCCCTCACTGGGTGGAATCTTTAGGACTGTGAATACAAAATGCCCTGAAAATACCTCAGCATGAGAGCTGCTGATACAAGAGAAATTCAGCTGATAAAACTTGGCTTGGCAGCAGAGAAGCCACTTGGCCGAAGTCCTCAGATTCTTGCTACCCACATTGGTTCCAGAACTAGCCTCATGTCTGAAGCTAAGATTTCTGACTCGCCCTGGAATGACCTCCAGTGACCTGTTCTCTGAATGTCATTATCCATTTTTGGTGCCAACCCCTGTTTTCAGAGGTCTGTTATAGGCCTGGCCCAGCGCTGTTCTGGTTCAGCCAAATCACACTGTGTGACAATTCCTATTTTCTTTTCATCTTTGACTCCTCCAAACTGTTACTCCCTTAGAAAAGTGATCTTGGAGGAGCTGCTTAACCTCTCTTGACTTTCGTTTTTGGAAGATGGTGGGATGACCTCCAAAGGCTCCTCCTCTTCTGATAATCTGTGGCTACATCATGATCTCCACCACTGGAAGACTTTTCCCTGCACAGAGCTCCTTTTCAGAGTGGAGCAGATGACTTCCCTCTGCAGAATGACCCAGGACACCACATCAACCCCTGGGAAGCCTCTTGGCTTTGTGCTGGAGAGTTTCTTCCAGTCTCGTAATCCTCTGGCAAGGCTGTGATGCACACCCACGGTCTTCCTCACTACCTGATTGCTCACAGGTTCTCTTCAGGAAATCTCATAACCCTGGCTCCCACACTCCTAATGAGAAAATGCTTTCCAAGACAGAGTCTTTCCTTTGACCTTTGCATGAAAATAAGCCAACAGATGTGGGATGATTCTGAAATTGTCTATTTGCCCTATGAGAGAAAGTGTGTGACACAGAATGAAAACAAAGCTCTCTAACTGAGGCAACATGGAAAGTATTTCATTCTGGCTTCAGAGGCCGCTCCACCAGCAGAAAAATAAAACATCTTAGCAATAATACAGTTATGTTTTTGAACTGCTGCTTAGCATTGCCTGGAACAAATATCCTGGATATCACTGAGAACAGGAACGTGCAGTGGTAGGGACTATCTTGAAAGGAGATCTAGTGTCCTAAGGCCCTTCTGTCCAGCGACTGCAGCCTGGATCCTGTGGAGATTTTGCTTTCAGAAGTGATAGGTATTTCCCACTCAAGTCAGGTTTAGAGCAGTAGAGAGTGTTCCTGTTCCCACAAACCTATGATCAATTGGAATCCATTCTGCATCCCTTCCTCTATAGGATGGCCATGAGATCCTGACAACTGCCTTTATCCTCAGCTTGAGGAACGGGCCCTAATTTGCCTAATTCCAATACAGGCAATATTACTGCCTTAGAATAGTAATTGATGCATGCTCCCCAGGCTTAAATCAATCAATTCATCCATCCATCTATCCATCCATCCATCCATCCATCCATGGCTAATCTATCCATGGCCATGGGGATTAATTTTCTAATGATCTCATGATCCATTTCAGGTAATTGAGAAGTGAGGGAGAAATGTGTTGGAAAACTTGGGGAGTCGCTTCATTCTTTCTTTTAGCCTCTGGGAAATACCACGATGATTTTACCTCTGTGAGCCTGAAAGTGAACTCAGTGCATAGAGGAAAAGAGAGCTGAGGGACTTGCAGAAAAATAACCCATGACACTAGGCTCAGGCAACCAGGAAGCCTGCTCTGCTTCTGGGCTTCCCATTATGTGAACTAAAACATTTTTTCATTATTTAAATTAGATATATTGTTTTTCTATGATATGCAACATAAAACAAATTAATTGATATGGGGGATTATAAACTTTGTGGGGAGAAGGAAGAGTGAAATAAAGAAGACTTCCGAGGAGAGATGTAGGTATAGTGTGTTTTGGGAAATTGTTGGTGGGTCTGCAGGTCGGAGCAACTCCAGTCATTCCAGAAGGACCGATTTGTACACTAAACATTGCGCTTCTTGGAGGCTCTGTGTCTTCATCCATGAATCTCTAGTGCACAGCACAGGGCCTGACATTCTTCGTGAATGAATAAATCAGTGAATCAATCAATCAGTGCATGCATGCCTCTTCTGTTTCTCCAGGCCTTGCAGATCGGCAGTTACATGAAAAGTTGAGAAAAGGCAGCAGTGAGTATATTGGAGCAATCGGTTGCCAATTTCAAGACAGTAGAGGCCAGAATGAGATAATTCATGGTCCTCTCTGATGACAGAGACTGATCCGGAGAGACCCTGAAGAAACTGTAACATGGTGGGACCTGCAGTCAAAAGAGCAGAAGAGCAGTGTGGAATAAATATTCATAGAAGTAATGCCTGTGAAACCTGTTTTAGACATGTTTCATTATGAAACTTTCAGGCTTGAAACAACTGTAGATCTGCCTAGTGGGTGTGTTTTCCTGGAGGTGGTGGGCTGGCTCAAGCCCTGTGAGGAATGACAGTCCTGTGAGATTGCCCAGAAGGTGGCTCCGGGAGAGCTCTGGCCCAAGGACTCCCAGAGTAATTATAGTATCAACTGCACTATCAGTGCCAGCCAAGCCTCCTGAGAAGGATGAAATCAATCTCTATCATTTTGCTTTTCTATCTTTACCAACTGCAAGTGCAGAAACCAACTGGGGATAGCCTAGAATTTAACATGTGCTTACCTCTTTTGGGGCATCATTGAAATCGGAGAGCTCAATTAAGACATCCAGTTGCCAATATAAAATTCACTGATTCCTGGAGAGAGGATCTGAGATCTTACACTTCCCTTCCACCACCTCTGGCATCTAACTCCATCAATCATCCATTTTCTCTTCTGTTTCTGAGCCCTGTGCTCTGTACTAGTGCTTTGCTTTCAGTGCATAGATACACTTATATCTCTATCTTAGCACACCACAAACTCCAGTATTCCTTCAACCACATTCCCCTCTTGTTTGTGCCTCATTTTCCTCCTGTATGTCATCATCTAAATTCATGGATCTAGCCTGGACCTAGACTCCAGGTTCATTTTCTCTTCAAAGACTATCTGCCCTTGGGCTTCTATTCCAACCACTCCCAAAAACAGCTCTTACCTAGGACAACCATAACCTCCGGGTTGCCGGGCTTACTGTGTATTAAAATTGCTAAAATATGTGAATTACGATACAATCATTATCAAACTGGGACACCTTCAAAACCTTTCTCAGAGCAAATGAGGGCGGGTGCTGGAACATGTATAATGTGACTCTCTGAGGACAACTGGGATAAGGGGTGGTCTAACAATGAAGTAAGTTTACAAATATTTGTTCATTCAAGGGTTATAAAAATGTGGCTTGGAGAGGCAAAACAACTTGTTCAAGGTCATAAGGCAAGAATTAGGACTTGAAACCAGACCTCTGGACTGTAATCATTAATGTAGAGCTCACTGTATACCAGGCACTATTCTAAGCACTGTCCTAAGTTGCTGTAACCCTCATAGCAACTCTAGAAAGTAGGTGCCATGCCTCACATCCACATTTTGCAAATAATACAGCTGAGTTAGAGAACAGTAAGTGTATTGCCCATGGCCACAGAACTAACAATAGAAGAAGTTAGACTTGACTTCAGAACCCACTGGGTAACTACTATGCCATAAAACCTTTCCATGATCTTACTTTTTACTGTTTATCCTGGATCTTTCCAACTAGGGTATGTGATGTGCCCCAGATGGTTAAAGATGTTCCAAGATATTAATCACCTTTGTCCCAGGGACAGCTAGGTGGGACTTGAGGTAGTTATAGCTTCTAGAGTGGTCTCCTTTCCCTGGGAGCTGCCTTTACCCTTTACTCCAGCATGCTACACGGATATTTTACATGTACTACCTGATGTGCAGTAGGTCGGTAAGTATTGTCCATGGAATGGCAAAATTAAGATAAGTGATCTGCAGATGCTTATTGATTTATCCAAACAGTATGCACTATTATGTTGTATAGGAACCTCTCAAAAATCTTGTTATAGTCACTATAAAGTTTGCAATAGCAGTGGGATGAGGTGTGGGTAGGTATAAGGGAAAGAGGGGATGGGAATGAAGGAAGAGGTTCTGAAAGATTGTTCATTACAAAGGAATTTGTGTTCGGTTCGCTTTTATGTATACACCTCCTGCTGAATTTCCCATAAGAATAACCTTACTTTTAAAATGTTCCATTGAGGTCAAACTCACAATTAATTGTATAGAATCCCAGTATAAAATAAGATAAACATGCTTCTAAAACAGAACTACTAAATGCAGAAAAAGGGTCATATCATGTAGTTATTTTATAACCTGGTGTTAACTGATTTCCCCCAAGACAGAGATTTTAATAATTAAGAGTATTTCTGAAACATAAATTGTTGCTAATTAATATAATACATAATCCCCTTAATTCTCCCATATTCTATGCTAATATTATAATAATAATACCACTTAATAATACTTAAGCCTTCAACAATGCCAACAACACCTACATTTGCATGATAATTTGTAAAGTACTCTCCTATCTAATATCTGAAATGAGGTTTAGGCATTAATGGGGATATCCTCCAACGTCCCCTGAAATCAGTAAGATTAACCTTTCTCTAAACCTTTCCATGCAATGAGAGTCCACAGATGCAGGGCTCAGACTCAGCTCCAGGGACATTCCTGGTGCTCACATTCCCAGAATTTTTAGGATTTTTCACTCAAACAAATTGAAGTAGCCTCCAAAGGAGGGGAACAGGAGAGCTCTTGGGGTATTGGCAGGAAGAAAGGGGATCTAGGGAGTTCAAGGGGAGAGAAAGGGTCACATACTCATTCTTCTGTCTTCAAGCTTTGTTCCTCATCTGCCCACCCCATCAAGAACTTGGCTCCGTTTAGAAGCCCTGCTATTTCCTTACTGACGAGGATAATTTTTTGATGAGCTACTCTTGAGCTTACTGAGAGATCACGGCCCTGGGCTTGGGGTTGGCTGGGATGTAGTTCAGTCTGATTATTGATGGATAGATCAGTTTCCTATGGCTGCTATAACAAATTACCACAGATGTAGTGGCTTACAAGAACACAAATGTATTGTCTTACATGTCTGGAAGTTGGAAGTACAAAATGAGTTTCCCAGGGCTCAAACAAATGTGTCAGTAGAACTGAGTTCCTTTAAGGAGATAATAGGGGTTAACTATTTCCTCACCTTTTCCATCTCCTAGAGGCTGTCCACATTCCTTGGCTCATGGGCCCCTCCCATCTTCAAAGCCAGCAGTCGTCAATCAAGTCTTTTCCACATTGCATCACTCTGGGTTGACTTTTGTGCCTCTTTCTTCCACATTTAAGGATCCTTGTGATTACACATGGCCCATCTGCATAGTGTACAATACTTTCCCTATTTTAAGATTGGATGATTGCCAACCTTAATTCCATCTTCTACCATAATTCCTGTTTGCCATATAGCATGACATATTTACAGGTTCCTGGAATTAGGACATGGACATCTTTAGGAGGCCATTATTCTGCCTATTAAAGTGAATGACAGGTATGGCAGTTGCAGCATGACTTCTGGCCACACATGGTCCTGATACCATTCAGTCTTTTACTTGGGATAACTGGTACAGTTGAAAGTGACTGGTAAGCTTGCTGTCAGTTGACTGACATTCTAGATACATCCCAAAAATTCAACAAAAAGACTTTAATCTGTGTCCAATTTGTTACCTGTGCTGCATTCTCTGCTGCTAGCCATGTCTCACCAAAGTAACCTACAAAAAGCATTACTGCTTCCTCCACTGATAATAATACCCTCCTCCTGCTTCTCTTCTTTCTCCTCCTCCTTCTTCCTTTTCCTCCTTCATCAATTCCTCTTTCTTCTAATACCTAACATTTATCAAACATTCCTGTGTAAAAGGAATCAGGTTAACTTCTTTAACAGAATTAGATCACTTAATTCACACAGTAATCATGAGCCAGATATTACTTGCCCACTTTATATATAAGGAAATTGAGACAACAATGCATGTGCCAAGGGTAGGGTCGATATTGTCATCTAGATCCACACCCTTGCACAAAGAGATTAGAGACTGGGGGAAACTGACACATGAGTTTAAAAGAAAGACACAACCTTGCTGATGCTGTTCAATGGACTCTTTGAAAGAGCTACAAGAAGGGGACTTGCAGTGTCCAGGGGGCTTTCCTGCTCTTCAGCCACATACCCAT
Organism: Macaca mulatta; assembly: GCF_049350105.2. Classification (NCBI taxonomy): domain Eukaryota; kingdom Metazoa; phylum Chordata; class Mammalia; order Primates; family Cercopithecidae; genus Macaca; species Macaca mulatta. The sequence continues at coordinate 110,201,396 of NC_133418.1, forward strand.
GGACATGTTTAGCTAATCGAAAATGACCGACTTGGAGCAACCATGCCTCCTTAAACAGGACTTTGCTTTTCATATGTAAAGAAGGAATCCCAAATATTCAGGTAGATGGTGATATAATTCTCAGTTAGTAAGTCTGTAAGATCTACCTGGCATAAACTACTGTGGGCAACATAGACAAATGTAGGCAAACCACCCCACAAAACAGTTTGAAGGGGCCTCTCTAAACAGAGATGATTCAGAGCTGAGACTGAACAGTCAATGCAAGACCACATGCCAAAATGTATTTTCTGTAATTGCAATATTACAGGTGCCCTGGGCTCCTAACTCCAACACATTTGGCCGTGGGGTTATATAAGTTTAGGTTTCTAAATTTATATGGAACAGACGGTTCAGATGGTAATGAAATGCTTTAGGTAAGTATAATTTTCTTTTCAAAAGAAAAGTGACAAAGAATTGCCAAGGTTTGGCGAGGATAATAACAGACTTTATATTTAGCTAGTGACAACTCTCCAGAAAGCTCCAATTTCTTGGACACATATTACGGAGATATGAATCTTCAGGATGTCCTTGAAAGGTAAGTGTTAGGTAACGCTCTCCTGATTCCTTCCTGGTGCAGTGAAGCATAAGGAGGCCGCCCTTTCTAAGGCAAATCTGCTGTGTCCTCATGGCAGGACATGGAACAGTGAAAATCTTCCAATGGCAGAGCATGGGCTCCTTGTGCATTTGATGAGGTTGTATCATTACTGTTATTAATAGCATTACATTTATGAGTTCATGCTGATCTCCAAACAGTCATGGGCTTGCAAAAAGTAAATTCTGTCCAATCTCTGATGCTTTCAGCTTCCCCACTTAGACATCTCTTATACTTAAAGTGCTATAAGGGGATTGTAGGAGCTTGCTAGCACTGCTGTAACAAAGTACCCCAAACTCGGTGGCTTCACATAACTGAAATTTATACTCTCTTGGTGCAGGAAGCTAGAAGTCTGAAATAAGCCTGCCAACCCATGTTCCCTCTGAAGGCTCTAGGGGAGGATCCTTTTTGGCCTCCTCCAGTTTCTGGTGGTCACCAGCAATCCTTGGCCTTCCTTGACTTGTAGCTGTATCACTCCAGTCTTTGCCTCTGTCTTCACACAGCATCTCCCTGTGTGTCTGTGTCCAAATTCCTCTCTTGTAAGGACACCTTAATTGGGTCCACCTTAATCCACTACGACCTTATCTTGACTCTGTTACATTTCCATATAAAGTCACCTTCACAAGTACTAGGGGTTATAACTTCAGTGTATCTTTTTAGGGACACAATTTGCCAGTTTAAGGACTATCTGACTTACTGAGACTCACTCATTCCCAGTTTCTCTTTTGCGATAGTTTGAGAGAAACAGTGATTGTAATAAACATGGTAAACTTGAATTATTTTGCCCAGTAATAATGGGCTCCATACTCCACACACAGAGCCAGTTCAGACCTCAGAAGGTGCTGGCTTTGCAGCAAGATTCCAGCACATGTAGCAGTGACTTTTCACGGCATTGCCTTTGGAGCGATGATGTGCCTAGGCAAAGGAGAAGGTTAAAAGAAAAGATGCTGGAGAGTTAAAAGGCTAAGAGAAGAAAAGAGAGAGAAAAGAAGTCCACGGAGTGAGGACTGCCCAAGAGAGGGCTCAGTTTGCGTAGCCCAGATCCCTCCCTGAGCCCTCTGTCTGGAATTCATGAACCAACTCTTGTCCCCAGCCCTGCCGAGGAAACAAACAATATTTGAGACAGCAGTGCGGCCTCATGTCTTCTACATCAATATCAGCAACCTAGTCCTGTATCAAGTCAGATCACCAAAAGCTTCAGGTCTAAATGCCATTACTCTCACACCTGTAAAACTGCCACCAGGGAATGGTTATTTAAGAGGATGTCATTTTCTTTTATCGAGGGGCCATATAAGAAATGACCAAATAAAGCATGTTTCTATACTTTCTATAAAAATGCTATGATGACAGTATTCCTTCCATTGTTCCACATCCCTTACATAAAGATATCTGTGATGATTGCCTCTTAAAAGTTGCTGCCAGGAAAAGGTTTGCCTTTCCTGTCCCCCTAGTTTTCTTGTTAGCAGGGAATGATAGCACTGATAATTGTGGTGTTTTATGGTTGTTGTTTGATTTTTGCCTTTGTGATCAGAAAAACACAAGGATCTGAGTTTCTTGCTTTCTACCAGATGTTATGCTAGTTGCTTTTGTCTTGCAACCCACCTGTTAGAATAAAAACATCACCTTATAAGGGGATTGGATGGAGAAAGGCCAATGGCATCAGCCTTTCAAGCCACCAGAGCTTGATTCTGACAGACAGGAGCTACCAGGTCCAGAAACCTCCATGAACAATACCCAGAGTGGTTCTCTAGTATTCTAATATGACTAGAGCATTTGCTGAAAATGGCCTAACCCAAATTGTGGAACAGTGTACCCTTTTGGCACACAATTATATGAATTATAAATGACTTTTTAAAAAGATATATAAATAATGAATATAAGACTGACTAGGCCAGCAGGATTTTGGCCACATGTCCTTGTGACACCAATTACCAAATGACTGATCTCTTGTTTATTCTTCCCAGATGTAATGACTCCATGCTGTCCAAAAATCCCCTGCCATTTAATGCCTCTAGCTGTTCTTGTAGGCAACATTATCTCTACAAAATCTCAGGGCATCCCCCCTTCAGGACCGTCCCTTATGAGTACACACTCTTGAGGAGCCTCAAAGAAATGCCCATAGGTTGGCTGCAGAAAGACAGCCCCGTGCCTGAGGCAGGACCTAAATCAGGCGTCTACACTCACCCTCCTGTTTATAATTTGGAGAGGAAGTTTGTATTTGTGTATGCTTGTGTGTGCACATTTCTGTGTGTCCACTCACAGGCCATTTTCTCCCTGGTAATGAAACATCCTCAGAGTTTACCATATACAAGTTCATTACCTCCACGGTAGCTCACACATTGCATAGTATAAAACAAAATTTACTTTGTCTAGAAAATGAATGAAATATGTTCTAGGTCCTCTGGGTATGAAAGCATGCATTTTGAAAAGAGCTATTTGGAAAATATCAATGAGAAGCTGAAAAAGGAATGTTGAAGAAGAGAAAAACATCAAATGTCTTTAAAATTAAAGCAGTATAGATAACATAGAATGTATTCATTCATTCATTCATTAAACCATAATTTTTTTTTTTTTAGACAGAGTCTCATTCTGTCACCCAGGCTGGAGTACAGTGGCATAATCTCGGCTCACTGCAACCTCTGCCTCCTGGGTTCAAGTGATTCTCCTGCCTCAGCCTCCTGAGTACCTGGGATTACAGGTGTGCACCACCACACCCAGCTAATTTTTGTATTTTTGGTAGAGACAGGGTTTCACCATGTTGGCCAGGCTCGTCTCGAACTCGTGACCTCGGGTGATCCACCTGCCTTGGCCTCCCAAAGTGCTGGGATTAGAGGCATGAGCCACCGTGCCCAGCCTAAACCATAATTTTATTGAGCATGTAGTAAGCACCAAGTGCTGCATTAAACATTGGGATTTAATAGGGAGCGTAAATAGACAATGAGGATGACAGATCTTGACTAACTAATAAAATATAATTAAATAATTGCATACGTATACAACTACAACTGTAAATAGTCCTAGAAAGAAGAAAATGATGTCAGCAGGAACCACTAAGAAGAGAAGCCATTAAAAAGTGAGTTTGAATTAAAGCCTCAAATGAATGCGATTCTTTCATGAGAGTTCATTCAAATGCTTTAGAAAGCATTTAAGAATGAGCCAGTCCATAAGCAGATGAAGTGTGTTATAGTCACAAAGAATTCCAGAGATGAAGGAAACCTGGTGGAAGCCCTTCATTTCACAGATGAGCAGGCTGAAGCCAATGAGAATACAGCAGGGGAAGCATTACCCAACACCTCATCTCCCTTCCTTATAGTGTTTTTGCCACAGTACTGCCAACCTCTAAACATTATCAATATCTAATATATACATGTGTTTATGTGTGTGTGCATATATGTATTTGAATATCAAACTTGTTTGGATGTTTATGGTTTACCTCTTCTGACCTGCATATAAGCTAGGATAAGGATTTTTGTTGGTGTTGTGTGTTGCCTGTGACCTCCATGGCTGCAGTAATGCTTGGTACACACTTGGCACTCACTAATATTTGTCGAATGCATGAAAAGACTGAACAAAGCTTGTAGTAGGTGTTTACTAAATGTGATCTCCCTGCCCTTTGTCATACCTTTGCTGAGATGATTGGGTAATGCCTTGTGTTTAGTTCTTGGTTATCTGGCTATTCCCATGAGTCCCTGGGCAGTGCTGACTTCTCCACCTTTCAGTCTGAAACCAGTTCACTGAGCCCTGTGCTGATGCTGGGAAGGTGGAGCCTTACCATCGCTGAGTCAGTCAACACAAAACACAGCATCCAACAGCATCCACATTAGTAGAACATCCTTTCTTTCTTTTCTTTCTTTCTTTCTTTCTTTTTTTTTTTTTAACGGAGTCTTGCTCTGTTGCCAGGCTGGAGTGCCGTGGTGCAATCTCAGCTCACTGCAACCTCCACCTCCTCAGTTCAAGGGATTCTTCTGTCTCAGCGTCTGAAGTAGCTGGGACTACAGGCGCGTGCCACCATGCCCAGCTAATTTTTGTATTTTTAGTAAAGATGGGGTTTCACGTTGTTGGCCAGGATGGTCTCAATCTCTTGACCTCATGATAGGCCCTCCTCAGCCTCCCAAAGTGCTGGTATTACAGGTGTGAGCCACTGCGCCTGGCCAGAATGTTCTTATATAAAGAAAGCATCAATGGAGCCTGAATGGCCAGAACCCAGAGCCAGCTCTTTTGCTCAGCCCAGGCTTTGTAGATGGAGATGTGAGCACTGAGAATCACCCTTCAGAGTCTAGGCTTCCTTTTAGATAGTACTAGAAAACAATAGAAGCAGCCAAGCAAAAAACCAAACCACAGTGGCAGAAAAACATTCATGCTCCTCGCATTGCATGAACCCCAAAGGTGAGTAGTCTGGGAGGGACGTTGCCCAGTGAAGTCCTCAGAGATGCAACTCCTTCACCTTTCTTCTCTGCCATCCTGAGATGGGTGGCTTTTCTCCTCACTTGTGCCACCTTGTGATTATACACTGGCTACTGTTCCTGGTGGCATCATGTCTACATTCCAGGCAGGAGGAAGAGGGAAGGTCAAATAAGCAGAAGGCCCATATCAGACAAATCTGCGCCATTAGCAGGAAAGCAAAGCTTTTCCAGAAGATCTATCCAGTAAACATCTGGGGCCATCCCACTGCCAGAATTTGTCACGTGGCCACCTCCAACTCAGTCGTAAACAAGTAATCATGATTCATCCCCAACTGGGGATGGAGTACAGGCCACTCACCTGAAGGTCAATAGATCTTTCCAGCAATCTGAACAAATCATGGCACCATTAGAAGGAAGAGAGGACAGGGAACAGATTCTGCACAGACACTGACGGGGTCTGCCACAAGGCTCTGGCATCAGCCCCCACATCACCCTGCTGGTTCCTAACTCTGCCCCTCAACAGGGTCCTTACAAAACTTCTGGGGGCTCTGGACAAATTTATGATGCTTGTTGCATAGAGGACACCAAATGGTCATTCTCATCTGTCTCCGTAACCTCTTCTGAGGTTAACTCTGGCATCTGTTGGATGTTTTCATTCTGAATGTATGCATTGGGCATGATGCCATCTGTTGTCTTAGTCAAGTTCTAATTTATAGAAATAATTCTACAGAGACAATATGGAGGTATGGGGTGCCCACTAGACTGTGGTAAGAAGCAAACCAACAAACCTGGGCAAGAATTCCACATGGGCCTCTTGCTAGCTTTGTGATACTGCACAACTAACATTCTTTCCAATTCTTGGTTTTCTCCTCATCCAATGGGGATGTTTTGAAGGATCAGATGGAGTAATGAGTTGGAAAGTGCTTTGCAAACTGAAAGCACCATCATACAGTTGAAATCATATTTTACCTAAGTGTTGTGGTCTGAGTTGTAGCCTCCCTCATTTCACCTGTTGAAGACTTACCTAACTCTCAGTACCTCAACATGTGACTGTGTTAGGAGACAGGCTCTTTAAAGAGGTGATTAAAATAAAATGGGATTATTAGGGTAAGCCCTAATCTAATTTGAGTGGTGTCCTATAAGAAGAGGAGATTTGGACAAAGATATGCACAGAGGGATGGAGATACTGAGAGAAAATGTCCATCCAAGGCCAGGGAGAGAGGCTTCAGGAGAAGCCTACCCTCCTGGCACCTTGACTGTGGACTTCCAGCACCAGAACTGTGAGGAAATAGATATCTGTTTCTTAAGCCACCCAGTCTGTGGTACTTTGTTATGGCAGCCCTAGCAAATAATACACCAAGCAAATAATTCTAGTTTCATGCTGCGTTTCTGAATTGAAGTGAGTTGTTGGGGTGTGGTAAAGGCACTTGAGACTATTGCTGGAAGAGTGTGGGAACAGAACAAAGTGCTGAAGGGAAAGAGTGCTGGATTTGAAGTCAAGAAACCAGGTTTCGAGTCCTAGGTTTGCCATTTGAGGCAGTGTGACCCTGAATGCATCTCTTATTCTCTCCAGGTCTCAGTTGCCTCCTTTGTAAGATAACCATGTCTGGGAGTAATGATGATGATGATGAAGTAAATCAGATCACATGAAAGCACTTTCATAGGGCCTAGCACACAGTAGGTGCCCAATAAATATTTGTGAAGCTGCTGCTGTTGACACAATGGGCTAGTCTATAGCTGGTTATGCCTCAGAAAGTTAGAAAATATCACTGCACGTTCAGTGAGTTAGAGGAGTCCAGGGAAGATCATCTCATAGAGACCAGTCTTAATCATTGGGAGGAGAGGCTACCTTGAAAATAACCCAGTTGTAACCCTGTGCCACAGTGGTTGCTGCTACTGCTTCCTGCTCCAAAAGACTTTAGTTTCCCTAGGTAGGTCCTACCTTGTCCCCACATTTGTCTCAGCTGAAAAGACACACTTAGCAGATCCTGGACTCACATGGTTGCTGATGACAATAAAATGTATGACCTCAGGGTCTAGTGAGGCCCTGTATTCCCTGCTCTTTTGCACTTTGTCTTTCTTCAGCTTTCGAATTGTCCACATGTTGAGTATCACCTGTTCCTTCAATAGCAGCAGAAACAGTCTTCCCCATCATAACTTGCACTGCTAGGTTTCATTTTTCTTTTTCTCCATTTTTCTTTTTCTCCTGTTCCTTTCAAGTAGGTCTTGCCGATCTCCAGAAATGCGAGCCTGTTTCATAAATTGACCACGTTCTTTTTCTGCCATATATAGAATTAGCCTTCCTTTACGGGCCCAATATCTTGTTTCCTATCATATTCCTCTAGATTCTACATGAGGATGCTTCTACCCTGAGATATGTGAAGTTAATGAGTGCTGGGTCTAGGAAAGCTTCTACCCTTCACACAAATCTCAGTTACTCTCTCCTTCCTTAGTCAGAAGTCTCCACCCAACTCCTATCCTTGCTTCAGTCAAAAATATAATATAGGACAAAACTCAATAGATATTTAAGAAAATCTAGTATTTTCTAATGAAATCATTGAAACAGTAGAAATGCTCTGGAAATATTAGTTGAAAGCCTGTAAGTGATTGTAATTTTACCTCAAAAGGAAGAGTCTTGTCATCTTGAAATAAGTTAAGTCTTGTCATCTTGAAATACACGTGGTCGTGTTTGACATTTTCTACACTGAGCTTCCCAGTCTCCTTGGCTGAATTTGGCTCTATCTATCTACATCTACCTGACATGCCTATCTTGATATTCAAGAGCTGATTTCCCAATGGTCTTTACCATGTGCCCTCTTTTACAGCTTTAAGAAGCATCTCTTAATAGTACACTGGATGTGGGCTCCCTCTGGAATTGAGTCATGCCAGTTGGTGCACCTTGAATTCTTGTCTCCTGTTAGGGGAACAGGATCATCCTGTCCTCTGTTGTCCATGAGGAAATATTGACCTCAGAGGCATTGTTAGAATAGCACTTACAGGCTCCCTGGCCATTCCTCTAGACCTTCCTACATAGGGGGAAGAATGATTGAGCTCATTAATGGGATGTTGGGAGTCTGACATCCTTTGGTTCCCCCTTCTCATGTAGGCAAGGTTAAGGTGATTAATAGTAACACTCTTTCCAATACCTAAGTCTCATTATCTCTTGAGGAGCTGTCTTGAGAGTAATGAGTGTAGTTTTTGTTCTGTTCTTCCTTGTAACAAACCTTGCAAGAGGCAAGTTCCGTCCCTGCAGGAGAGGGAAGGGGATGGCAGAACACGTTAATTTACCCAGATGCACGTCCTGTGCTTGAGTATGTAAGTTCAATTACTTAGGGTGTGGAGCAGGAATATAATAAAAAGAATGTGTGGCCAAGCTTATTCTGCAATCTGGAGAATTTAGCAATAACACTAATATTTTTGTACTTATAATTAATTTCTGTTTCATTTTCTCAGTTGGCTTAGAACTCAGAAGAGGATAGAGGTATGATGTATTTATCCTTTCAACCATAAGAAGTCTTTTCTTTGCTAGGTCTCTTTGGATCTGAGTCTCCCATGCTGCTAGAGTAATGGCTGCAATGCCTCCTTTTCTATTTTTAAAAGAAGCGCTGTCCGAAGACTATCTCCTCTCCCTTTTCATGTCTGTTGAGCCTGGCCTGAAAGCTTACAACTTTTCTCAAAAGGAAACTGCTCTCTCCCTCCAGCTCAATCAAAATGTCACTCTTCATTTTTCATTTACTCTCCCACAAAAATTGTTCTGAAGGAGAGATAGAAAACCTTTATCCCTCCTTTATGAGTCAATATCATTCTTTGAATCTGATTAAATCTTCTTTTTAGAGACTGAAAAATTCCAATGTTTACTTCCATTGAGTTTCTCTCTGTCTTAGTTCAAGAAAGTGTTTTATTCTTTTATAAGATGAGGTTCTCTGTAATATTTGGAAAGCTCTTGAGTGAAAGCAACACAAAACTCAACTTAATTTGCATTAAATACACTTATTGGTTTACATATCTGGAAGCATAGAGGAAAGATAGGTTTCAAAATTTGCATAAGGTGTAACTCCAGCTCCATTCTTACTCTCTTGACACTACCTTTCTCTTCGGATTGGTTTCTATCTCAGTCTGTTTCCAGGTTGGGCTCTCATATCCATGTTTGGCAATGTCTAGAGAAAGAATAGAGTCACTTCCAGACAGTTTTCCAGAAGAACAAAGAAGAACTTTCTTAGAAAGTTCTAGAACTTTAAACTTTTCTTTAGATAAAATTGCCCTGTATTGAGTCTTACGTCCATTTCTGAACATCATGGGAAAATCACTCCTGGACTTGAGAATGGGCTTTCCTTCTCCTGGAGCACATGAGGCTAGTGGGAAGAGTGAAGAGCTGGAGAGGGTTTCTGCTTGGAAGGCAGGGAATAGGAACTGAATATAGGAAGGCAACTAAAAATCTCTGTCTCAGCCTCATTCCTTTAGAAGCATTCATTGAGGAAATTCCCTTTACCTCAGTGGCTCAACACACGATCAAGGTCTCTGAAGTCTGTATCAATGACAAGCAGTTATGTCCAGGGCCAACCTTAACACCAAATAGTGGCCAACAGCTTCTAAGAGGTCATGGACAAACCATATATATCCAAGTCGTTTAAAATACGATACAAAAGAATCTCTTCGATGTTGTTCACCTATAGTTTCTTCTTTGTAGCACTAATATTTTAAAAGTAAAATCCTTATGCTAGTGATAAACTAGTGATTAACCTAGATATTCGTGGTATATAGTCCTAGCTGAGAAATGCAGTCCATTCATCAGCAAACAAAACACCAAAACTCTGCTTTAAAAAGTCTTAAATTTCCAAGAAGACATTACCATTTGAAACTTGTATGTACTGTACATATGTACATACATACATATATGTGTGTTTTGTATGTCTCTGCACTACCCACCCCCCACCCCCAACACACACACATTTATCTCAGAGCTTGGACCCTGACTCAGAAATGTCTCCCTCTATATGGATAAGTAAAGACAGAGAATATTGGCCCCTTCAGACAGGCAGGTTGCCAGGCCCCGCTTGGGTAGTAAATGTTATTTCAATCCTACCCTTAAGGTAAGAAGTAATTCTTCTATTTTTGTGCTAGTCTGGGTTCTTTAAGAAGGAGACACAAAGAGAGGATTAAATGTGCAAGCATTTTATTAGGAGAAATGCCTGTGCAGATATGGGTAGAATCATGGAAGGCCAAGATAATAGACCCCTATGCAAGTCTGACTTGGAATGAAATAGACAAGAGAAGGTGGGGTGGAAATGTACAAGACTACTATGCTATCTAAGGGAGTTCCAGCAAAGCTGAAAGTCCTTGCGCCAAAGTCAGGTGACACAGTGTCCTGTGTCTCCCAGGAACTATCTGCCATAGCATCCCTGCTGCACTCTGCATCCTTGCAGAGCCAAGTGTCAACTTAAACAAAAGGAAAATTAGTAATACCAACCTTTATTTTAAATTTTAATATTTTTTCACTATAGAATGTTTGCATTAATTTTGATTAAATACTATCTATAATAATTATTGAGATTTTTGGCACCTCTTTAATTTTATAGCCCCGGTCCAGTCCAAAGTTGGCACAGAGCAGCCCTGAGGAGTTTTGTTCTCAATGAAAACACTGTGTTGCATTTCAAGGCTCAGCGACTGAGTCTCTGGGTCAATAACTCTCCCTATAGCTGGAAGCCTGTAAGATGCATTCTTGTGGCCACCGTGTCTTCTCTTTTGGAGGAAAAATTAAGAAGACTGGAAAATCACCCACCTGGAAGAACATTAGTGGCAGTAACCATCACTTCCTTAAAAATCAAGAAGGGTTAGTGACACTTGCCTTTGGATGAGCCAGGGCAGAAACGCAGGAAAAGACAGTGAAGAGGGGTGGGGAGGGGGCATTTTGAAATACCTTTAAGAGGATTCCAAAGGGGAATAAAATAAATTAGATACACATAATACTTAGTATAGATTTCACTTTTTGATTTTTAGGAAGTTACCTATAATTAAAATAAGGTGCCTAGGTAAATAGAATCCATATTCAAGGGTTAACACTTCTTTGTAGGATGATATGCTCTGTTGAGAATGGGCCAGTTGACTTTTCTTTATAGGCAGTAGGATGATGCTGAAGATTTTTTACTTGAAACTCTAGGATGGGCTAAATAGCTCTAATTTGAGGTTTGGAGTAAAAAGCATTTTGGTAGTGCAGCAAAATCAATGTGTGTGGGTCTTCTTCAGAAAAGTGAGCAATGACTTCCTCCTGGGAATCAGGGAAGGAGACAACACTTCCTTTGGGGAAACATCATCTACTTTTGACAGCTACTCATGAGTGTGGATTTTTTTTTCTTGTTTTCTTGTTTCTGATTGATATCTGTGTCACCAGTGCCCAGAACAGTAGAGTGGCAATCACTAGACAATAAATACTCATTAATGAATATATGACTGTGGACATTTGAAATGAATTTTAAATGGGTAAAGATTCTGGGATGAAACGTCACACAGAGGCAGCATTATGAGCAAAGACATTGAAGTGCAGGAACATCTACCCATGTGGAAAATAGTGACTAGTTAAAAGCAGAAGCAAAAAGAAAAGTAAGTAGAGGAAACTGGTGCTAAAAAGGAAGCGTAGGCCAGATTGTGAAGGATCTAGAATGCCCAGGTTGAGAATTTTGAACTTTGTCTTGCAGAGAATGGGAATGAGGGGAGCTTGGTAGATTTCTGCCAGATTCGTTCTTAGTGGTATCCCTTCAGTGTTGACAGTCTGTCTTGTCACAGGCAAGACAGGAGTCCTGGGGTGCTGTCTTAGTTCATTCGTGTTGCTGTGAGGGAATACTTGAGGCTGGGTTAAAAAAATTTTTTTTAAAGAGGTTTATTTGGCTCATGATTCTGATGTCTGGAAAAGTTCAAGATTGGGCATGTGCATCTGGCAAGGGTCATAGGCTACTTCCACTCATGGCAGAAGGCGAAGGAGAGCTGGCATGTACAGGGATCACATGGCAAGAGAGAAAGGGGAGGTGTCTGGCTCCTTTTTAACAACTAGTTATCTTGGGAACTAATAGAGTGAGAACTCACCTACCCCCAGTCTCAAGAAGGAGATGAATCTATTAATGAGGAACCTGGTCCCATGACCCAAATTCTCCCAATAGGCTCCGCCTCCCACAATGGAGATCCAATTTCAACACAAGATTTGGAGGGGTCAGATCAATCAACTCTAGCAGTAACTGTAGTGAAGTCAAGTCAACTCTTCCCTCCATATACCTAAAGAATGAGATACAAACTTGCTGCCATGTTCCATCCCATCTTGAAGTTTAGAACCCTGCTTCTTAGTCAACCTGATGTGCTCAGACTATGGAGGTCCCTATATTGATTGAGCAATTTGCTGGAGTTAAGCAATCTTTGGATTAAAGCTATAAAATAGACTTGAACCAAGTGAAGATGCCCTGTTTCCAAGTGATATGCCATGTTGCCGAATGATTTGTTCATAGCTGAGCATGCATCAAGATAAGGAAGAAAAGATGTACATATTTCTAACAGGTATTAATACATATTACTCCATTTGGAACCATTAAAAATACTTTAATTCCATTTGAGAAACTAAACATTGAAAGAATCCTACAGCAAATTATTTGGCCTATTTTATGTCAGGATTGGCATACTGCTTCCTGGCCACTCAATTTGTAGGGATCTGAAATAAAGTCCTGAAGCTTCTCTTCTCAACTTCTGCCTCCTGGTTCAAACACTTATATATCCAGTCTGGTCTCTCCACTTTTCATAAGCTTGATATCTAACACACTCAGATTGACCAGCTATGTGGATAGTCTGCTTAGTTACTTAAACGTGACTTCTTTACATGGCATTTCTTTTCAGATCACTCCCTTGGTTTTGTATATCATAATCTGTGGGCAGATGATGACTGACCTTTCATATTTTCAGATATCTTGGACATGACAAGTTATTTGGTCCTCAGCACTACCAGAAAGTTTTCATCTGGGAAGAGGAATTAAAAAAAATTAAATAAATGTTCTTAAAAATAAAGAATCAAAGAAATAATTTAGAGTTTCTCTTATAAACACCATTCTAATTTCTAGATTAAAAAAATAAACCTTGGCCGGGCGCGGTGGCTCAAGCCTGTAATCCCAGCACTTTGGGAGGCCGAGACGGGCAGATCATGAGGTCAGGATATCGAGACCATCCTGGCTAACATGGTGAAACCCTGTCTCTACTAAAAAATACAAAAAACTAGCTGGGCGAGGTGACGGGTGCCTGTAGTCCCAGCTACTCGGGAGGCTGAGGCAGGAGAATGGCGTGAACCCAGGAGGCAGAGCTTGCAGTGAGTGGAGATCCGGCCACTGCACTCCAGCCTGGGCAACAGAGCGAGACTCCATCTCAAAAATAAATAAATAAAAATAAATAAATAAATAAACAAACAAACAAACCTTTTTGGGGGAGTATGATACCAAAAGACATGAGGTGTTATAAACAGCCTTCCTGAAAACTCCATTTGCTCACAGGGTAGTTGTTTTTCTCCTCAGAATTGAGCTAAGATGTGTCAGTGGATACTATATGTCAAACAATGAGGAAAAGGGAATATATTGGTTCTAGTCTTTCCAAAAGTGATAGAATACAGTCCTACTGCCTCTCATTCATGAATATAAAAACTGAGGTTCAGGAAAGATTTGTAATTTGTCTCAGGTCACTCAGCTGGTAAATGGTGGTTTGAGAATTTCAAGCCAAGTGTTTGACTTCTGTGTCTGGCTTTTTGCTCTCCTCTGTATTTCCCTCAACTGATTGACAATGAGGGGCTTATTTTTCAGGGAAAGTTTTTCTGTATATAAATTTATGTATAACCATTGCTGTGATTTGAATGTGTCACTCAAATTTTCATGTACTAGAAACTTAATCCCCAATGTGGCAGTATTGGGAGGTAGGGCTTAATAAGAGGTGATTGGATCATGAAGGTGAAGACTTTTTGAATGTATTAATATTGTTATTATGTGAGTTGGTTAGTTTTCATGATAGTGAGTCATTATAAAAGGGACTCTCATAGTGTTCTCTCTGTCTCTTGTGCTCAGTTGCCCTTCTACCATGGGATAACACAGCAAGAAGGCCCTCACTAGATGCCAGCACCAAACTCTTGAACTTTCTGGCCTCCAGAACTGTGAGAAATAAATTTATTTTCTTTATAAATGATTCACTCTGAGGCATTCTGTTATAGCAGCACAAAGCAAACTAAGACAACTATTTTCTGATCACTAGATTCAAAGCAGTGAACATCCTTGGCTGAAGAGCCTACATAAATAGTATTTGGGGTGGTTTCTTCCAGGACAGAGTAGTATTTGCTCCAAATTTATTGACCAAACACCACTCAATCAAGTTTTATAATTAACCTAATTAGCACTCCTGTAGCTGTTAATTCTTCTTTTTTGTTTCTTTTTTAAACCTGCAGCTGAATGGTATCTAAAACTGTTCAAAGGCTTCCTTACCTTGAAAGGAATAAAGGACAGAAATTTCCAATTTGATTATTGCTAGTAAAACTCTACTAAAAAGGCAAGGCAGGAAACTAACTATGGAGGTCACATGGAAAAATTAACTTTGTGTAACATAAATGGACTATATTCAGGTTCTTGTTACAAGGAATGATAGATTCACTTTGAATTAAGACTAATTCTTGAGTCTTTCAGAATGGACTTTATTTTTTAATTTTAGAATGTTGCTCTCATGATCATTTCAGACAGAGAAAATATGTCTTCCCTTGGGCTTCATGTAACTGGTGAGTAGTGTCATTTATATGAGCTGATAACAGTGTAATATCTTGTGCTATTAAAAACTATATGTTCTTAAATATGTATAATGAGAAAAATAATATTCAGCATCTTACATGCATTATTAACAACTTCTAAATACATCTTCTAAATCAATTACAGTGTGTATTGTACCCTTGCCATTGAAATTTACCTTCCCATTTAAGTTATTATGTTTGAGACCAAGAAATGATGGGTGCCCAAGGAATATTGTGACCCAGATTTAGTTTCCATATGTTCAGTGCTTCCTGGGGTTTTCATATCCGTTCAGTTGCTAACTACTAATATGTGTATTTATAGTCATATAAAATTAAAGTTTTCCATTATTGCGATTTCAGGAACATATGAAAAGAAAGAGAATGCTTGATTGGGATTTAGACAACCTGAGTTCTAGTCTGGGCTTTGCCGTTGACTTGCTGGGTGCCTTAGACAAGCCCTTTCTGAGCTTCGTTTTCCTTATGTGAAATAAGGACTTTGGAATAGACAGCCTATTTTCCCTCAGAGCATGGTGAAAGTCAGGCCACACATCTCTCAGACTGAAGGAAAGGCAGCTACAAGGAACTGGACTGACTATGACTGATGCAACATGGTGCTGTGAATGGACAATCCAAACTTTTGAAACTTTAACATATGCAAGTGCCATTTTCCTATTTAAGTTAGGGGCAGTGGTCAGATTACATCTCTCTGGCTAGGACATATTTAGTAGGAATGGATCATCTCACTTTTGATCATCCTGGAGCAGGAAATGAAATGGTTCTTAGAAGTAGGGAGGGGAGATTTCCTTTTCTACTTGTGCAGAAAGAGAGTTAGGTCTAAACTCACAGATGTGGAGATGCTGAGAAAGCGTATTGAGTAGAGGGATAGTTGGCTCCTGACAAGAAGTTAGGTAAGAGTAGAGCCTGATTCTGCGGCTCTGTTTCTGTTTTGGAACCTAAGAGTGACCACTTCTAAAAGCTGCTAAATTATCTTCTTTGTTTATTAAGATCCTTCATCTTCAGTGATATCTTCTTAAGAAAACATAGATGTAAGTTTGCTGGAGGAAATTAAGGAGAATGATCCCTCCCTCTGTTCCAGGTGAGGGTACCAGAGAGGCCAGTGCTGCTAGTAGACATTATTGGCTGCCGAGGAAGAAGAAGTGAGACTCACCCAGGGGCCAGAATGGAAGGTCAAGAGGAACTTGTCCCAGCATCTACGAGAGTTAACCTTCTGGGAAACTCTTAGACATAAAGATGAGGGGCAGGTATATATCTAGGGAAGGCTAGAGATATAAGACCAGCTTATACTCACGCTGAAAATGTTAGCTTTGATCTAGGAAATGGGAGGCCATTGATGTCTTTTGAACCTTTGGCAATATGTCTGTCCTATTTATGTTTCATGGAAGAAACCTTGGAGGAAATGTGGGGATGTGCTTAGGGATAAGAGATGGCAAGTAGCCCCATGCCACTCTTTGCATGCTGTATCAGGCTTATTCAATGCCAGAAACCCAACTTGGGGCTTCAGATGTCTGGAGTAATTAGTCTGCATATCTCAATCTCTTATCTTGGACTCTAAGTGGTTCAAAGCCCCTATTCCCTCTTAGTCGCTCTGTAGAGCAGATATCAGTTATATCATAACTTTAGGTTTTCAGTTACCAGATTGGCAACCATCTCTGTTTGAAGTCTTCTAAAAATACAAAAAGGCAAAATGCAGTTAAATGTCTGTGTGTGTGTGTGTGTGCATGTGGGTATGCCCATGAGTCTGTACACCCCAGTGTGTGTATATTGATTGGATTTTGCAACATAAAATCCAGAGTGCATGATGAAGAAAACACCAGCCCAAGAGACAGCATACTTGTGCTCTTGGTCTAGCCCTGTGTTAATTACCTGTTTATTTCTGGGTAGATCACAATTTATTTGGTCTCCATATGCTTGCCTGTCAAATGAAGCTGGGGAGGGAACTAGAGCCCAAAGTACCTTATATCTTGTAAGATATAACTTTTTTAAAATAAGTAATCATTTCCAGCATTCCTTAGAACTGGTACACTCTTTATAGATATTGTGAATCATTTAAATTCTGAGGCATGCTATATGTTTTTATGCAAGAAAAAATGAATAAGAGAAAAAGAGGGAAGAATATATTAAATTTGACCTTGCCAGTTTCATTTTTAAAAGTGTTTTCAAAATGGCATGAACAAGCAAAAAATAATCTAAGCAAACAGCAGATAGACCTTTTACCATGGAAACCATGAGACAATAGACATTGTGCTGTGGAAATGAGTGAAACTGACAGTATGAACATGTAGCACACTGTGGGGAAAATCTCTGTCTTGCAGAGGATTAGAAAAATACAATCTTCTGGTGCCTGCTCATCAATAAAGAATGAACATCTAAATTCAGAAGTATGAGGATATTACATTCACTTATATTAAAACAAGACCAATTTTGATAAATGCCAGAGGAGGGATTTTCAATAGCAGCACTATTGACATTTTGGACTAAATAATTTTTTTGTCGTGGGGGGCTGCTGCGTGCCTTGTAGCATGTTTAGCAGCATCCCTGGCCAAGCACTAGGTGCCAGTAACATCACATGCCCCTCTCCTCACAGTTGTAGAAATAAAACATATCTCCAGACTGTTGAATATCTCCTGGGGTATGAAATTGCCACTATTTGAGAACTGCTGTGCTGGAGTGAAGATTTTTTTTTAAAAGAATAAGTAAGCATAGGCTTTAGAGACAGACAGACCTGGGTTGATTCTTGGCTCTGCTGTTTACTAGCTGTTTGACTTCAGACAAGCTACCCGTCCTTAGTAAGCCTTAGTTTCTTCATCTGTAAAATGGAGATAATGTTGACAACCTCACAATGTAGTGTAAACAAGATAATAAATGTAAAGTACCTGGAATATAGGTACACATAACATGAAAATTTGTTTGCATTTATATGTTTGAGAGAAACAAGAGTATGACACAAAAATGTTCATTGCATCTTCAATTAGAGAATAAAGAAAGAGCAGAAATAGTATTTACTGAGTAGCCACTGGGTATCAGATGCTGCCGGCCCTTTTAAATACATCACCTCCTTTAGTCTCTCAATGCCCATTCAATGTATGACCAGATTTAAGACATGCTAACTGAGGTTAGAGAAATAAAATATTCCATCCAGTGCAATATAGTAAGGTCAGGTTTGCTCAGTTTCAAAACCCGTAATTTCATTTTCCCCAAAGATGAGATTGACAGCCAGGGATACCAGAATTGAAATTATTATGTTTGAAGCAGGGAAGAATTAACATGAATTTGAAAGGCAATGACTTTGCCAGCAACTAATCTTGCTTGGATATAAATAATTGTAGCAAAGTGAGGTTATTTCAAGACACTGAATTACAGGGACCATTATAACTGGCCGGAGAGGTATGTGACTCAGTTTTCAGATTAGAGAGTATGTTTTGTAGCACGTGAGCACAGCTAATGCCACACCTTTAATTTAATCTAATATTTAATTAAAATTCAGTTAACGAGATTCTTCTTTGTCAGCTTTCTTCTGCAAAATCTGTGCCTAAGAGAAATCTTCCTCCCAGTTCTCCCTGGCCCCAATCTTTCATGCTGGTAGAAGGGAAAACTCTGATTCATGGGTCAGAGAATTGGGTTGTATTGCTTTTGAAATATTGGTGCACGGTAGGAACAGTTTTCAATTATGGTGGACTGAGTGCACAATCTCCACACTGTTCTATTTAAATAACTGCTGAATCGCTAGGGCTGCTTTCCTGTTTCTAGCTCCCTGAACAAGTAAATAATGGAAAGAGAAAAAAAATCAGCATTGTAATAAATAACCATATAACCTGGTGGTGGGACCTCATTCTCTGGTCATATTTCCTCTCCTCCCCTAATTTTTTTCTTAATAGCAACTCTGAAAATAAAAGTAGCCTTTATATATAAAACTTGGAATCCAAACTTAACTTCTGGCTGCACATTTAGGAATGTTTGCAGCAGCATATTGCATTGGGAATAAGACCATCTTTAGAGTCAGACAGACTTAAGGTTGAATTCCAGCTCTATTGTTATCAGGGAACATAATCTCTGTTAGCATCTGGCAAATGCACGGGGCACCCTATAACTTGCAGGATGAGAACTGGTATAATGTATGTAAAGTTCCTGGCATAGGGCCTGATGTACAGCAGGCATTTAGTAAAGGGACAAATAGTGTTCCACTGTTAATATAAATTTCTTTGTTTGACATAGACATGCAATAGATTATCATTTAATGTATGTGATAAAAGGTACAGAATTGATAAAACGCAGGTTGCATTGATGTTATCAAGCAAAGGGGGCTTGCTGCCAATGGACTAGCAGCCAATACTATGACATGGAGATTTTGAGAGAAGAAAAGCTTTATATTAAAAATTGACTTACAAGGAGACAGGAGTGTCAGCCTCAAATCTGTCTGCTGGTGCTAGCTTTAAGGCTGTAATTTTATTAGAAAAGGTTTAGGGGGTGGTTACTGGGATTAGCAGGTGATTTGTGGAAGGAAAGGAGAGGTATGGAATGTCTTTTGGCATATACAGTCATCTCTTCATGTTAACTCATGGGTCATGTGTAAATTCATCGCATGTGGAATTTACATTTTTTTCTTCTTTCTATTTTGTAGATTTTTTTCTTTCTCTTGCTGTAACATCAGCAAACTGTTTCTGCACAAACTTCAGTCAGCCATCTTGGTTCTATCGGATTGCCCCCAGCTCTTTTATCTCATAAGCAGACGGAGTTTCAGTGTTTCAGCAAGTTGGCTTTTCTTATCTGCCATCCTGCAAACTCAGTAATTTCCATTAGTCATTAGTTTCTTTAACTCTTTGGAGCCAAGGTGAATCAACAGCAGATATACATATAAGTTTTAATTTGTTTATTTCTGAAGTAGAGTCTCGCTCTGTCACCCACGCTAGAGTGCAGTGGCGCAATCTCGGCTCACTGAAGTCTCTGCCTCGTGGGTTCAAGCGATTCTCCTGCCTCAGCTTCCAGAGTAGCTGGGATTACAGGTACCACTACCATTCCAAATTAATTTTTGAATTGTTTTTAGTAGAGACAGGGTTTCACCATGTTGGCCAGGCTGGTCTTGAACTCCTGACCTCAAGTGATTCACCCAAACTTGGCCTCTGAAAGTGCTGGGATTACAGGCATGAGTCACCGCACCTGGCCATATATGAGTTTTAAAAAGCAGGAGAATTATTTGTGAACCAGAGGCTGATGTTCTTTTAGGAATGACACTGAGTTTGTGAGCTGTTTTATAACACGTGGGTGATGAGGCTTGTTGGTACCTATATAATCCAACACTTGATTACCTAGGGGAGATACAGGAGGGGTGTGTGTGTGTGTGTTTTTGTGGGGGGGGAGGGAGGGAGAGAGATATATATATAGAGAGAGAGGCAGAGAGAGAGAGAACATGAACAAAGGAGGATGGCCTTGCTGTCCACCTACCCCTGGAGTCACCAAGATATCAAGATAAGGAAAACGCTTTTTTGATGACACCTCCTCTGACTGATAGGCCCAGGAAGGCAGAGGCAGTTACATTCCACAGGCAATAGGTTGTAACAAAAGGACTGCAGAAGCCCAGTAGACAAATGGATTTAAAAAGAGTTCACAGTCCAGGCCCAGCTGATGCTTGAATCCCAGGTACAGGATGCTTGGGCATCTCAGAAGTCTGAGCTGGCTACTTCTCAAAGTTATTGGCTGTAAACATAGGAGAAGAGAATTCTCTAGGTGGAGCTTGGCCTTGTCTGCCTGTTACTGGTTCCTAGGTTCTAGTTTTAGCCTCTGAGGGCACAGTAAGTCAGTCTGTTTTCCCCTTCATGTGAGGCGTTCTGTATCTTAAAGTCATCTCTCATTTCCCTGGGATATCAGCACCTCCAGTTCTCCTTGATGGCTTGTAGGGATACCGCTGGAAGTGAACTCGTACTTGGAGATATAGTGAAAAACTAGGAAGCTGTAGCTTTGGGTGACATTGGATGTTGCAAGAAATTGAGGATCTCTGTGTTCTGATATTCACTTTTGCACAAGGAGGATGTCCAGGTTGCAGGAAGTGCCTGAACTGTGCAGCTGTGTGGCCTTGCACCCATCACTTGACCTATGTGTCACTTCCTATAAAATGGGGATGACATTTTTAAAATTTGTGAGGTTCAAATAAAAAGAGGCATGTGGAAATTGTAAACTGTGAACCATTGTACACATTATAGTGTATATAATGACAGTGGCTGAAAATGTTTCATAGTTTGCTTGTCATGGTTTTTAATCAGTCTCAGAGAAATTTCAGGGAAGTATTGCTAATTTGAGGAGTGAGTCTCCTGAAACTTTGACTCTGGCTAAGATATTTGTATAAGATGTCATTCTGGGTACTTGTCAGAAACCTGTGGGCACCCAACCAGACCTGCACAGATAGATGGCTTTATCAATGCCCTTGCCAAGTGTGGCGTGAAATCAACTAAGCTGGAATTTAGGTTGATTTCCTTCCTTAATGATGAAAAAAACAGATTTGCCATTTGAAACAGAAAAGGGTGTTTCTGTCATTGGCATTGGTCCATTTTACTAAATATTGTTGCTAAGTTAAATGTGACAGCTTTTTGTTGCGGGAAGTCAGGGACCCCGAACGGAGGGACCAGCTGAAGCCATGGCAGAAGAACATAAATTGTGAAGATTTCATGGACATTTATTAGTTCCTCAAATTAATACTTTTATAATTTCTTATGCCTGTCTTTACTGCAATTTCTGAAGATAAATTATGAAGATTTCATGGACACTTATCACTTCCCCAATCAATACCCTTGTGATTTCCTATGTCTGTTTTTACTTTAATCTCTTAATCCTGTCATCTTCGTAAGCTGAGGAGGATGTATGTCACCTCAGGACCCTGTGATGATTGCGTTAACTGCACCGATTGTTTGTAGAGCATGTGTGCTTGAACAATATGAAATCTGGGCACCTTGAAAAAAAGAACAGGATAACAGCAATGTTCAGGGAACGAGGGAGGTAACCTGAAACTCTGACTGCCAGTGAGCTGGACGAAACAGAGCTGTATTTCTCTTCTTTCAAAAGCAAATAGGACAAATATCGCTGAACTCTTTTTCTCAGCAAGGAACATCTCTGAGAAAGAGAATGCACCCCTGAGAGTAGGTCTATAAACGGCCACCTTGGACGTGGCCATCTTTTATGGTCGAAGCTGAAGGGATGAAATAAGCCCTGGTCTCCTGTAGCGCTCCCAGGCTTATTAGGATAAGGACATTCCCACCTAATAAATTTTGGTCAGACAGGTTGTCTGCTCTCAAACCCTGTCTCCTGATAAGATGTTATCAATGACAATGTGTGCCCAAAACTTCATTAGCAATTTTAATTTCGCCCCATCCTGCGGTCCTGTGATCTTGCCCTGCCTCCACTTGCTTTGTGATACTTTATTACCTTGTGAAGCATGTGATCTCTGTGACCCACATCCTATTCATACACTCTCTCCCCTTTTGAAAATTGCTAATAAAAACTTGCTGGTTTTATGGCTCAGGGAGCATCACGGAACCTGCCGACATGTGATGTCTCCCCCTGGACACCCAACTTTAAAATTTCTCTCTCTTGTGTGCTTTCCCTTTATTTCTCAGACCAGCCGACGCTTAGGGAAATAGAAAAGAATCCATGTTGAATATTGGGGCTGGGGTTCCCCAATAGCTTTTATCTTGACCTGGAGGTTAGCTAAAGCCAAGTGCCAGTCCTGTTACCATTTTAGTCCCCACGGGACTCCTTGACTGCCGAGGACAGAATATCCTGCACCATCTCACAGTTAAGCACACTCAGACCTTATGTTGGGGGGGCCAGGGTTCAGAGGGACACACTCTAGAAGTTCCAATATCTATGAGGGAATCAGCCACATAAATAATCACAGTAACCAAGTCAGTGCTAAAAGACAGTTTACAAGATTCTGTATTAGTCCATTCTCACACTGCTATGAAGAAATACCCAAGATTGAGTCATTTATAAGGAAAATAGGTCTAATTGACTCACCGTTCTGCATGGTTATGGAGTCCTCAGGAAACTTAACAATCATGGCGGAGGGCACCTCTTCACAGGGTGGCAGGAGAGACAGTGTAAGCAGGGGAAATACCAACCCCTTTTAAAACCATCAGATCTCGTGAGACTCACTCATTATCATGAGAACAACATAGGGGAAACAGCCCCCATAATTCAATCACCTCTGCCTGGTCCCCCCCTTGAGATGTGGCGATTATGGGGATTACAATTCAAGGTGAGATTTGGGTGGGAACACAGAGCCAAGTTACATAAAAAGAGTGACAGTGTTCATTGCCAGCCCAGGCAGAGTTTTCTCTCCCTCCTCTGGACCCCACCAAGATAACTTGTATATGTTTCCATGGTGGTGTTTACCATGTGGCCTTTGATGGGCTGATCACATCCTCCTGTCTGGCATCAGACTTGGCACTCTCAAAAGCTGAGATGGGAGATCAATTTCTATATTCCTATGAACAATTATGGTTTCTGACATAGCAGATAGTCAACAAATGTGTAGTGCCACTGAATGGTGAATGGATGAATGCAGTGACAATTCAGCTTAAGAAAATATTTCTTGAAGAAATTACTTGAAGCTATTTATTGAAAAAATGGGATTTCTGTGAGTGATAAAGGACAGTGATGACATTGCAAGGGTGAGAACTTTGAACAAAGGCTGGGAAGTGAGAGAGCTTGGCTTCTGTGGGAAAATATGGGCAGCCTAGGAAGGCTAAAATAGGGTTAGTATGAAGGCGGCATGAGGGCTAAAAGATTTTAAAAGGATTTTGCCATATTATTAGATTTTGGCTTTATTTTTTAAGCAGTGGAAAGCTAGTGAAAAGTTTTAAGGATAAAAACACACTTTGGGAGATTGCTATAGAGAAGCAGTTGGGGTAGGAGGGAGCTTGGCATTGGGGGACCAACTAGGAGGTTAGTGGCAGGTAAGAGGCAGTGAGCACCCAGACTACAGAGCAAGCAGCAGAGGGGGAGAAGGGGCAGACACAGCACTGCATTTGTCATCATTAGCATTTTTTGAGGGCCTGTCATGTGACATGGGCAATCATTCAAAACTCATTATCATCACACAAACCTTGGAAAGTATGCAGTATATGATGCCGATGTTTAAGATGAGTTCGCAGAGACTCAGAGAGATTAGATAAATTTCTAAAGTTCACAAAGGAAATAAGTGGCTAAGCTGTGATCTGAATCCAGGTCTGCCTGGCTCTGAAGGTCATGGCATTGCATAGTCACTGACAAGGCATCTGAGCTATATTCATTGGGAGTTCACGGCTCTCTCTAACTCCAAAGTTGGAGAACATGGTGCTAAGTGATCTGGGTGATCCTAGGAAGGCTGCACCCAAACTGCATACCCTTCTGAACCCTGCCTGCCCCGAACACACATCCTCCCTAACTCCCACATGCACACCCTCATACTCCACTGCAACAGTGACATGCACAGGATTTTTCTCTGAAAGTTACTCTCTTCTTCAGTCTCATCTTTATGCAATGCAGTATATTTTCGTCAGACATTGACTACACAGAGGGTGTTAAAAATCATCTACTTGTGTACTTGTACACAATAAAATGAGGTCTGGAGTGGAGAGTGCTCTGTTAGAGCCCCTTGCTGAGAGCCAGGGCAGGGTGAACCACAATCCAGGTCTCCTGACTTGTTGAATTCTAGTTGCCTCTACATACCAAACAATTCTGGAGAATGTGTAGTTTCACTTAAAAGCTGCTACAAAAGAGACTTTAACATATGGCAGGTATTTTTAATTGTAGAAATTAAGAGTGCTATCCTTAGATGGGGAAACTCACTTTGGGAAAGTGATTTCTATGTTGACAAAATATCTAACTCCACCCATCTGTTGCTACATTTATTTACAAAAGCACTCATGCCTGGGTTTCCCTAGATTCTCTTCTTCAGAGTCATGCAGGGTGTCAGATCAATCCTGTTCCAGTGGGTCCCAGACCACATGTGCAGAATAAACAACCTATTGAATGAATAATCCTTGAGCATCTCTCTATGGGGCCTTCCGCTCAAGGACCATGGAGGCTGCATATTTCACCTGCTGGCCTCCAGGACCATGGTGTGTGCACTGAGCACTACAGGCCAGACACTGCAGTGATGGGCATTCTCATATCTGTTATCTAATTTAATTCTCCAAGTGACCCTGTGAGATAGAGATTAGTTCCTCTATTTGCAGATGGGCACATGGCATTCAGAGAAGCTAAGAGATATGCTCAAAGTCAACAATCTAGCATCTGGTACTTTTTAACAGTTTGAAACAGGGGGAACAGAAGGTCAAAACCATTAAGATGGAACAGAAAGTGTAAGAAAGAGTAGGCAGGGGGTAAATTCAACTTCTTGGAAATAGGATATCAGGATGCTTCTTAATGCTGCTGCTTCTTACAGAATCACTAAGAACATTGTTTCTATTACAATGCAATCTCTGATAAAGTTTGCATGAGAGGAGGTGGCCCTCTGTGTGGCAGAGGGGACATGAGGAGGAGAAGGCAGGCAGCCTCTCTGGGGGCATTGCCTCAATGAAGTTGACATCGCCTGGGTTCTAGTACCTAGGCTTCTGGGGTCAGAACCTGCACTTTCTTGGTATATCCACAGATAGCTAACACTTGGGGCCAAATATTCACTCATGTACTGAAAAACTGGTATACAAAGCAGATGCCAATTTTTAAACAGATAATCAGAGATGTCCTTTTCCAAGTAAAAAGGTGACTGTCCCTTTAATCTATAATACCTCTTTATCTCAATATTAAGGTAATATGAGAGCTATAGTTGGCAAAAAGAGAGTTCTTGATAAGCTTGGAATTAATGCAAAAGAAAGTAAACTGTGCGGGTTAGGGGTTGGAAAGTTATGGCCTACAGGCTAAATCTGACCAGCCACCTGTCTTTGTAAATAAAGTTTTATTGAAACACAGCCATTGTCATTTATTTACATATGCCTGACTGCTTTCATGTTACAGCAGCAGAAGTGAGTAGTTGAAGTGAGACCAAATGGCTTTCCAAGCCTAAAATACTTACTACTTGTCCTTTATAGAAAGAAACTGCCAAACCCTGATATACTGTATATTAAGCTTGATGCACCTGCCACATTTCTTGTTTCTGTGTCCCATATTTCCATTTTTTTCAGGTCTTCCAGTTCTGTCCCACTTCGTCTCATTCCCAGTATTTAATTTAAGAACCTCAGAGAGTTGCAAATGACTAAATCCCAAATGAAAGAAACAAGCAGAAAAGGAGGGGATAATCGGCCTCGATGGCATGTCCAAGGCTGATGTGGTTTTATCATATCTGGGATTTGTAGAGTCTGAATCCAAAAAGTTTGTTTTCCATCTCTGGACCCTTATTTTGTTCAGTGTGTCACTTTTATTCTCTCCTGCTATGAGGTCACCTCTCATTGGGAGAAATGTCTGCTGCCTGCTGTATGTCTTAATAGGTAGAGGAGTTTCTTTCCCCCAGCTCAAGGCTGAAGTCTTACAGAAGCTTTCTGACTGGTTCAGCTTTAGTCAGGTTTCCATTCCTGGCATCGCTTACTGTGGCCCAGGGCGGAAGATAGTGAGGCAGGACAATGGGTCCAGTTTGGCTTCTGTGGATGTTATCTGAGTGCAGAAAGCACACAGCAGAGCCTCCAGGCTGCGTGGCTACCCCACAGTGTCACTCACTCACAGCTGCTTTCCTCCATTGTTAGTACAACCTCCTGACTTCAAACCTGCAGCACATCTCTTCAGACCTGCTGCAAATAGGATCCCAATCTCACCCAATTCTAGTCATCCTAAGTGCGCTGCTGAGAATATTCCCAAAAAGTAATTTGATGATACGCCTTAAATTTAAGCTTAAGAGGCTTAACTTGTGTCCATCCCCACCCCTTCCCCCATGGCCTGGTGACCAGTAGGAAAACCTCATGACCAGCATCAGATTATCTTTCTAAATCCATCAAATCCATCTCTTATCACTTCCTCCCATGCACCCTTCACTGCAGACACAGAAATCTGATCAATGCTCTTTATTCCTTATACTGTGCTAGTGACACACTTACTGTTTTCCTTTCCCAGAATTTTCTCCTCCAATGTTCTTTCTTAAACCCTTGGAATGCTCTGATTGAACTAATGTCCATCTGCTGGCTTCTCATGGCTCTCTGAGTGCGCCTCGCATTACACTTATCACACTGCGCCATACTGGTCTGTTAGCTGCTTGCTTTATTTTCTGTGAGCTCTGGGAAAACACCTCCATGCCTCATTTATCTCTGCATACTCAGACACAGCACCAGGCCTGCTGCAACTATTATTTGCTGGGTGAAGCATTTTGGCACCCACTTCCCTGCAAGGAATGGTCCTCTAGTTTCTCCTCCCACTAGAGTAATGGCAGTTTTCCCTTCTGTGTGTTCACCATTCATTTAAAATGGCACGTTCTTTCTTTGGATGTGCCAAAATCATTGAGTAAGATCCGGTACAGGAGCAGCTACGTTGGATCTGGTATCATCTATACCTCCTAGTTCTTGGAGCCACACATCTCTCATCTTCATTCCCAAGTATATACAGATGTCCAACTTGTCTATTATGGTTTTGCTTGAAAAAAAATGTTAAAAGCTCAGTAGTTTAATACGCACATACATATATATGTTAAGGGGGCATGTGTGTGTGTGTATACATTGTATAATATGCAGATTCGGTAATCCTCAAAAATATCTCAGGTCCAAATTAGATATTTTCAGGATAATTTTTGCAGGAGAATACAAGGCCTAACAAATTAGAACCTGGGAACCACAGCTGCTGAGCCCTGCTTTCTGATTGCTTAGACTTTGTAAGTTCCAAGATGGGAAGAGGGCAAGATTTGAAATTGGAGGTCTAGGATAGGAGTCTTGGCTCTCTCTTTTTTTGAGTAATCAGAGGCAAATTTTACTTATCCTCAGTGAGCCTTTATTTCTGCACTTATATAACAATAGTCACCTTTTGCTGGTTGGTGACTAAAATGTAAAGATTATGTACAGGAGAGTCATTTATAAACTAAGAAATGCAATAAAAATTGCAATCATTACAAAACAAAAATCTAAGAACTCAGCCGTAATAGTTACTATGTGACTTCCATAGGGAAAATATTTAAACACTCTGCCGCAGTGTCATGTTCCCCCAATAAAGTGTAGTGTGGCGCATCATAGGTAGCTCAATTACCTGGTGAGACGACAGCTTCAGCAGAGCTGAACAACTGCTGATGGGGAGCTCTGGCAGGTTTACTACTGAAACCAAACAGGAGCTAACAGATGTGCTTGACACTTCCTGGGCTCCATCACTGGGAAGGTGCAGCTGTGCTCTGCCTTTACTTCGGGTAGTTTGGCTTTGAAATGTGGCTGCGCCTTTGTGAAAATCCTGCGAATGAAGCTTTATTGTCTTTCCTTTTCCTACGGATGGCCATTTTCCTTGACAACTCCATGCTGATGCACAGTAACAAAGATGCTCTGCTGCCCATTAGAGGTGACCAGCGAATGGCAGGGGTGGAGGCACAGGTTTCAGAAGTGCATGCACACCTGAGAGGAGCGCGCTGACAGACCCTGATAACTGAGGCAGCAGTTGTCAATGAAGAGATAGCACTATTAGTTATTTGGTTTTGTCAGCAACACTGGGATATTTGCTGAACCGCTCAGAAGCTTTTCTGTTCCCTGAGCTTAGAAGAAACCAATTTGAGCACTATTTGGAAGAAGGTGACAGCAGAGAGATGGCAGGTGAGGAAGTAAAAACTCATCAGATATTTCTGGATCTCAACATTTACTTGACTGTGTTGATCATCTCACTATTTAGAACTCAGATGTTTATTTCAGCTTTATGCAGCACTTCCACATCTACCCTGCACGGGGTAATATGGAGCTAATTATTTTGCAGAGTATTCTGGGAAAGTTTTTATTCTGTTCCTTACAAGTTATAGGTTTCTCAAGCGACTATTATTTCACATTCCGAGTTCCACCAAACACTAGGCAGTAGACAAAACACACACATATGCTTTGCGCCCATAAATATTAAAAATGCATTAGTCAGTCTAAGTTTTTCTTTTGTATTTTCCAAGACTTGTCAATCACAAATGAATAGATCTTATTTGTAGAGAAAGAACAGATTTAAAATGACAAAATCAGAACCTTTCCCAGAATCTTGGGGAGGACTGGCACTTTAAAGAAGAGAAAACAAAAAGAATGATAACAAAATTTCAAGTGAATTGTCTTGGATGTCTGTCAGATTTGGAGATGCACTGCTCTCTCAGAGCCCATGCATCCCAGATGGAGTGGTTTCTGTAGAAAAACAATCATAGTTATATTCAGGGGAGCTTACTTGGCAAGAAAATCATGATTGAACTGTTGCTATTGTGACATCATGTAGGAGTTTATAATTGCAGTTTGTTATGAAACAGTTGGACTGAATCCCAAGGATGGATGTTTTAGTGTTCCACGGAGAAAGTGGAGATAAAGGCATTGGCAAGGATGATGTGATGGTAGAGTAAGACTGGCCATGACAAGGCCTCACTGCTTGGTATTTACTTTGCTGAAACCACAGAAGTCTCAGATCTAGCCCTTCCAGTCCCACAGGTCCAGAAACTCAAACTTACCAATGTTCCAGAGTTGATCATATTTGGGAAGGCCAATTCCTACTGAGTAAACTCACTTATGTAAACCAGGAACAATGTTGTGCATTTACCAAGAGAAAGAAAATTGTCAGCCAGGCCTACTCTTCTTTTTGGTCTAAACAATATACTTCCCGTAGACAAAGTATACAGGAAGTCAAGGTTGCTGGTAAGCTTGGAGTCAGGTAAAGACTGGTAGTTTCATAAACTGAGTATGGCTTCATGCATCAGCCTTAGTCTCCATGCCCACTGTCAAGATGATAAATGCTTTTAAGGGTCTGACAGGCCACCGTTGGCCCACAGAACCCTTGGATGTCTACTTCAAAGTCTCCCTCACTAGCTCTTCCTTTCCTGACCTTCCATTGTTTATGTTCTTCCCAGTACAATCCCAGGATCTTTCTTTAATTGTGATAATACAGGCAATTACATTAAAACTGGGGCCAAGCCAATGATTTGGTCTTGCTTCAAGTATTTATTTATTTATTTATTTATTTATTTATTTATTTATTTTTTGAGACAGAGTCTCACTCTGTTATCCAGCCTGGAGCACAGTGGCACGATCTCAGCCTCCTGAGTAGCTGGGATTATTGGTATGTGCCACCATGGCCAGCTAATTTTTTTATATGTGTGTGTGTGTATATATATATATGATATATAATATATATAACTGTATATACATATATGATATAGATACATATATAATCTCATATATATATGTATTAGAGATGGGATTTCACCATGTTGGCCAGGCAGATCTCGAACTTCTGGCCTCAAGTGATCCACCTGCCTTGGCCTCCCAAAGTGCTGGGATTACAGGCATGAGACACTGAGTCCAGCCAGAATGATATTCTTTAAATATTTGCTCACCACTTTTTGAGAGAAGTTGAGCTCTGCATGGGCATGAGGTGGGTTAGGGAGGCAATAAAAGTAGAAGCCCGTGGCTGTGCTCAGCCTCTGTTGTTCCAGGGGCTTCCTCTCTGGTCAAACCTTGCATATCCGTCTTGGCTAAATAATACTTAGCAGGGAAATGGATCTAGTTTCCTAAGAAGGGAGTTTAGAGAACATCTATTATTACTTGAGCCTTGCTTAACCAGTATTCCCTCTAACCACATACTCCTCCGTAAAATAGAATATTGTAGATTAATTTCATCTTATAATACACACATGCACACATTTTTTTAAAAATTTCAGAGATGTTTCAGAACACTGTTTGAATTGATGCTGTTGACAGCTACCTGCTGAGTTTCTTCTTTGTCCAGCTAAATTCAGAGAAAAAGCTTTGCCCGACCTGGGAACTCTTTGCTCTTTTCATAATCTAAAGTAAATGGACTTTATATCTCTAAAGCTTATCCATTCATTTTATTTTGTTTTTAATTGACATAATAATTGTACATATGTATGGGGTATAGTGTGATGTTGTGATACATTGCGGAAAAATCAAATTAGGGTACCTATCATGTCTATCACCTCATACGTTTTTCATTTCTTTGTGGTAAGAACATTCACATACTAACTTCTAGCTATTTTGAAATATACAATGCAGTATTGTTATCCATAGTCACCCAACAGTGCAATAGAACAACAGAACTTATTCCTCCTATCTAACTCTACCTTGGGCCCACTGACCAATCTTTTCCTCTCCCTCCAGTTCACTACCTTCTCCAGCCTCTGGTAACCACTATTCTATTCTCTACTTCTATGAGATCAACTTCTTTAGATCCAATGTATGCGTGAGATCATGCAGTGTTTGTTTTTCTTGGCTGGCTTGTTTCACTTAAGAATATCCTTCAGCGATCGTGCCATTGCACTCCAGCCCAGGCGACAGTGCGAAACTCCGTCTCAACAACAACAACAGCAACGAAACAATGTCCTCCAGGATCATCTATGTTATGACAAAAAGCATGATTCCAGTATTTTTTATGGACAAATGGTTTCCTTTGTGCATATATATCACATTTCCTTTATCTGTTCATCTGTTAATGGACACTTAGGTTGATTCCGAATCTTGGCTATTTTGAATAGTGCTGCAATAATTATGGGACTACAGATATCTCTTTGAACATACTGATTGTATTTTCTTTCTTTCTTTATTTTTTTTGAGACAGAGTCTCACTCTGTCGCCAAGGCTGGAGTGCAGTGGCACAATCTCGGCTCACTGCAAGCTCTGCCTTCTGGGTTCATGCCATTCTCCTGTCTCAGCCTCCTAAGTAGCTGGGACTACAGGTGCCTACCACCACACCTGGCTATTTTATTTTTTATTTTTAGTAGAAATGGGGTTTCACCATGTTAGCCAGGATGGTCTCGATCTCCTGACCTTGTGATCCTCCTGCCTCGACCTCCCAAAGTGCTGGGATTGCAGGTGTAAGCCACCATGCCTGGCTACTGATTGTATTTTCTTTGGGTGGATACCTCATAGTAGGATTGCTGGGTCACAGTTTTTTGAGAAACCTCCATATTATTTTTCATAACAGTTGTACCAGTTTACATTACCACTAACATACTATATGCACAATTTATCATACACAAAAAAATCAACTCAAAATGGATTAGGGACTTAAGTGTAAGACCCAAAGATTTGAAACTAATAGATAAAACATAGGATAAATGCTTTATGACATTGGTCTGGACAAGAAATTTTTGGACAAGTCTCCAAAAGCACAGGCAACAAAAGCAAAAATAAACAAGTGAGATTACATCAAACTAAAAAGCTTCTGCACAGGAAAGGAAAAATCAGAGAAAAGACAATTTACAGAATGGGAGAAAATATTTGCAAACTACTCATCTGACAAGGGGTTAAAATCTGGAATATATAAAGAACTCAGATAATTCAATAGCAAAACAAACCATCTAATTTAAAATGGGGAAAAGATCTGAATAAAGGTTTTTAAAGGAAGACATACAGATGGCCAACATGTATATGGAAAAAAATTATCAACATCACTAATTACTAGGAAAATGCAAATCAAAACCACAATGAGACATTATCTTACACCAACTAGAGTCGCTATTATAAAAAATGTTGGCATGGATGTGGAGAAAGGAGAACTCTTCCACATTTTATTTTTAAAAATCATTTCATCACTCATTTACCTATTCATCAAATATTAATTGATCATCTTCTAGGTCATGTATTGCATGAGTTGGTAAGTATATAAAGACAAATAAAACATAGTCACTTCCTCTAAGATCCATGTCTACAGGGAGAGACAGGCACATAAACAAATCATTGTAACTCAATGTGGTGAATGCAGCAGTTGAGAAATGTATAGGAAGCTTGGGAATACAGAGAAAGGCAACCAACCCCAGACCCAGGGTGAAGACCTCAGAAAAGCATTGAAGAGGGACTGCTTGAGAATTAATGGACTGAAGATGAATAGGCGAGGGTATAATAGGCATAGTAGATATCTGATCTCATCCATTCTGAGCTGATCCCATGGTTTATTTCCAAAGGCCACATGAGCTCTACGAACTCTTGTTCCTTTTTCCACACTGGGGGTTTATCTCACCCTCAGCCAAGTACTTCCTACATGACAGAGTGAAAACAAAACTCAGTAACGGAATCCTTGGACCTAATAACAATCACTGGTAAATGTCCAACACTTCATTGTTAAGCAACAGTTCATTATGAAGCATGTTCATTATTTCATTTGATTTCTAGAATAAGTCTTAAGGTAGTCCTCCTCAACTGGAGTGATTTTACTCACGGGCAACATGTAGAGACATTTCGGATTGTGATGCTGAGGGGCTGGAGGTTGTTCCCGGCATCTCTTGAGCAGGGAGAGGCTGCTAAACATCCCACAGTGCACATGACATCCCCCCACAACAAATTATCATCCAGCCCCAAAATGCCAATAGCACCGTGGTTGAGAAACCCTGTCTTGAGGGTATCTTCATATTTAAAAATAAATAAATAAAACTGAGTTTCTAGGTTTAACTCTGTCTAAATTAACTCTGTGATCTTTGGCAAGCCATTTAACCATGAGCTCTAATTATCCTATCCATAAAGTGAATATTTATTTTTAAATGAAATTATCTCTGAAGTCTTTTCCAAATCTAACAGTGTGTGAGAGCAGGGGGATTCAAATGTTATATATTTAAACTGAGAAATCAGTGAACAAAATTTTCCTGCTGCAGATTACTGTCGCAATATATTTATTCTCAATGAAGTACTTTATTTGTATAATTAATAAAGAAGTCACTAGGCTAGATCTTGGAAGTGCCTTGAATATATACGACTGGGGTCCTGCTGTCTGCCCCCAGCTGCGTGTCTCCTGTCCAGCAGCAGAAGCTGCGAGTTCCCGGTTATCCTAACGCAGCACCATCTGGAAATTTAAGTAGAAGGACAGAATAATTTACATGCT
The DNA here is from genome assembly GCF_049350105.2 of Macaca mulatta. Classification (NCBI taxonomy): domain Eukaryota; kingdom Metazoa; phylum Chordata; class Mammalia; order Primates; family Cercopithecidae; genus Macaca; species Macaca mulatta. The sequence goes on from NC_133418.1 coordinate 110,235,216, forward strand.
CACAAGGTGATTTCAATAACTTGTTGAAATTATTGAAGATTATCTGTGGCCCTAAGCCCCTTCTCTCCCAGCTCCATCTCCTATCACCTAACCACCCGCACACCCTGCTCTCAGGGACTGGCGATGACTACGACATGATATTTTGGGAAAGACGTGTGAAAGTAGCCTCTCTGAATGGTGGACCAGTGGCTAAAGCACAGTGAACATAATAATAATCTCAATTTATTGAGCTCTTCTTAGTACAACCTTCTATATGACCACCCTGGAGGATGAGCATTATTTTTCCTACCTGACAGGTGAGGAAACTGAGGCTTTAGAGAGATTAAGTAATTCACTTTGATTTTGTTCAAGGGAATATCAAAAATTTGACAAATGATATGAATGTTACATTAGAAACTATTAACTTTGTGGTCCTGATGAGATAGGGGCCAGTATTTTGAGTAGGCCTTATAAGACATCTCACCCCGATCTGTGTCAGGAATGGTGAGGCAGTGTAGCATGATGGAAAAAAACCACGGTGTTTAAAAACCTAAATTTCCTCATTTACAAAATTGAGATGATAACTCTTGCCTCAGAGGTTGAATTTAGCAATATATGTTGAATGTAAATTATGGTGCCTGGAATACATGAGGTGTTCAAGAAATAATGGTAGATATCATTATTACCATTTGTTCACTGGTACACTTGTGATCTCTAATATCTTTAAAACTGTAAAGAGGTGAGTAAATTAGAAGAATATGGAATTAGGCACAAGAGGTTGCTCAGAATCAGCATATTTTATATGTGGACCAGACAAATTCAATTTAAACCCTTAGCATGGGTTATCGATTCTGCAACATATACAGTTTGTTCCATGAAAGTGGTGTGGGAAATTCTCATTCAACTGAATTTGTAAATAGAGTCATTTCTTACCAGATCATCAGCCAATTTACTCAACTCTCTCTTTTTTTTTTTTATCACAATGTAAGGTTCTTCTTGAAAGAAATGTCTCATATTTAGATGTGATAAAAATAAATCCAGTTCTTTCTCTGTACTAGTACTATGCAAGGCACTGTCATTCATTTTTTCGGTTCCCCTGGGGATAATGCTGGTGGAACTACACAGTTGAGGACTCTTATTGAGTCCCAGCAGTTTAATGTACCCATTGAGAAAGAACCTGACATCAGCCTTTCTCTCTTCTTGTTGCCACAGGAAAAGTAAGAGCAGGTGGAGAGAGAGGTCACAGACCTGGAAAACTTTCCTAGTTGCTTAGAAGCGTGGCCTTCTGGTCAACACATAGAGTTAAAGAAAGCTACAGCCACCGCAGTGAGTACTTTCTGGTTACCAAGGCAAGCTCCTCCCACCCCCCATTGCCACCTTTTTTATTTTCCCTAGATAGCAGAATCAAAGTGGATAGAATTACTTTGTGCATATATCCCAGTCACATGTTTTCATTTTTCCCAAGAAAAGCTGTACTGGATTGAGTCATGTCCCCATAATTTAGGTTCACCCAGAATCTCAGAATGTGACTTTATTTAGAAATAGGCTCTTTGCCGATATAATTTAAGATAATATCAAACTAGAGTAGGGCAGGCTCTGAATCCACTGTCAGACAAGAAGAAGACACAGGGAACAGAGAAGACACACAGGTAGAACCCCACATGAAGGTGGAGGCCAACATCAGAATGATGTGCCAACAAGCCAAGCAACAGGAAGGATGGCCCATGGCCACCAGAAGCTGGAGAGAGCCATGAAACAGATTCTCCCCTAGAGGTCCCAGAAGGCAGCAGCCCTGCCCACACCACGATTTCAGACTTCTGGCCTCCAGAATTGTGAAACAACACATTTATGTTGGCCACTCAGTTTGTGATAATTTGTTATAGTAGCCCTAGGAGATGAATACAGAAGTCTTGTTTATACAATTTCAATAAAGAACCTATTGAGGTGATTTTTAACAAGAAATGATTGAATCTAGATGGACCCAATTGATCATCCAGAATTCACCATCATTGTCCCCCAGCATGCAGCAAGTACCCTTTTCTTTAACCTGCTAGGACCTCTTCAGTACAAAACAATATCACAGAAAACTTTGAATAAAGATTAAGTCCTGGATGGCATGGCCAATTACTAGCAAGTTAACACAACATGCCTTCTCAACTTAAAATTCTCTTCTGGTTGTTATCTGACTTTTGTTTTGTTTTGTTTTTCAGTTGACCTTTGTTCTAAATTGAACTTCAGCAAAAATAACTGAATTTGATATGACAATAAGATATTGGTTTAGTTTTCTATTACAAGGAGAATTCAATTCATGGTGTGAAAAGTGTCAGTGGTCTTGCTGAATGTGTTCTAATTGACGATTAATGTTTTAAAGGAGTGGAGAGGTTTTAAAGGAGACACTTTAGGTTTAAATCTTAGCGAGCCTAAAAACAGTCAAGAAAATGACAAGGCCATTCAGTACATATCAGAAACACTGTCCTGCTACTGGGTTTCAAATATTTGTTCCTTTTGATTCTATAAGAGATTAAAAAAATGAAAAGGAAAGTCATTTAAAAGTCAACACTTAGGACAAATAGAAACCATGTGCAACTATCAAGTGCTTAGAAGGGTGGTCTATTGGGAAGGTGATAACCAGGGAGAGCATGGTAGTTCTGGAGCTGGCATTTGGCAAAGAGATGAAAAGTCTAGTGTTCACACCATTCAACCTATAGCATTGCCTTTAGACTTTTCTGTGAAGCTGGGTGAACTCTGAGGAAAGATAAGGAATAAAGAAGAGATGAGGTGAGTAATGTGCTATTAAAGTCACCCTGATTCTTATCTGGGGAGTTAATATGAAACAAAGATGAGAAGGATTTAGAAAAGTCTCCAAACATTTTCACTTTTTTTCCAGCCATAGCATATCTGAACTTGAGAATCTTGCCTCTTGGTGTTTCATCAATGGAAATTGTAAGCACCTATACGTCATCTTTATAGTTATTATTTCACTTTGCTCTCACACACATAATACATACATATAAAGAACTGTAGGGAAGTTTCTATAACCTTATTTTACCTGCGACTCAAAGAAGTTAAAACGTTTTTCTAAGCTACACAGCTAGTAAATAAATGAACTGGGATACAACTATTAATCTAATTTCAAATTCCAACTATTTCTAATGCACTGTGTTGTCCCGTGGAAGAATCACTGGAAAGCTGCTTTGTTCAACTGCTCTGAAAGTCTGATCAATCTGAATAGAAACTCTGCACTGGTCATCAATGATAGTACAGCACTAGAAAATAAGCTAGATGGGAAACTATATATTTACTAAAATGTATTAATTTTATAATCTTTTATGTTTTGAATGTTAACAAACACACATTTTAATTCCCAAGGAAATCTCCCTCTTTTTCCAAACTTCTTTTCTAAACAGATCACTTAATAAATACAGAATAATTTCCGATGACTATTTCACTGAGGATGAAGGAGATGACCAGATTAGTCTAGATCTCCTAAGAACTAGAGAAGACATATTTCTCTATGTAATCCAACTCAAGATGGAATCAATGGTGTCAAAATCTTATAACATCAAACCAATTTCCAACATGTGTCATTGAATTTCTCTCTGTTAATTTAATTAGTTTATGTAAACATCACTAATTCATATCTTTGGAAGATAAGCTCCAACCTACCCTTCAGAGTTGACCAAGTGCTTTATTAATACCAGATTAAGGCTATTATGTGGCAGGTACTCTATGCATTATTGCCTGTGATTCTCACGAGACTTCATAAAATGAGGTTGACTTCAGTTTCTTTTTTTTAAATTAAAAAGACTTTAGATAAGAAATTATAAGCTTAGGAAAATTAAGAAACTTGTCCAAGATCCCATGGCTAGTCCTAAGACTTAAACTCTCATCTATCTGATTCAAAGATCATATTTTCCTCTTTTTTTGTAAAGAATGTTTTTATGATATCTAGGACATTGGAATTTTTATGTGATGAAAACTTTAGATTCTGTTGTAGTATTCCTAAAAAATGTTCTTTTTCTGGTGGTTTTAGCTGACAATTTACTTGATTGGGCTCAAACTGTTTTTCTGTTGGCATTCCATTGGTAGCTCAAACTTTAGTTCAGTTCATTTGTCCTTAGCTTGAGTGCCTGAAGTTTTCCCTATGTATGCAAAACTTAAGAGTTCAGACAGGTTTGAAGCAGAGTATATGCATAGAAGTTAGGGCTTTGCCTCTCATCTTTCTGGAAGTTTCCCTTCACTTTACAGCTGCTGTGGTTTATGTAAATTCTGTTCTCTGAGTCTCTCTAGTCTAGAAAAAAATGCAGGTTTTCTGTATAGAGTGAACTAGTTGAGGTCTTCTCTCAGGTTAAAACTATAAAACTAATAAATTCGTCTTATTGTGTTCTTCCAAGTTGTCAACCCCTCTCTAGAAAATACCCGCTTTTGATTGTTTTCCAGTGTCTTTTCTTAATCCTACAGTGTGTTTTGTACTTTTTATGAAGTTTATACTTGTTATTCCCTGGAAGATTGTTTGATAGGACTTTATTCAGCTTTATCAGAAAGGAAGTTGAGACATATATTTTTATATTATGTATCATTTTATAAATAAAAAATGAGGCAAATGAAAGTAAGGAAATTGGTGAAATCTTTTAAAAAATTCTATGCATTCATCATTAAATTTTAAAAATCAATTTCTAATATTTGTGGATACCTGTGTTGTTTCATGCAATATCATCTTCTATGTCATCAAAATTATTGACAGTACTTTTTTTAAAAAGTACTCCATTATTGTCCCCAAGATTTTCTTCCAAGCTGGTAATAATTGCTGTGTATGTTTTAATGCTGACACTATTTCATTTTTCTTTTTAAATTTTTAGAAGCTTTATCCACCTGTCAGGAGAAGGCATTCACATAACAACCTTTATTCATATTTCTTCCTCAAATTGCGATTAATGGTTTACTGATTGAAATATTTAAGAGATGCTGTTATTCAATAAAGCACAGGAATAAGTAGCACATTTACACATGTGCAGGCAATGACAACTGTGTCACACTCATCACGTAGTCAACAGCGACTATGAGATGATAGAAATTTTAAGGACCATTCTGTAGTCAAAGATATTAAAATGTGAAAAGTGTATGTCTTATAATTAATTAAATATAGTATCTTAGAACCAAAAAAGTTGGCATTCTAACTCTGTGAGCTTTGTATTTTTGAATTTTCTCCATTCTCTTTTATTTCTGCTTCTAAACTAATCAATTCTTACTTGAGTTCATTTACTGTAGTGCCTTTAAAAATGTTGTCAATAGTAGCTAACACCCACTCACTCTGATTCAACTATTTCTGGCAGTTACAGCATACATTACTTCTGCTCATATGCCTTTGGCCGTAACTCCATCATATGGCCAATCTCAGTTGTAATGGAGAAATATTGTCTGGTGGTATGCTCAGGGGGTAGAGGAAGTGGATGAAGCAACTGGCCCGTAATGGCTAATGTTTGCCCACGGTACTATAGCAAGTAAATATCAGAGCTGGTATAATATAGTGGTTGAGACAATAAACTTTGGAATTAGACAGATTGTTTCAGTCTTGGCTTTGCCTCTTATATCTGTCTGATCTTGAATTAATTACTTATCTCTAAAACACAATTTTCTCAGGTATAAAATAGAAACCATAATAGTACCTAACCCATAAATCTGTTCCAGGGGTTATATGATATACTGTAATACACAAAAAAGACTGTACCAAGACTAGCTCATGGTTAGTCCTACACAATATTAATCAATTTGACTTAAAACTACATTTTTTCCAGTACGTCTCAAATCTACTCCTTCCATTTGAATAAATACCACTGATTAAAAACGTATTTTGTGCTAGGAATTATGCTTTTTCTTAATACACATTTAATCATTTACTCCTAACAGTTACGTAAGGTAGACTTTATAATTGTCTGCATTTTACAGATGAGGCATCAGATTTGGAGAGGAGGTTGAGCATCCATATTTCCCTTCTCTCTTATTCGATGATAAATGCAATACATGACACTTAGAGAGACATCCACTCAGGTGCCCAATTTTACTTCCTCCTCAGATCACTCTCTTGATATTTATTCACAGCCCAACTCAAATATTTCTTTCCTTATGGAGCTTTACTCAACTAATCCAGCACTTACTGGCCTCTGAGGAAATATTTTGTATATACACATCTCCTTTAACTTGTAGAATACCTGCCACTGTGTGGGATGCTTGAAGGGCTTAAAAAGAAAAAAAAAACTAATATCCATTCTTCCATTAATTAACAAAATAGCATTGAGCATTTACTGCCTCCGTTCCATTGCAATCTTTTTAAAACACAAATCGGCTCATGTTATTCTTTTGATTAAAATCCTTCAGCAGCTTCCCATCACCTGCTGGTGGAAACCCTGTCTACATTTCTTGTTATAAAAGGTTCTCCATGATCTCATCCCTGTCAGTCATTTCAGCTGCACCTCTCACTGCTTCTGCCTCACTTAGCTAAATCAAACTGTTGCAATTAACACAACATACCATCCTTCATTCCTGCTGCTTATTTTCCTGTTACACCTTTTCCCCATGCTTTACCCCAAAATTAGGGATTATAATATTTATGAAACCTCTATTGCTATTATCAAGTATTACTAATGTTAAATTAACTTAAATTTGACCTAAAGCTCCCTCCATAGTTTGAATTCCTACATAGAAAACGGAAACCTTACTTAATATGTAAACAAAATGCAACCTAAGAGTATATTATTGTAACAAACAGCTGAATCTCAGTCAATCATAGGAGTTGAGCTTCAGCCAATTATAGCTGCCAACTGATCAGACCATCTCCATATAAGGCAAATGACAAGCTGTAACCAATTAAACTGTTTCTCTATCCCACATCCTTTTTCTGTACAAATACTGCCTGCCCACATTGATGGGTGACACTCTCTGAACCTCCCCTAGTTCTTAGTGGTACTCAATTCATGAGTCTTTGCTCAAATAAACTCTGCTAAATTTAATTTGTCTCAAGTTTTTCTTTTAACACCAAATACTTGGTCCACCATGCCCCTACTGAACCCCACACAGAATTTTATAATAACATTCAGAAAACTTTATTGCGCTTGATAATTTAAACATTTGTTTCCTCCCCTAGATAGTGAAGATAGGAAATGTGAATTCACTCATTTCTGTAACACTAGGGCCTAGCATCATGGTTAAAAACCATTTTAATAATTAATCAGTTTTAATTAACAAGTATGTTTTCAGGGTATCCACTACATCTGCCTCACAGTGTGAATATGCTCTTTCATATCCTATCTGACATTCAAACAGAACTTCTGTGGGCTCCCAGACCCAGAACGGAATGTGCCAACCTTCCGTGTGCATTGACTCTTTGTGCTTGATTCACCAGAGATTTCTCATCTGTCACCCTGCAGGAAGAGGAGCCACCACCACTGCTCCCTGCCCAGCAAAATGCCAAACTACTTGCTGGTCTTCATACCAGCTCATGTGCGTTAGACTGGTCTCCTTGCGGCCCCTTGGTATGTGGCACTTACAGAGACCTCCGCTCAGGTGCTCAGTTTTACCTGCTCCTCAACTATTTCTTTTCACCTTACCTTTAAACAGATCCACTTCTTAAGATATCCTTTATGTAGCATTTTCTCCCCTAAAGAATTTCCAACATTTGTGTAGCACCTTATAATTTATAAAGATTGTTCTGTTTAATCCCCAAAGCAATCTTGTGAATTGCTATGATTATCATCTTAACTATGGAGATTAATATCTTCCTTATAAGTGTCACACAACATATGTTAGATAGCAGGGGTCTCAGAAGAAGAACCCAAAATTAGTTTAATTAATATTTGTTGAGCACTAAGATTTGAAAGTCAGTGGGCCTGGTGCCATAAGGCATAGAAGTGTGATCAAGTTGTAATTCTTATTCTCAGAGAGCTAATATCCTTGTGGGAGGTAATAAAAACACAATGGTAGTAATACCAGTAATAATAATAACAACAAGTGGTTTATGATTACCTGCTATGTACCACTTTAGTACATTTAGCATATTTAATTTATTTTGATCCTCGCAATAATCCTATGAGGTGAGCATTGTCATGCAATTCTTATAGATAAGAAAACAATGGAATTTAAGAGAGGTTTAGTGACTTACTTAAACTTCCACAGCTAAGAGGTGACAGAGCTGAGCTTATGAATCTATGACTCTCTGACTTTAGAGTGCCTGCTCTTTCCACTACATCATATTGCCTCTTGGATACAAGTAACTATAGTACAATGTAACCTAAGAGATGAAGGACAGCAGAGAATAGAAGGTTTAGTTCTATTTAGGAGTAGAGAACTTTAGGTTTGAATTGAATCTTGATGCATGGATAACATTAAATAAGAAGGACTGGGGATTGAATTTGGGAGGGAAAATACGCAGGTAAAGAAAACAGTCTGAGGTACAGCCAGAGTGCATGGAAAAAGGAGAGATTAGTAAAATGTGAAATGAGTCTGGAAAAGTAGTTTCAGGGCAGACCAATAAGAGAATGGACAAACTTGATAGACATTGGAGAGGTGGAATCAACCAGAGCTAAGGGCTGATTGAATTTTAGGGAATGTCTTAGTCCATTTTGTGTTGCTACGGTAGAATATCACAGACTGGGTAATTTATAAAGAAAACAAATGTATGTCTTACAATTCTGGAGGCTGGGAAGTCCAAGGTTGAGGGGCCCACATCTGGTGAGGGCCTTAGTGCTGCATCATCCCATGGTGGAAACCATCCTAAGGACAAGCGCGCAAGAGGGGCTGAGCTTGCTGTTATAATAAGCCCACTCCAGCAATAACTAATCCACCCTCAAGATAATGGCATTAACCCATTCATAAGGGCAGAGCCCTCATGTCCTGATCACTTCCTGTTAGGCCCTATCACTCAACACTGTTGTATTGGAGATGAAGTTTTAAAAACATACACTTTAGGGGACAGAATCAAATCACAGCAGTGAGTAATGGAGAGAAACTATTTCCTAAATTTTTAATTTGTAAATCTGAGAAAAAAAAATGTGTGTGTGTGTAGTTAGCAAGAAAAAAAAAAGGCAGTACATTTTGTTAGGGACATAAATATTAATTGATTTCTTCATTGATTATGCATGGAGATTGGCCAATGCTAGAAAATCATTGAAGCCAATTCTCAAGCTGCTGGTAATGTGCAATTTAATGTGTGACACAGCATCCTGCAGGTGACCCGGCCTGATCCATGCTCCTCCTTCACTTTGAATGAAAAGGAAATTTTCACTTTTGTAATGTCAGCTCAAGGTTGAAATATTACTTGGCCTTTCTCTTCCTCCAGTGTTTTAATAAAAGTACTAGAGCTGTTCGGAGATTGGAATCACGCTTAGAAGATCTGCGGCTGCTTTTAACTTCACAGAAGTAATTGAGATTTATGAACTCCTTGTTAATGCCTTAAAACAAAATGAGGAACTTGAAATTCCCATCTGTCAAGATTAAGGAGGGAAGAATTTATTTTTGCTCTTAAAATCTTTAATGATTACTTTTCACCTTTCCCCTTTTATATCACTCAGGAGTAATATCCCCATGAAGGGTTAAAGATGCATTAAGAGTAGAAATATGAAAAGCCTAAATATTTTTAATTCTGAAAATATGTTGAGCGTTTGGTATATGCCAGAAATCCTGCCAAGCTCTAGGGACATAAAGATGAATACAACAAGGTACCTGGCCTAAGTACTAAGCAGAGTTTTGCTGACTTAAAATCCATTATGTCTTTGCTTCTACTATGTGTCACCAAATTTACTTTTTCTCACTTTTTCTTCAAGGTCATTTTGAAGAAAGATTAACTAAGTTGCCCAAAGTCAAACAGTAATAGTTGGGATCAGATTCTCTGATTCCAAAATTTTAGAAGAATGGGCTGTTATTTTGTTCACCATATATAATCACGATGGCTTCTGAGAACCTTTGGTCTTTGGCTTCAAGTGAAACCAAGTAGACTTGGCTGGCTACTGAGAAAAAGCCAGTTGTAGGACTTCACCTGGGGAGTAAGGTGCCTGGTCAGGTCTGCAGTGTGTGTGTGTGTGTGTGTGTGTGTGTGTGTGTGTGTGTGTGTACACACATGCATGCAGATTTGTAGAAGAATTTTCTCCACTCTTATCCTGCAGTGGGTTGTGGTCTTTCTTGTGAAATTTTTCCCTGGAGTCTATTTTGTGAAATATAATTTAAATTGAAACGCCAGTGATTTTTAATCATACTCCCAATTTATATCTCGTGTAACCATATGCCAGTGTCCTCGGAGTGTTACAGGGATATGAATTATGCTGAAATTGGATTAGGCAAATACATATTTGCCTTAAAAAATACATACCCAGAGCAGTAATTTAATTCTTCCAACTCTAAAGATTCAGAAACACCCTGTGTATCTTATCAGCAGCTCATTGTGAATTTTCTTCTGGGCTACTTTCTCTGCCTTTTCATTTTCTTCTAGAATCTACTGTATTTAACAAACATTATCAACTGAAGGAAGTCAATTTATATCAAAACCATCCCTAAATGTAAGAAAATTAGGTTTTCAGAAGAAAACCTATCAAAACCCTTCTTCCAATTCTTCAAATTGGGGGGAGCAAAATAGAAGGCAATTAAGAACAATTTCCCTTCCAAGTAGATACGTTAAGCTGCATCAAACTTGAGTATCTAAATAGTAATTAGACTAGAGCTTCAGACTCCAACTGATTGTGAGACGGTCATTATCTTATTGTTCTGTAGCAGCATTGTGTTTTGCTGAGGACACTAATATGGGCAAACACTACTGAAGGGTTGCTAACTCTAGGGTATTATTATGTTGTATAGTCTGTGGGAAAAATTTATCAATACTAATAAAGGCATAGGTTTAAGAAAGACTATTGGAGCAAAGATTCTTCTTCAAACAATTCACCATTTCTCTTCTACATTGCTTCAAAAGTGACCACATGGAGTGTTTACAATTGTGGTTTCAGGCACTAAATGGCCAGGGTTTATACCACTGCCCTGGTCCTTCGCAGCTATGAGGTCTTGGCTAAATTATTTAACTTCTCTGTGTCTTAGATACATTAAAAGGTTGCTCTGAGGATTAACTGAGTTAACATATGTGAAGTACCTAAAATAATGCCTTGCATAGAATATGCATTCAATAAATGTTTGCTATTAACTTTATTTCAGCTCGGTTTCATTGTCTGTAATTGGATTTGGTTGGAAACATAGTGACCCCTTCACCACCACAAAATATGTTCACATGCTAATTTCTGGAACCCAGAAATGTTACCATAAATATAGCAAAAAAGACTTTGCAGACAGAATTAAGGGTTTTGAAATGGGGAGATTATCGTGGGATTTTATTATTCAATATAATCACAAGAATCCTTATAAGAGAAAGAGGAAGGCAAGAGGGTCAGTCAGAGAAGAAGATGTGAGGAAGGAGGCAGAGGTCAGATTGATGTGACTGCTGGATTTGAAGAATGGAAGAGGGCCATAAGCCAGAGGACACATGCAGTTTCCAAAGGGAAAGGCAAGGAAGTGGATTCTCCCCTAGAATCTCTAGAGAGAATGCAATCCTGCTGACATTGATTTCATGAGACTTCTGAGCTTCATAACTGTGAGATCATAGATTTGCACTGTCTAAACCACTACCTTTATGGTGGGGTCTTACACTGGCCCTGGGAAACTAGTACACTGGACTGTTCACAAACATGCTGTGGCCACTTACTGCTCCCAGTGCGAGCAGGTGCTACATTGCCAGAAGTTCGAGTTTCCTCCTAATATGACTTCTAGGCCACATTTTCTACTGCCCCCATTCATGAACTCTGATGTACAGTGACCTAGATTTGTATCCTTTTTCTGACTTGCCTCCTAGCCTGCCATCTCTTTGTAACTACTATGCATTTGGCTTTGCCTAGAAGGTTGTTTTTCTTTTCTCCCTATACCAAAATTATTTTCTATCCTGCAAGGCTACATCCAAATGCCTTCATAGTCTTTCGAATCCTTGTTGACCCTTTGTCTTGGCTCAGAGATCTGTCCTTCAAGGCCTAGCTATGTGCAGACCAAGCTGACTAATAGAAAATAACCAAATAGCCAAAGCACGAGTATATTCAACATTCAATCTCTGTCATTGCCAGCCTGTGTGCATTCATGGGAGCCCATCACTGACCTCAAGCTCCTGGGGCATTCTCTAGTTTCCAGAGCCCCGAGGCTGAGTTTGAGTCATTGACTTCATGGCTTTAGGGGCCCGAGAACTGGACCCCTGTGAGGCCAACCTGGCTGTTGCTGGTGTCCTTCCAAGCTCTGTCCTTGCCTGCCCCACCCTGACACCTTCGTGCACTGGTAGCTCTTTGTGAACTCTCACATCTGTTGATTTCAACACGAAAATCTCTACTTTTGTGTTGAGACTAAAAGTAATCACATTAGGAAAAAATAGAATCTTGACTGATTCTTTAAATCTGAGGGTTTTGGGTTTTTTTGATAGATAATAAGGTCAATCAAGGACAGAGGACCTCATGGCCTGTCTGTGACAATAGTTTTAATGGAATTAGTGCTCTAAAATAGCCCAATCAACTCAGAGGGCAAAAATGAAGAAACTGAAAAGAGAATTTACTCAAGGTCATACAACAAATTGATGATTGGTTCGTGACTTGGTTATTAGTTCTCATTGACTTTCTGGTGTTATATAGTGTCTGAGTCTTACTTTCTTTACTTTTATCTGATTCCATCAACTCTTTTTCTAAGTGTAGCCAGGAAATATCTAGCAGCATGAGGCCTCAAATTCCAGATTCTGAACTTGAAAGTGATAAAGAAGTTTCACATTTTGAACAGAATTAGATTTCTGTAAAAAATTATAAACTATATGAATTATTAAAAAGAACTTTTTAAAACACACAAAATTCTTTCAGGTTACTATCATAAACATAATTATCAAATGTATGTTCTCATTTAAAGAGATGGAAAATAATGTGGACCATTTCTAAACATATCCAAAATAGATGTGTATACACATACACACACACACACACACACACACACACACACACACACACACACACACACAGATCAGTGAAGAGAGCAATAAGGCTATTACCTCTATAGAACTTCTATATTACTTTTATAGATGTAAACTCTGTATTTGTGTAGCCTAAGTTAGGAAAATGACCCTTGAGATAAAAATTGCTTGTAGGAATGCTCCTCAAAGCGTTGGCTTACCTTAGCCTGTTAGGACCCAAGTACCAATAAAAAACCACAGTGGATATGCTACTTCCAAATCTTTCCCTTCTTTTTCAATGCCCTCCCTCTCTTTCTGGAAACTCAAATTGAATGAATAAAGCGAAATTAACTGTTCAGATTTAAAACTTCTTTCTTCACAAATATAGGTGAAAACCTGAACGTGTTGGAAGGTTGCTAACCTATGACACACTGAATATGTTTTAGTAACACATCTGCAGAAAAGTGGCTGAATTTATTCTAATAAGAAAAATATTATGTTGAGAATTCCCCCTTTCTTAGTGATTTATATTTGAGGAAGTTTAGCCACTAAACGTATTTCTACTTTTAAATTATCTCACTACAGATCCAATAGAAGCCATCATACATAACAGCAAACAGAGATGGCATAGGAATTCAGCTTAGCAAATATTTACTAAACACCTACCAGGAGCCAGGCACTGTGGCAAGTTTTGAAGAGAATGACATGAATAAAACATTTGTCAGTTCTCAAGGACTCCACAGTGCAAGCCTGAAACTGCAGGTGTCTAATAAATGTTTATAAAATAAATGAAGGAAATGTAATCGAGGAGCAAGACCTATGAAGATGAGATTGTAATGCTGTTTGATTAGATCAGTGACAATGTATATGCGCAAAATACAAATATAACACAGAAGAGAGTGGCAGAGTTTGGGGAGGATGTGGAGAAGGACAGCAAAGTCACCTTCCAGAGGAGGTTACACCTGAGTTATGTTGTAAAAGATGAATAGAGATTTCTCCTGCAGAAAAGGTGAGGAGTCCAGAAAGTCTTGGCCTTCAGCAACCTCGACCGAATTGAACACTTCCTTTGATCCTTAGAAAGCTGCATCTGCAGATAATCCTGGAGGAAGCTACCCTATCCCTGTTCATGCATCTACTAATAAAATAGATACAGTACACTTTTTCCTTTGGCCACATGAAGAAGAAACTTGTGCATGTTTTATGAATGGAATTGTAAATCTTCAAATCTCTTAAGCTGCCACTCTTTTGAAAAGTTTTAATGTGTTCTTTTACCTGTGAATTTATTTTTTATATTCCACTTGATGGTTGAAATGTGTGGGTTTTTTTTAATTTCTAGAAGTTTTCAGTCAGTTTTACATCAAAATAAATCTGCCACAGATATTTAAACTTGTGATCATCATTTGTCACATTATACTGGTAGTAAACACACAATGCAATAACATAAGAGTAATAAATGATAATGATGATACTAATAATAAGAGTCAAACTAGTTATTTTCTCCAAGGAAGCTAATTCTTGTTTGTTTATAAAATTCTTTTGGGCATCTTTCAAATTAAAAACAAATGTGGAGTTAAGCCAGTTTTATTTCTTTGGAAAACTTAACTTGGTAATTGAGAATGTAGTGTCCGGATACAATTAATGGAGAATTTGGAATATTAGACAAGCTCTTAGGAATCCAGTGGGTCATCAACAGATTGCTTCAAATTTAAGAAAGAGATTCCTTCTCTTTCCTGGTACTTGAGTCATCTTTCATAGACATCCTCAAGTTGGCTTGTGTTGACCAAAACTTCACTTTTTCTTAACATATAGCATTCCATCCTGGAAGTAATAGCTGGTAGAAAACTTTGTTCTTGGTGTTCTCCTAGGTGTTTTATTTTAATTCCTGCCTTTTTGGAGTCTTGATTCCTCAACATACTTGTGCCTCTCTTCTTGCAAATCAGTTAAAGATATGAGATCTGAACAAAGCAAGGCATATGCTGTCCTAATTTATACAATAAAATAAAACTGCTGCCTACCTAAATCCATTACTTTATTTTAGTTTCCCCTACATGACCAACGTACCAATTAACTATTGTTGGGTGATTTCCCACAGCAATGCGAATCTCATAAAAAGATTTCTTACTGTCATTAAATGATTTAAATCAATTATGTAAGCAATAAACTCCCTTTATCTTCCAAATTTATTTGTCTTTACTTCTATCTGATTCCATGAACAGTTTTTGAGTTGTAGCCAGGCAATATCCAGCAACATTTGATCTCAAATTCCAAATCCTGACCTTGACATCTCAAATTCGAGATCTCACATAGAATTTAGTTAAAAAATTATTTATATACCTTGTTCAATGACTGAGTTAAACAATATTTGTTGTTATTCAGTATTTCCTTTGTGTGTGTTGAGTCTTTCTTGCCATAGACTCCTAGATAATTAGGGCAAAATCAAGGCACTTCAGAAAGGTTGTGGCAGAAAATTCTTGTTATGACGGAGGCTCAAGAAAGTTAAAAAAAATCTTAAGAGATTAGGAAAGTGAGTCATCCTCCTCCTGGGTGAATAGAAGGGAAGGTTTTTTTTTTTTAAATATAAATGGACTTTTTTTTTATTAAGTGAGAAGTTGAAATGTACAGGGCATATTTTTTAAACCTTCTATTGCACAAGCTGAAAGCTCTGGGAATCTACTTTCTTTTTTGTCATGTAAATGTTGTGAATGGACTAAAAGGTCTTTATTCTGCAGGTAGGGCCAGTGGGTGCCCTTGCACTCATATTAAAGTCAGAGGAGAAAACTGCCTCAGGATGAGATTGATGTTTGATGACAGAGTGGGGAAATATTTAAAGATCCAGTTTGATGAGAGCTCCACTGTACTCTAATAGTGAAAGAAGTTTGTGTGCTTTGGGCTTTGGATTTTCGATTGAAGTCTATTTTTTCATTCTCAGATATTTTTTAATTTGATGCTTACATTTCTTACATACTTTGATTGTTGCCTATCTAATTCTCTACTCTTTCACAAGGGAACTATTAATTTGGACTCTTTTATAGTAGATTCCTTCGATTCTAGGGTATTGTTCCTTTGATTTCTCAAAATTGGATTCTTTAGTGATAGGGTGAATGTTTTAGACAATGACAGCAAGCAGTCGTTAATATTGTTCTTCTATCTGGGAAAAAAATACCTTGATGTAATGTAAATGGATCTAGGAAGTGGCCAGGGCATAGTTAAATTTTTTAATTTTATTATCATATGTGACATTGATCCTGAACTATAGCTTATATTTTTCAAAGATGTATTTGCTTAGTTCCTCTTGTATTTAATTAGAAAAGAGTATATTAGAGGTATGAGGGGCTTCAGAAATAAAAAAAACATCTAATTTCCCTTTCAAAATAGAAATCTCCTCTGAGAATTCAAATATAATGAGATATCTCTGTGTTTAATAGACTTTTCATCTGGTTTTAGTCTTGGAGATTTTTGACAATCTAAGGAAAGCTTTAAACCTTCCCTAACAAATGGGCATTTGCATTCATACACAGAATTTTAAGAAATTCACAGGCCTCTGAAATCCCATTCATGGGTTGCTTGGGGTTTCCATGGTCCCAGGTGAAGGTCTCTTCCTTGTCTCCAGCACAGTGATCATGCAATGCCACATAAAGAGCCTATGGCTTCCTTGGGTATCTCATTCTGGTTTTGTTCGACTATAACATTCTAAGTTCTTCTTTTTATGGAGTGGAAATGTATCTTCCCCTCAATTCTACCAAAAGTCCTTTTCTACTTCTTGGATTCCTACAGAATGATTGATCTCTCTTCCTGAAAACAGTGGCTCTTTTGTTTTAATATTTGACAACAAAATTAAAAGCCAGCCCTGGGTCTTGTTTTAAATGTGCTCTTATTTTACCCGATTTTCAACTTTTCTCACTAACCTTACTACTTTAGCATAGAAAGAATTTGCAAATACAGGACATCAGTTGACTAGATGGTGGATAGTTTTTATAGAAAGAAAAGATTTGCAGAGGTCTTGCATCTTAAGATAAGCAGTGATCTGATTTCTGCTAAAAATGTTTCAAGATTCCCTACTAGGCAACTTAATACGAATTGTGGTTTGGCACAGCTCTGATTTGTAAACTAGTATTTCTGGGAGATGAAGATAAAATTCTGATAACAGCCATGTTAAAGGTGAAATGCAGAAGAAACTACAATGTATTTGTAGGCATTCTTACAGATACATAGTCCACATCCAGTGGCAGCCAGGCCAGCTGACCCGTAAAAGACTAAAAACAACATCTTTTGAAGGAAAAGGAAAGAAAGCATTTTATGTCCAAGGAAGATAAGTTTTTAAACCAGACAGCATGATACAGGATTCACATCCCAGTCTACTCCTTAGTAGCTCTGTAAAATAGAACAAGTTACTTCACCTTTCAAATCCTCAACAGCTATATCAGGGCTAATAAAACAAAAGTGAGGATAATATTACTAATTTCTAAGGTAGTTATATGGTGCATCTCAAATAATAAATGTTACTCACTGGGTAGTTACTAATACCTGCTGGGATATGGAGATGATTATATTCCCTTCCAACTCCAAAGCACTCTGTTAACTTGTTCCTTCCTTTGATGTGTATCTAAGAGATGAGTGGGGCAGGAATTGTTATCCATATTTCCTTGTGAGGAATCTGGAAACAGAGCTGTGATGTGCCGAACAGGCATATAGTAAACAGTATGATTATATAGTAAACAACATGCTTATATAGTAAACAACATGCATACAGTAAACACAAAATTTAATTCCAGGTCTATTAGGTAAATTAAGTCAGTTTTTATATATTACTGGCTTCAAAGTTCTTATAAGAGGAGGTTGAAATTAAAATTTCCTTACAAACAGTACAATAAAATTAAAAAGTTCCAAAGCCAAACCACCATAGACAGAGTTGACCAAATAGATGGTTGAGAACTAGCGCTTGGATTCAGGTTCATTGGTTAAATCAGACATGTAAATAGGAGTTAGAATGGCTCCTACTCCTGCCCATGAAGGAATAAACACCCTGGGAATTGCTTTGACACTGCAAACAACTACAAGACTGGTCAAAATCTATGGAACATTTGCTTTAAGATATTGGATAACCAGGCTGTGCAAAACTGTGTGTACGATCTCTAAGAGAATGGAAATCAGTCATGTGAGCTTTGCAGTCACTCTACCTCTCTGCCTGGAGGCAGTTTCCAGGCCCTGGCAGGGGAAAGAAAAGCCCAAACAGGGCCCAGAGTTCCCCTGAATTGAGAAGAGCGAGGTTGACATCCTAGGCAGTTAGCATTTTGGAGACAATCACTGGAGAGAAGGGAGCTGAGAAGGTCTGCAGAAGATCCCCTAGAATCTCTGTCTGAATATTGAGGTGCACCTGTGTAGGGTAAAACACCATGAAGTTGAACAATTCTAGCAACTCATAGAGGACTAGGAATAGTTTGCATTTCCACAAGCTAAATAAAAAGACCTGATAAAACACACATAAGTGTGTAAAGTGCTCAGAAAGGCATAATCTTAGTATTTAGTACAGCCTTAGTTACTTAGTTTTAAACTGAAGGCTACTCTAGATGCTCCCTAAGAGACACACAAATAAGCTTTAAAAGGATCAAACTGATCCCAAGGAATGTAACTGCCACAAAATCCAGCACCCAACAAACAACACTACACAGTGTTTGACAATGTTTGATATCTAGTCATATGTTACTTGGCGTACCAATAATTAAAAAAAACTAGGAAGAAATACCTGAACTTATGGGATGAAAGAGTAAAAAAATGAGGCATTTTCTTGAGAAAGAGAAGTTGCTATGCTGTGAATCTCTACCTTCTCCACACCAAAAAGATAGGGAAGGGAAGGGAATGGAAGAGATCTTCAGCACATCAAGCACTGCGTGTGTGTGTGTGTGTGTGTGTGTGTTGGGGGGGGGGATGTGTATCCATGGGACAATGTGGAGAACTTGAAATAATTCCCTACATTTTAGAGATTAACAGTCAAAAAAAAGTGAACATAGCTGACTCCATCTTGCTTCTACCCCCCATAATCTAACTGCCTTTGCTCGTTCCTGCATGTAGGCCAAGCTAACTGTGGGAGGAATTTAGTTTATAGTTTACCTTTAACTCAAGGATGATTATAGTCCTTTCTGGAAACTAACCCTCAAGGAAATAAGGAGGACACACACACAAGTAACAATGTTATGTTAAAAATTGACAGGAGCATTGTGTCCTGACCAAGGACAAAGAAGTTCTGCAACCCCTTCAGATACCTGCTGACACTGGATGTCTGTGATCACCTCTCACCTCCTGACCTCAACCTCCTTTATGTTCCCCCTTCCCCAAAATAAAAAGAAGCTGAGATTCATGCTTTTTATTTTTTATTTTTATTTTTTTTATTATATTTTAAGTTCTAGGGTACATGTTCACAACATGCAGGTTTGATTCATGCTTTTTTAAGATGGTTCTTCGGGACCTTAGTCCACCATCTTCCCAGCTTTCTAGTTCTCTGAAACAAGTCACTTTCCTTGTCCCAACATGTTGTCTTTCAACTTATTAGCTATTCTGTGACAAGCAATGCAAGTTTTGGACTCAACGAGACCAGCAGACAGATCCCTGAGACAGCTAAAGTGGCCCTTGGCAGTAGGATGATGGAGGCTGACAGCTAATTGAATTGTTCTTCAGCGTGTCCGAGCGATAGATGTGTGAATGTTTTTCTATGGATCAAATATGATGACATGAGAAAGAAACCCAGTGTTTATCATTTTGGTTCCTGTCAAGTAAGCCACTCTAGAAAGCCAGAGTGTTTCCCATTAGAGGTGAATGCCAGAGTCAGGAGCTGAGAATAAAATTGCAAATGGCAAGAGATGTATCCATTATCCAAGGCCAAATAATTGTTTGGAGAAAGATCACTACCATGGGATTTGCTATCAAAATGACCTCAAGAGAAAGACTTACCTTTATCAGACAGACCAGAAAGTAGGAAGTCACCTGTCAGGTAAGAAGTTTTTACTACCTATCTCTTCTTCTACTAGATTAAACTGTCAAGGCAGGAAGAGTAGTTAGCTAGTAGTGATGGAGATGGGTGGAGAAAGAGCTGGTCCCAACACCTCACCTTCCTTAGAGGGAGGCAGCAGCAGCAGCTACAGGTCTTAGCCTGGAGGAAAATGAAGAAAAATCCAACCTTAGATCAATATCTTAAATTTAGTCCATTCTAACTTTTGAATAAAGCTGGGTTTGTTATTTAAAGTGAGAAATTCTGTCATTTGTGACTATGCCAGAAAAAGGCATGGAATCTGCCCAATTTCATTTTTGTATCAGGGAAAGATTAACTCTATTTAGTACATTTTATAGGGGTAGCAAGAGACCAGTCAAAAGAACATAGAACTCTGTGGTCAATAAACCAGTTACACTTCTTATGATAAATCAGAGCTATGTCTGTCAACACTTGTTGGGACTTATTCAGATAAAGCTACCTATCAATCTATTTGTACAAAATGACTATTCAGTTCTGTTGATTTCAACACTTACTATGGGGCATTCTAAACCTTTCCCTATATGGGGTTCTGTGATAAGAAACAGTCCTTCCCTCAAGGATCTTTCAGTCTAACTGAAGATATAATCCTGTAGACAAACATAGAATATCTGTGATATGTGCAACAATAAAGTGATATTCGGAGAAACTGGTTTTTTTTGTTGTTTTTTTGTTTTTTTTTTTAGTGATAGTCTTCGTTATGATAAAGAATCTAACCTTGCTTTGGCAGAAGGAGTAAGAAAACCTTGTGATTTTTGTTTATTTATTTATTTACTTACTTACTTATTTTGAGACGGAGTCTTGCTCTGTCACCCAGGCTGGAGTGCAGTGGCACGATCTCAGATCATTGCAACCTCCGTCTCCCGGGTTCAAACAATTCTCCTGCTTCAGCCTCCCAAGTATCTGGGATTACAAGAGTGAGCCACCATGCCCAGCTAGTTTTTGTAGTTTTAGTAGAAACGGGGTTTCACCATATTGGCTAAGCTGGTTTCAAACTCCTGACCTCAGGTGATCCTTCTGCCTTGGCCTCCCAAAATGCTGAGATTACAGGCATGAGCCACAGCGTCTGGCCTTTGTTTATTTTTAAGAGACTTAATAAACAATTGTCCCTGCCTCTGCTGGTAGGGAAAGCTGGTCCTTGGGGAAGAGGAAAAACAAGTTTGAGGGGGTATGGCGTCCAGTGATGGGGAAGAAATTGCTGTTTCACTCTCTTCACTGTTTAGGCTGAGTAAACTTTAGAGTTCTTGGGAAGTTAATATGTAGGATGGCATAAGAAAAGCGAGTGAGAAGAATATAAATACCTCAAGTGGAAGTCAATGGATTTTTCTCAAGGAAGTGATTCAGAGGCTAATGGGAAAAATACTAGAGATGCAATTATATTTGCACCCCAGTCTGGGAAAGCAAGGTTGTATCTGTTATATACTGAGGTACAGAGAAAAAAAATGACTAACAGTGACCATGGCTTGAAGCTGAGAAGGCTCCCAAAGTACTATAAGGTCAAAATAAGCAGCAGATCGTCTGCTTCTTGAAGGTAGGATCTGACCTAGGTCCTAGAGCTGAGCTAGATAGACAGTGACCAAGACACAGAAGCAAGGACTTTGGATTTTATACCAAGTGTAATGGGAAAACTTTGAGAGTTCTGAGCAGAAAAGAAACTGTGTAAGATTTATGCTTTAACAATAATATAAAATAACCTGCTTGCTAGGTTGATAATAGACTGTTGGGGACAACACTGGAACAGGGGGACCAATTATGAGTCTATTGCGGGATTCTAGGTAAAAGATAATAGTGTCATCATTCCAGAAGAATGATGATAATGACTTGGCCTAGCAATATGGTTATTATACAGTTATAGAAGAGCATGAAGTTATAGAATTGTGCTGTATTTCAAAGGTAGTTCCCCTGGAGTTTGTTGATGGAAGTCCCCTGGGGTTTGTTGATGGCTTAGATGTGGAGAGTGAGAGAATAAAGGACAGTTGGGCTAAACAATGCATGAACATTTGGGCAACAGAAGGTTTGCAGAGGCTATTGAATGATTTCATTTTACTGAACGAATGGTTTTAGGATGGCAATTACATAAGCAAATGGAGGTGGCAGTTTGACATAAGAATCTCAAGTTTAGAGGAGAAACCTGATTGAAGATATAAAATTGGAAGTTGCCATCATATTGAAGAAATGGTATTGAAAGCCATGATTCTAGATGAGGTCACCTAAGAGTGTCAGCAGATTGGAAATAGAAGAATAGGGGAATAGAGCCTGGAATACCCTATCATTTAGAGAGTAGGATAAGGGGATTCAGCAAAATGTGGGTCAACTAAGTAGAAAGGACACTAGAAAAATATTTTGTCCAGAAAGTCAATACAGAAATGTTTCAAAAAGGAGGAAGTGATCAATTGTGTGAAAAGCTGCTAAGATTTTGAGTGAGATAAAAACTGAGAATTGACCATTCAATTTAGTAATAAGGAAGATATTGACAACAGCTGTCTCAGCGGAGTGATGGATTTGAAAGCCTGATAGGGATGCTTTCAAGGGGGAATGGAGAAAAATAATGCCAAAGATAGTCATAACAGACAACGGCTGCATAGGGGAGCAGAACAACCAGGAGGCAGACAAAATCAAAGATGTTTTTTGGATGGTAGAAGACCTTACAATATGCTTATATCTAGATGAGGATAAATCAAGAGAGAGGAGAAAACATGACATAGAAGAAAAAATAAGAATTACATAGTAATATCCTGAGTGGATGGGAATGGATGTGATCTAGTGCCTGAAAGAAGGATTGACCCAAGTTAGGGGTTGTGATGGTTAATACTGAGTGCCAACTTGATTGGATTGAAGGATGCAACGTATTGTTCCATGGTGTGTTTGTAAGGGTGTTGCCAAAGGAGATTAACATTTGAGTCAGTGGCCTGGGAGAGGCAGAACCACCCTCAATCCAGGTGGGCACCATCTAATCAGCTGCCAGCATGGCTAGAATAAAACAGGCAGAAGAACATGGAAAGACTAGACTGACTAAATCTTCTAGCCTCCATCTTTCTCCCATGCTGGATGTTTCCTGCTCTGTAACATCAGACTCCAAGTTCTTCAGCTTTTGGACTCTTAGACTTACACCAGTGATTTGCCAGGGGCTCTCGGGCCTTCAGCCACAAACTGAAGGCTGCACCATTGGCTTCCTCACTTTTGAGACTTTGGGACTTGGACTGGCTTCCTTGCTACTCAGTTTGCAAATGGCCTATTGTGGGACTTCACCTTGTGATCGTGTGAGTCAATACTCCTTAACAAACCCCCTTTCATCTATCTATCTATCTATCTATCTATCTATCTATCTATCTATCTATCCATTCATCCATCTATCTATCTATCTATCTATCTATCTATCTATCTATCTATCTATCTATCTATCTATCAATCATATTAGCCCAGTCCCCCTAGAGAACCCTGACTAGTAGAGGAGTATAGTTGTTCATTATCACAGAAGTGAAAGGAGTGTCTGTGGGTATAGACTGGGCTGATATTTCCAGGCTATGTACATATATGATAGCTCTACTATGTTTAAAGCTGCCACCTATTCAGACAGATCAACATCCATGCTTATCAGTTGTTAAAACTCTGTGAAATCATAGTTAGCTATTGGGTAAGTTTATAGTTTGGGTGGTTGGAGAAGGTAGGCATTTCTTGTGGTAGTTCTGTTTGTTAGCGAAATAATCAGTGAATGTCAGCAGCTGAGAGGGAAAAAGTAACTAGAATGTTTTAAGATTTGAGGAAGTAAGATAAAGTCTGAAATAGTGACCCTAGAGAATGAGAGAGTGAATGAAAATGTGTTTGCATTTGGGAGAAACTTTGAAAGCACGCTTGAAACTTGTGATCATAAATTAAAATTGAGATCCATAGGCATAAAAGTGTATCTGTTTTTTAAATCTAGTTTTATTTAGCTCCTTAAATGTGGGTATAAAGTAGAGTGAAAGTTGGGTTTAACCAGGGTTGGCATGTTGCAAGGATAGAGAGAGAGGTACAAGAGAGTTGAGGGTTATAATGATGAACCAAAAATCAAAACCAGAAGTGAGGTCACTTATCATAGTGAAAAGGTGATAGGGCTTTGACCTTTGCAGGGATGATACAACTTGTAGAGTCATGTGACTAAAAGAAATATGGATGAAAGATACATGGATGGAGATTGGGTCACTTAAAAGAGAAATTTTTGAAGAAGTATGTTATCAACAATGAAAATGGCTAAGGGAATGACAATAGGAGTGAGTGGTAAATGGAGTAGAAGTGGAGTTTTAGGGGTAAGAAATTGAGAGACCCGTTTGTTGGTTTTATCATTTACCTGGATTTTGAAATCATCATGAATGAAGGTAGAAATGGAGGTGGTGAGGCAGAGTGACTCACAAGTCTTCGATGGATAAATGGGAGTGAACATGGTTATCCATGGACGACCTCATAGGGAAGTATAGTAGATGAGGCCATTTGCAACAAAGGCGCCAGGGGATTTTAGGCAAGCTGAAGGTATAAAATCAGGAAATGTTAACAGGGAGCCTAGACAAAGTTTAATCTTAGCTCCAAATCCTGCTATAAGTAGGGTGTAGGGGAGAAACCATACCAGTAGCTACTTAGGACCAAGGGTCTAGAATTTCTCATTCAATGTGCTCAGTGAACTGCAGAGAATAAGCCAAAAGTTTGAAATTACACTAACTCAGGCTCAAACCCCAGCCCCTCTAGTCACTAATGGTGGACAAGTTACTTAATAATCCCACTGAGCACAGGCTCTGTGACCCCCAAAATGGATGGAGGTGAAATGAGAAAATGTATAGAGAGCTGCTTCCCAAATTGTGAGGCCCGTTATCAATGGGAGAAATTAATCAATGGACTTCTTCTGCCTGTCCAAACGCTGTTCTTAGCCACAGTTCAGGCCTCTCTCATTTTTTGATGTGTATGTAATTTGTGCATTTGATCATTCAAATAATTTACTTAGCCTATTTTAAGCAGGGTCTTGTGAAGATGAATAAAGTCTAAATCTTCAAATCCCTCCAAGTTGGGGACCCTGTTTTTGATTACTATAACCCCCGATGTTTGTGTGTAACCATTTACAAAACATCTTCACGTATGTCACTTTATCTGACCTCAATGTTACAGCTTTGGAAAAGGAGTTCAGAGAGTCTGACTTGCCCACAGTAATGACAAGTAATGAACCTGGGATTCCGTCACAGGGTCCTGACTCCCCAGCCACTTCTCTTGCCCCTGGGAATATAGCTATTTTTGTGTGTTTTACGAAAATAGACCCCTGCCTTATGCATTTGCCTTCTCTCTATGCTGCCTTGTGGGGAACTCGATCAGTCCAAGAAACAAGTTCAGCCTTTGGAAATATTTGGAGAGAAGTAGCAGAAAACAATGATGCTCAATCAGATGGAGTTGGTGAGATTATGTGTGAAAAAGTTTTGTGAACTGAAATGTTATTATAAAAATATAAGGTGGATTTATTTTGTTTTATTTTATTTTATTATTTTATTTTTTATTTTAAGTTCTGGGACACATGTGCAGAAAGGGCAGGTTTGTTACATAGGTATACATGTGCCATGGTGGTTTGCCGCACCCATCAACCTGTCATTTAGGTTTTAAGCCCCGCATGCATTAGGTATTTGTCTTACTGCTCTCCCTCCCCCTTGCCGCCCACCCCCTGACAGGCCCCAGTGTGTGATGTTCTAGGTGGATCTTTTTATAGACATGATAGTGGAGGTTAGAAAAATCCAAACCAAACTAACCAGGTGACTTGGAGCCACACAGAGACACTCTCTTACCCTCCATTTTCTCTGTATAAAATGAAATCAATAATACATTCCCTGTAGGGTTGTCGTGTGGCTCAAATATAATGGACAAGAATATTCTTTTAAAATTGAAAAGTGATTTGTCAAAAAATGGACCTTAATAGTTCTGCACTTTAAAAGAAGCAGCCTCCAGACTGTCATGCCCAGGGAGCTTGAAGTGACATGCGGTACATGTGGTGGGCAAGTTCTGGAGGAGCTTTCAGAGCACATAGACCCCCTTGGGACCCCTGCAGATACACTATGTTGGTGGCTATCCAGAGAAGAATTATTCCTCCTGAACACTGATGACAAGTGCTAAGAGATGCAGATCTGCAGGGGCAGATTGGGCCTCCAGGGAGCCTAACTACAGATTCTGCAATAAATGGCACCATGCCCCATGTTCTCTCTTCTCTCCTGTTTATTCGATAACTCCATTCACACAAAGAGGTAAAAGACTAATAGAGATTCAAGACTGCATTTGTCCACAGAGGATCTATGCTTCACTGTGGGATACAGCCTTGATTTAAATAATTGTTCCTCTAAATGTAGACTTGAATTCACAAGAGATTAATATCAAAAGAGACATTTTGAAGAAGGGTTGGGGGAGAGCGAAGAGACTTCTGGGATCCCTGAAATTTTATCACTCATCCTGCCTTTCCATGGTGCTGTCTCCATCACACAGCACGGATGGGAAGGGTACACAGCAGGTTCTCAGTAAATAAAAACTGTATTCATTCTTAATAAATCTTTATTTATAATCTTTAAAGAACCCTCAATAAAAGAATCACCTTTGCTGTTGATTGAACTAATGAAACATGTTTCCAGGGTCATTGAAAAGCAGCTTGGTAAAATTCAGGACACGATCCCTGTTGTAAATCCACTGAATGGCTCACTGCTGCATTTTATGTCCTGTATCCTGTAACAAAGTGGTCATTTCATTTTCTTTGTAAATAACTTAAGTATCTTTAATTTATTTCCAGAGCATATTGCACATTACATCTTTAAAAGGCTTTTGCATTTATTGTTCTTTTCTCTGCCTGCTTTTATGACTAAGCACAGACCACCCAAGACATTGATGCAGGATGTTGGAGAACAGTTTTAATTTTTTTTCCCTTTCTGCATTTCCTCCCTTAGAGGATAAATTTAACTTTCTCTTCCCAATAGTCTGCTGTACACAGTTGAGCTTGGCACTTTTGCTCAAAACTATGAGTCATTTTTCATAAACAGGGACTGTCATAAGTACTTGATTCACATTATAACAACAACAAATACAGAAAAAGGCCCAAACTGAATAAGTTCCAAATTTTCAGATGTTCTACAAAAATAGGGGGTGGGGTGAATCACTGTCTTTGGAGACGTTTTTGGCTCCATGGGTCTCATGATTTTTAATGTGTAAAATTTGTAGGATAATAGGAGTATAATAGCTATATAGCCAGCTTCACAAAAATCATCTCACGGTTATTAGGCAATATTATTTGCAGGTGTGGCAATATTCTTCTACTGTTTTTGAAAATATATGTAGTTGTTAGTAGAGTCTATTTTATTTTATAGTTTATTTAAATCATTATACTTTTAAAATGAATTATTTTTCAGACAAGAACATTGTATACACAGTAGTGAAATTAGAATGTTTTGAGTATAAGTAGGTTAATATTCAATAGAGTAGACAATTTAATAAAGCAGTCAGACAAGACCAAGTTCAGAGCATGTTGGGGAATCATGCTTCTATTGGGAATGTGAAAGTTTGAGGCACGTGGAAATTAAGTTTAGGCACTTTCCATTTGTGGAATGCATCAAAGTCGGCATTGTATGATACTTACTGAAAAAATAAAAACATTTATTTATTATGTGAACTATAAACTCATATAGCTCCCTATCTGTATAAGAGTAGATAACCTAGGGAATGAGACTTCACCAAATGATTGGACAGAGTCAGATTACAGGATAATTCAATTAATCAAAATTTAACCATCCTATGGAGGTTTCATACCACAGAATCAGAGTGCAGTGATCAACTATGGTAATAGCAGGAAGCTACTGTGGTATTTTAGAGGCAACAAAGGTAGGGAATGGTTGCAGATTTACCTGTGGAATGTAACTGATTTATGAATTAACAATGTGATATTATATGGTAGAAACCATGAGTTGCTTATCTAAAACCTACTCTCTTTTTTCTTAGCAGTAGAACCCTGATATACAGAGCAGTAATGTACCCAACTAAAAAGTCTTCCAATTGAACCAAATCCCTTTAAAGAGCTCTCAAAAAGTCTCACTCTTCTGTTACTACTCACATATGGATGTCTCTCAGATGCAAAGAAAGTCAGGAAATGCATTCTTTTTAGTTCACATATTATAAAGTGGAAGAGGACATCGAAATCACACAGCCAAATATTCAATTTTATAAGTTGAGAAACTAAGACCTAGAAAACAAAAGCTACATTTCCTGGCTTTTTTGTAGCTACAGAATGGTAATGTTATATATCTGGTGACAATGGAATGGGGATTTTGGCCTTAGCATCTTTCCATCCTTCTTGCTTCATATCTAAATATAACAGCTGGACCTTCAGCAGCTATCTCTTACCATGAGGTATACTTGAACATGAAAGCCATGTGCTAAAGATAGCAGACTAGAAAGAGGAAAGGATTCAGTCTCTCTAGGAGTATCAGGCAGACGTACCTGTCATGAAACACCTGTGTCTTAACATATTTTATAAATTTGTCTTTTACAATCAATGTTTCATAAAGTTTTCTTATTTTAAATGCAGCTGAATCCATCTGAACTGATACATAGCCATGAATACAGCGAGTGAGAGAAAAAACAGGGTAAATATTTAGATAAATTTATATTTAAATAAAAAGGTAGATGGGAGATCTCAGAAGAATGCTCTGCTCCAGTTCTTAGAGAGAAAGAACGAAAAAAAAAAACAAAACCAAAACCAAAAAAACTTATAAAATCAAAAGGAGCTGTCCATGGTCCTGCATTGGGAATTTAGGGTGGTGGGAACTTAAAAGTAATGGTGTTTATTTGGTACTCAGTGTTTTCTGTGTGCACTTTTTCCATGGGAATTTCTTGTGGAGGAGCGCTTGTCAAAGACAATTTTTAACAATAGCTACATTATTGAATACACATTTTGTAGAAAAACAAATACAGTGACCTTGCAGATAGAGGACTATGATCCATGATCTTTACAGCAAAGACAATCTGAGTACCAGAAATTATAAATATATTACTCCTGGTCATAATGTTAGTAAGTAATAGATGTAAAATTCAATCCCAGATATGCATGACTCTGTAATCTGTTAACGAGTTATCACAATACATCATTGATAAACTAATCTGCATTTATTATGTAACTACTAGGCCCAGTAATGCATCAGACACTGTACAATGATTTTTAAGAATCCTGAGAGCAATATTGTAGATAATAAAACTGAAGACCATGGAGATTAGGTGATTTCATCAAAGTTAAGTGGCCAGTATGTGGGAGAGGTATGATTCAAATTAAGCCCTTGCTAACTCTGAGACTGGGACTGGGGTCTTGGATTTGAGGCAGATGCCCAGATATGGCAACTATGTGGCATTCTGGTAAGATAAGAATGACATGTTCACTGGTACTGAATCCACTCTGCAGAATTAGAGGTGTTTGCATGGAAAAGTTGTGCAGTAGAAGAGCACATGTGATATCAATTAGGAGAGAAGAGAGGAGCTTATCTTTGTGTGTGTGTGTGACAGATAACACAAAAGCTCTGTGTAGAAGAGATCACCTGGGTTGAAAATCCTAAAGAAGAAAGCCCCTGAGGTCTACAGCCAGGCTGCACTCCTCAGCCTCAGCAAGCTGTTCTTAAAGAAAGGACCATCTTGGTTTCACATTCTAAAGTCCATTTTCTAGTCTTTTCAAAGAGTTCAAAATAAATTTGAAAGCTGCTTGAATAATGTGAATAAATAGGCACTTACTGATAGATAGAAATATGTATTATACTGCAGAAATAGCAGTGGAGTGGGAGTTAAGAAACCTCCTTCTGCTCCCAGTTTGCCATTTATTTCCAATGTGACCTTGGACAACTCACTTTTCTCTGGGTCTCAGTTTCTCTATTTGTAAAATAAGACATTATTAGATGAGATGACCAACTCCTCCCAGTTTCCCCAGGACTGTTCCAGCTCTAAAACTGAAAGTCCCACTGTGTGGGAGCCCTCTCACAGGGAAAACCAGAATGATTGGTCCCCCTAACATTAAGGTTATGTGATGTGGATGTTCTCTTCTATTTCTGACTCCAAATTCTTCCCTCTCTGGTCTCAGGTTTCCTATCTGAAAATTCTAGACTTGGATTTACTGAAGAGGATGGAGGCCTGGGGTGACCAACCATCCTGGTTTCCTGGAGGTGATTCCAGTTTTAGCTCTGAAAGCCTTATGTTCTGGGAAATCCCTTAGTCCTGGGCATACTGGGACATTTGGCTACCCTAAGGGCAAGAAGCCTTCCAGCTCTGCCCTCCCAGATGTGGAGCTGGCCTAGTTTATGATGCAGGCCTAGCCACATGTACTATAGTAGACTTGATCTGACCTAACTGGCCTAATTAGCTACTGGCTCTCAAAACATTGTGAGCAGAAGGCTGGGTTGAGCTAGTTAAGAGGCTCATGATTAATACTCTCAAAGGTTCATTTTCCAAGGCAAATCTATACAAAGCTGTATATAATACCACAACAATCAAAGCAATGCCCTGATCTCACACATGCGTTTACCCAGGAAAAAAAGCTCAGGCAGTATTCTAATGAGAGATTTTATGCTAAGAAAGAACATAAAGACTGACCTTTGATTATGATACAAGTTTAATTATTTTATTTATTTTTGGAAGCTAATTTTATGATTCTTAACCAAGTGGCTGATATTGGGAAGGGGAGTTGCATTAGCACTTCCAGGACAGGGATCAGTATTGGCAAGCTGGTTACCTTTAGAATTCCTTGGGGATGCAGTAGGAATAGCCTTGGATTTGGGGCAGAAAAGCAGGGATCATAGACTGGCTCCACCAATTACTCAGCTTGTACCACTCAGTTGTTGTCTTTGGGCCCTGAGTTCAATGGCCCTCAATGCCCATCTGCCTATAGTGATGATAGTGCTGCTATGGTAGACTGTTTCATTGTTAAAAATGTTCCCTGCTCTTCCCTGGAGCAGGGGCACGGGTACTCCTTGTGTGAAGAAAATCCTTTTCATCAGCACTGCCATCAGGCTTAGCTGTGTGATGTGCTTTGTCCAGTGGAGTGTGAGCAGAAGCTTTGGAAGGCAGCACCTGATGCGTATCTCTCTGTTGCATCTGCTGCAACATCTCTTTCTCGCTTGCAACTCTCTGCAACAAAGCCGGTGTATCAGTTTGTTGGGGTTGCCTAACAAAGCACCACACACTGGGTGGCTTAAACAACAGAAATTTATTGTTTCATACTTCTGGGGGGGCTACAAATCAAAATTCAAGGTATTTACAGGTTTTTTTTTTTTCTTTTTTCTTAAGGCTGTGAGAGAGAATCTGTTCCATGATTCTTCCATAACTTCTGGTGGTTTGCTGACAATCTTTAGCATTCTCTGGCTTGCAGAAGCATCATCCCAATCTCTGCCTTCGTCTTCACAAGGTGTCCTCCCTGTGCCCATATCTGTCTCTATGTCTGAATTTCTCCTCTTATTCGGGCGATGGTCAAATTCAGTTAGGGGTCCACCCTAATGACATCATCTTCACCTGATCAATGGTAAATATTCTATTTCCAAATAAGATCACATTCACAGGTACTGAGTGACAGTACTTTATCATCTTTTTAGGAGGACACAATTCAACCCACAATGACCAGCGATGGTCCAGATAGAGCTGCTCTGTCAGCCGGAGTCCTAGATTGAAAATACTGTGGAACAGAGGCACAGCCAACCCACATTGAACATGTATGTGAACAAGAAATGCATCTTTATTGTTGCAAGCCACACTGATTTGGGCATTTTTTTTTTTTTTGCTTCAGCAAAAACAAAAATAACTTTATGATATGATGATATAATGAAATTAGATAAGGTACCTGAAAGAGCTGACTGGCATATCTCTGTATGGGAGTGAGGAATAGTGCTGATTGTTTCTTCCAGCTGCCATTTCACATTGTGATGGAATTCTGTCTTGTGTTGTTGAGACCCCCTTATTTGAATAGAAAAAAAAAAAAAAACTGTCCAGGTGTGGTGGCTCATGCCTGTAATCCTAGCACTTTGGGAGGCTGAGGTAGATGGACTGCCTGAGCTCAGGAATTCAAGACCAGCCTGGGCAACACTGTGAAACGCCATCTCTGCTAAAAGAGAAAAAATTAGCCAGTCGTGGTGGCATGCGCCTGTAATCCCAGCTACTCAGGAGGTTGAAGCAGGAGAATTGTTTGAACCCAGGAGGCTGAGGTTGCAATGAGCTGAGATCGTGCCACTGCACTCCAGCCTGGTGACAGAGTGAGACTTAGTCTCCAACAAAACAAAACAAAACAAAACAAAACCCCACTAATTTCTGACCCTGGCTCCATCATTTCCTGGATTTGAGCTGGAGCGGTCTCTTCTTGATTCTGAGTTCAGTTTCCCCATCTGTAAAATGAGGGGTTTGTATTTTTCATGATTTCAAAGGCCCGTTCCAACTCTGATGTTGTGTGTTTTGCTCATATTCCTCACTGTTTGCTGGATGGGTTAGATCTCCCTGGTTTGGCTCAGAATCATTTAGCTGCTGAATGTGCGGCTTTTAGAGGCATGCTGCTTTTTGAAGGGCAGCTGTGGCTGAATAGCTAATGGATTTAATCAAAGAGGCAACAAATACTGCCTCATGAAGATAGGACTGTGTTAAAGAAAAAGAGTTATTTCAGAACACTCCATCCCAGGAAATGAATGGAATTGTCTGCCTGAGTCAGAGTAGCTGCCGAATGCCTGCCCCAGTGATTGGGGTTTCTTTGAAGAACAACTGGCTCCCAAAGAAGTGACCTAGTGTGGTCTACCTCAGAGAAAATAAGCAGTCTTCTAGCGCTCAGCCCTAGGGCCACTTGGAAGAAGTTTCAGCACTGATTCAAATGATCTTCATGACTTTGGGCAACTCAGCTTCTGTAAACCACAGTTTGCTCATCTGCAAAATGGGGCTAAAAACAGATGGTCACGAGAACCACAGGAATACAGGTACAGGGAATGGTCTTGAAAGATTGACAGTTTGCAAATGCTATTTTCAGAGGAATACGTGGTAAATGAAGTGAGTTTTGGAATAAGCCATAGGTTTTAATCCCAGCTTTCCCTCTTACCCTGAGCAAATGACTTAACGCTTCAGAGCTCAAGTTTACTCATCTATAAAATGGGGATAATTATTCTTACCCCATAGCATTGTTGGGAAGATTAAATGACATTACATAAGTCCCTTAACAGAACTCACTACACAAAACAAATAATGAAATTTTTATATTTTATTGACTTTTGATAGACTTAAATGTAACATATAAAATTAAAATTAGAAAGGAAATTTTGACAATTTCAAGTACCTCATTTTA
Organism: Macaca mulatta; assembly: GCF_049350105.2. Classification (NCBI taxonomy): domain Eukaryota; kingdom Metazoa; phylum Chordata; class Mammalia; order Primates; family Cercopithecidae; genus Macaca; species Macaca mulatta. The sequence continues at coordinate 110,268,537 of NC_133418.1, forward strand.
CAGATAATAGCACTTAAATGCCAATGGAAATTGAATGTCTTGCCCAAGGTCACACAGGTATTAAATTACACAAGTGAGATTACAACCCAGGATTCCTGATAACTCTTTCGTGATCTTTCTACGTCACTACCCTACCAGTGAATATATTTTACTTTAAAAAGACAGGGTCAAAGGGGCATAACACATACAAAATCCAGACATGGGAAACCTAGGCCTTAGCTTAAGTCTCTTTGACATGTCACTCCAGTAGGCTGAGTAAAAGGGATTAGCCAATATGAGAAAGTTAGAACTCCTCATGAGGTTGTGCTGATAGTTTACTTTGGTTCTAGATTTAATCTTCATGGAAATGTGCATTTACTTTGTCACAGAATAAATATTTTGTGATTTATTTTTATTTTTATTTTTTTGAGACAGAGTCTCGTTCTGTCGCCCAGGTTGGAGTGCAGTGGCCGGATCTCAGCTCACTGCAAACTCCGCCTCCCGGGTTTATGCCATTCTCCTGCCTCAGCCTCCTGAGTATCTAGGACTACAGGCGCCCGCCACCTCGCCGGGATAGTTTTTTGTATTTTTTGGTGGAGACGGGGTTTCACCGTGTTAGCCAGGATGGTCTCCATCTCCTGACCTTGTGATCCGCCCGTCTCGGCCTCCCAAAGTGCTGGGATTACAGGATATTTTGTGATTTTTTTAATGTTCCTTCATGTTTGGTCTCTACCTTTGAGATTTTGAAACATTTCCTCAATATTTGGTAGGTAGGCAGGTATAGGTTAGGGCTAGGGTTACAGAGGATGTTACACCCAACTGGGACAATTTTTGTGAGGGACCTTCACAAAGGATTTTGTGCTCTCTTTTCCCAACATCACTATCTCCCCAATTCAACTCATTACATTCTGAAAGTCTCTTTTATGAAATCTATGCCTTTGTAGGGGACCATCCAGAAATTGTTAAGGCAGCCTTTACTTTGGGTGGGAATGAGGAGATGGATGATAGGAAATCATGTTCATGCTCTTTCTCTCCCGTATGCCCAGCTGGCTCATGTGAAAGCATCCACCATTTTTGGAAGCCTAGAGGAGAAAATAACTACCATTTTCTCCACTTGACTCTCTCTGCCTGGGAGGAGAAGAGACCCATCTGATTAATAGAATTTGGGGACAGTTCCTTGGAGATGCATGGCCCCTCCTCCTCCACTCTCTCTTGCTGGCAAGATATGTGTGTCTCCAAACTTCTCTTCCATGTGATAAATGACCAGGACAAGCTCTGCCATGGGATGGGGTGCCCTAGATTCTCCTGAAGCTGTGTATGTGACTAAGCAAGTAAAATCAACTGTAATGGTGGAGTGGGGAAGGAGTTGGCAGAGGGGATACGCTACAAAACCCATCTTGACCTCTAGTCCAAACCAACTTCTCTAGTCCAGTTTTACCTGAGATCAAGCTGATATCTTCATCCTGACTCCTGTACTGTATATGTTTTTCAATGGATTCAGACCCAGATGGGGTGAACCTATTCCCAAGTAGAATATCTCATCAGCTCCTAGTTTTCTATTTATTTATTTATTTATTTATTTATTTTTGAGATGGAGTCTCACTCTGTCACCCGGGCTGGAGTGCGGTGGTGCAGTCTCGGCTCACTGCAAGCTCCGCCTCCCGGGTTCACGCCATTCTCTTGCCTCAGCCTCCTGAGTAGGTGGGACTACAGGTGCCCACCACCAAGCCTGGATAATTTTTTGTATTTCTTTAGTACAGATGGGGTTTCACCATGTTAACCAGGATGGTCTCGATCTGCTAACCTCATGATCTGCCCACCTCGGCCTCCCAAAGTGCTGGGATTACAGGGGTGAGCCACCACGCCTGGCTGTCAGCTCCTAGTTTTCATTGAAATATGGTTTAAGGGAGAAAGCTTTCCAAGTCTATCGAGATTGCTGTATTAGTGATTTCCCACATAGTCGAATAACCCATTTTAGGCAGCTGTGACATTTTATAACTGGGAGGGTAGTTAGATATGAACAACAGCCCAGGTAGCTTAGACATTCACCTTCCAGTTCCCACTCCCTTTGAAATTTCAGCTCAAGAAAACCTTCTCTGGTTCCTTGAACAACACAAGCATGCCTCTGAGACCACAGGGCCCATTCACTCTTCCTCAGTGGCATTAATCATTCTGTCTTGTCATGGTTGGTTGTGCCTTTCCTTCAGTGACCTTCTGTGTACCTGGGTTTACATTCAGCAGATAATAATTTGTCTATACATCTTAGTTAATATGCAAACACAGACAGTGGGCATTTGGATTAAAATAGATATTAGAAGAGGTAAAAATCACAAAAGAGACTACTAAGGCAAATAATTTCTTATCTAATTAGGAAAATTATAATATATTGCAGTTGACTGAGTAGTTTAGTAGTAGTCCAATAGGGAATCCAAGTTTGTTCTCATTCTATGCAACAATATTAGATATTTTTCTCACTTGGAATGCAGTCATTTTAGTTCAAACTTTTATTTTCTCTTGTAAACCCTCCTCAGCTACTTCTATACCTACTTGCCCCATGTTGTAATGTCTTCAACTATAAACAAAGTAAGTAAATTTAGAAGTAAAAATGTTAAGAGGTGGAGTTTTAGAATTTAGAGATTATCTGGTACAGCCGTCTCATAAAATAAATGAAAAAGTAGGACCCAGAAAAATGAATTAACTCCCAAACATGCCTGTAATCAGTTTAAGCCAGACTAGAACTAGAGCCCTGTTGTTTAATATAAAACAGCTCTGACTTTGTATTCAGTCATAATATTTTTATTCAGTAATAGAAACCGACTTAAAAAAAACCTGTACCAAAAAATAACTTGTAAATTTCTCCTTCTACATTTTCCTTTAGCCTCTTTTGACTCCATCAGTTCATGCTGAAAGCCTTTCAGATATTTACTCATTCAGCCAATAATTATTCATGTACTGTGCACTACTGCTGTAATCCATAGGAATAGAGAGAAAATTAAGACCTGGTCCCTGCCATTAAGAAAACCATGGCCTTGATTATGTACACAGGTAACTAGCAAATAAGGTCCTAGGATATTTGCAGGATGCTAGAGGTGTATAGAGAATGGGGGTACCTAGACTGATTTAAAAAGCCAGGGAGGACTTCCTGTAGGAGGCAATCTGGAAGGTAAAGTTAATTAGCCAATTAAATGGATACGTAGGGACTGAATGATGACAGAATAAGAGATAACAGTGTGTTTGAAGGCATAAAAAGTCAGAGAGCACCATACATCAGCAATGTTGCAAGTATTTCAAGATTGCTAGAACATAGCATATGAGGATAGAATGTCCTCATTGAATTCAAATTCAGCTCAAACACTTTTTATACAAAGAATAATGACCTATTCTCACCTCCTCAGGCACCTCTTTACAAGTTTTCATTTGCTCCATTTCATTATAGTTACGTTCATTATTTTACATGTTATGTATCTGTGTGATGTACGTGTTCTTAGAGTCTGGTTTTTGTTTTGTTTTGTTTTGTTTTGTTTTTTGTTTTTTTTTTTGGTCTGAGCCTTGAAATTCCTCTGTTGGTAGAGTGAATTATTGAACCCTTCGCTGTTTCCTGTATCCATTCCTTTTGCTGTGTAAATTTGTAGTTTGCTCCACAAAAGACAGTGTATTTCCCTCTGACTATAGGCTTGGCCACGTGATTTGTTTTCACAAACGGGCTGTTGGTAGATGTGATGTAAATATGCGTGTGCAATGGGCCTTGCCCTGCTGCCCCTCCATCACTGCCATGAGATCTTCATCTGCTCTCCACCAAGTAGCTACATCACTTCATCCTGCACCCAAAAATTAGACACTTAGAGCAGATCTGGAGATCTACACCAGCTGGACCCACAGCTTGAAGACCAGCTGTTCAGGCAAGCCCAATTGCTATCACCCCAGCTGACCCATAGATGAGAAGCAAACCCAGCTGGATCAGCAGGGCCACTCACATCTGACTCACAAGTGAAAAATAAAGGCTTATGTTTAGATGCCACTAATTTGGGGGTTGCTTTTTGGACAGAAATGGTTGAAATGCCCTCCATTTCAACCCTTGACCTACATCATCTAAGGAATTGTTGTGCAATGTTTCAAAGGGTCTACACCTAGGTGACTGGGCTTCCCATCAACCCACTCATTCCTTGCCATGTCTGTCTCTGTGAATCATTCTATCCATCCCCAGGGTTCCTTCTCTCAGGAAACCCTAGTCTAGATACCTAGGGAGAACAGAGATCATCTATGAAGCTCATATGCCAGCTGAGGAGATAGGAAGCAACATTACATACAGTGAAATGTGGGAGATCTGTAGAAAGTAAAATGTGGAACAACTAGGGCTAGACTGGGCATGGAATGGATAATCCAACCAGCCCAGACTGTCCTGGGAATGTAGGTGGGACCTGGGCTCTTTCAAATGGATGATTACAAAAGCTGAAAACTGTAAGAGAAGGTAGAGAATGGGACCAAAGCTGTACACACAGGGAAATGAATAATAGTGAATAATTTCATTATTGAAATTATTTGAATTATTTAAATTATTATTGAGCTCATCTTCTTTTACTGTTTCTGTTATCTTTGTGATATTAAGCACAGAATTTACTTCTTAATATTTTATCTGATGCTTAATATTTCATTTGTCAAGTGATGCAAATTCTTACAGACCACCATAATTTAAAATGGCTGCATGAAATAATAGATGAACAAGTACTTTCGAAACCCAACCAAATATATACAATTGGAAGAAGTAATAATTGTTCTTATTAAAAGGCTTAAAAAGCATTTGGAAAAGTATATTAGAATTTTTACAAAGTTAGATATTATTGTTACCAAATTTAGTTTTAAATAATGCCTTCCCATATTAGTGCAGTACTAAACTGTTAACACGACCTTTTCTCATCCATTATTCAATTTGATCTAATCAACATCTAAAGAGCACCTAGTGTACCTGGAGAGAATGGCAGCAGAAAATCTATCCTACTAACTCTCCTAGGAATGGGGAGGACAAGAGACAAAGTTTGTAGACAAAGTCATCTGTCATTGCCTGATAATGCAAAATTTCACCACTCATCTCTAGTCAGCCACAGCACATGCGTACTTATAGAGTGAGTATGAGGGATAGAGAAGGATGGGATTGGCAGCATAAAAGAATCACTCTTGGATTGAGTATTTGCCTCCCTTCCAGACACAGAGAACGAATATGCTTGAAAATGATATGTGTCTTAATCTGCACCCCTCTCCCCTACAAGATGACAAGATGTTAAGGCCTGTCTTTAAGATTTATAGGTGATAACAGTTAAAACAATTTAGGGTATGTTAGTAAGTTATAAATGAATTCCTATTAAACTTTACCAAGAAGAAATCATACAGATTATTATCTCTTATACCGATAGTGTAACACTAGGTATTAATAACAATAGTTGAAAAACACTTTTAATAATGAAAGCAAAGATATACTAATTAGAAATTATTTAAAAGCACTATCTAAACAATTTCTATGTTTAAGTGGAAGTTAAAGCTGCAATATGTTTATTAGAAGCCTAGTAAAAATAAAGAAACTGTAAGAGAAGGTAGAGAATGGGACCAAAGCTATACACACAGGGAAATGAATAATAATGAATAATTTCATTATTGAAAACATCAAAATGAATTAAGTTAATTAAGGATGAACCTTATGAAATTTTAATGTGTAGGAATAACAATAAAATCAAATTGTAGGAAGAAAGGGCAAACAGGGATTATAAGCTAATGCATTCATACAAAAAAGAGTAGCATTGAAGAATTCAAAATACAATTTTTAATTTTGTTTTGAATTGAGAATAAGTCATGGAAGCTCTATACTAATACATTTGACTATCTCAAAACAAAACTAATTTTTTAAATGAAAACATAAACAATCAAACATGTTTCAAGAAGAATGAAAAACCTGAATAAAACATGTAATTTAAAACATAGTAGAAAACCTATAATATGGAATGACCCCAGAAACAGGCAATGTTAAATATTTTATGGTGTTATGGAATAATTCTCATGTTATTAAAGTTGTTTCAAAGCAGATAAAAAGCAGAAATGTTCAGAAATTTATTTCACCAAAATGTGACAATGATAGCACAGAAGGAACAAAGCACAGAAGGAGCATCTCATTTGTAATTTTGAAAATAAATGGGAAAAACTTTACGAAATGCCAAGAAATGAAGATGCAGAACTGTATTTAAAGATTAGTATACTACGACTATGTAGGTTTTATTCCTGAAATAAAAGGCTGTTATAAAATTAGTTGTATTATTTTAATACATGCTCATGTATTAGAGAAGCAACATTTCTAATAATCTCAAAAAGTATGAGAAGTCATTTAATGAAATTATTACCCATTGCAGATTAATGGGAAATGAAGAAATGAAAACACATATAATGGCAATGCGTAGTGAACTGGAAATTATAAAGACACTTCTTAAACATTATAAAGAATATCTAAAATCAAGAACCAACTGCATACTAATGTTGAATAATTAGAGACATTCCAATTAAAATCAAGTGCAAGTCAAGGTCCTAAAAGCCCATTATCACAACCTTTCAAGAAACTTTAGACCATTCGGTAACACATGAAAGAGACATAAAAGTTTCAGAGATTACAAAGGAGAAGTAAAATTATCATTGGTAGAAGATGACATGTTTGCCTATTTAGTACATCAAAGAGAGTCGATTATCCAGGATATAAAAGAGAATCAGCAACCTGTTTGAATGAATACACAAGTCAGTAACATGGCTGGACTTTTAAAATATAAAAATGAACTGCTTATGTAGGTACCAGATATGGCTAGATAGAAATTATAGCAGAGAAAAATAAAATAACAATAGACAAACACTGGTGAACCTCTACAAGATCCAGGAATAACAGGGAACATGAAGATCTGTTTAAGAAGATTGTCAACTTTCATAGCAGAATGTGAAGGAAATATGAGTAAATGTAAAAGCATTTCAGGTCCTCAGCTGGGAAAATAAAACATTTTAACTAATTTCAGGTTTAATTATATTATAATTTTTTTAATGTAATGCATTACATTTTAGACTTCAATGTAGTTCTAACCTAAGAATAAATAAATAGCAAAGCAAGTTTGGAGGTTGTGGAAATCTTGAGTATTTTTTCCTACCAGATGTTAAAACACATTTTAAAATGACAATGATTAAAACAATGTACTGTTATTGACTTACTTGAACAGATGGCACACACAAACCGGGTGACTTGAGGAGAGTTGAATAAAGGAAGTGTTTATAAAAGTGTAGGCAGATTTTAGAGAAACGACTAAGGAATTATGCAATACTCCAGGCCAACCTTAGACCTGAAAGGTGGTGAGGAGACAGGGGCAGTCATAAATCCACTGATGGGAGAGCAGTGGAAGACAGACAGCTGGCAGGTGCTGAGCCCTTCTAGAGGGACAAACTGCCCATGGCCAGAAGGAAACCAAGGCAAGAAATGCTCCAACATAACTTATCTCCTTCCCCTGTCTCCTGTGATATATCTCACTGGTCAAATCCAACCAGAAGCCAGAGAGCAAAGCAGTCTGTGGATGTAGTCCCTAGGCGTTAGCAGACAGGGGACAGATAAGAGTGGACATAGTGGTTAGATCCAGAGAATGCATCTCAAATAACAACAGAAAATAGCCCACAAAATGCCAGAACTGGCAATAGACTAGACTAGATAGTCCAAATATACACTCTAAAATATTATTCAGTCAACAAATATTCAATGCATAAGAACATTAGGATATTATAAATCAATAAAGTAGGAGTATTCAATAAATGGCGCTAGAAAATTGAGCAGTTCTTTGGGAAAATTAGATTAGTGCCTGTGCAGGACTGTACAGATAGACCGATTCAGCACCCACTCCCACCTCTTTCCAACTTGGCTTCTTGTACCTAGAAGCTGGGAAGCTTAAAACCACAAGCTGTACAACAGAATGGATGAGAGCACAGATTGAGGAGCCGGACGGCCTGGGTAAAAATTCTAGGTCTGCCATCCAATAGCTTTGTGATATTGGGTAATCAACTTAACTCTGTGTCCCGGCTTCCTTGTATGCAAAATGGGATAATAACAATACCATTTCAGAGGATATTGTAAAACTTAAATTAGATAATATCTGTAAAAGTCCTTAGAGCAATGCCGGCATGCAATAAGCATTGCATAGTGTTAGCTTTATTACATTGTTCAGACACGGGTTTTGCTTAGGAGATCTAAGAGATCCCAGTTCACTACACATTCTCTGCCCATTGGAAGGCGGAAATGGGCACCATGAAGTGGTAAGAGTGCCCCAGGAAACTGGGTCTCTTGGTAGAAATATTTAACTGTTCTGGGGCTGCTAAAGTGGGAGTTCTTCTCTCCAGTCCCTAGCATGCAGCAGTAGTGGGTTTCCCCTAAAATACTCACATGGGGTGTTTGAAGATTTCTTGCTCTTGGCTGTGGGGCATCCAAGTTTTGTGCCCTTACCCTCCTGGTAATTCAGTAAATTAACTTAAACTATGTAACAAATCCCTCTCACCTTAAACCAGCTAAAATAGATCCATAATTCGACCACTAAAGATCCCTGCCTTATGCCAAAATAAAACCCAGAAATTCAAATACTTGATTGTAAAATTAAAGCATTTAACAATCAGAGAGTAAATGTGAGCTCTTAAATGACTTCAGCGCTTGGGCAAAAATTATTGTAAATATAAAGATATTGGAAAACATCTTGAGAGATTTGATCACGTTCTTTATATATTTTATAATTTTATATTATGATCTTTATATATATTTATATATATGTTTGTATATTAAAGATCAGAATTAAAATACATATAGAAGATCAAGATTTCCACATGAGAGTAGTCATACTCTTAACATATTAGTTTTTATATATATCATTATAAAAATACTAAAGCAGCAATATAAATAAATCCAGAAGACATCATCAAATAATTTATATTAAACACATTTATATTTAGGCCAGGTGAGGTGGCTCACACCTGCAATCTCAGCACTTTGGGAGGCTGAGGCAGGAGAATAGCTTGAACCCATGAGGTGGAGGCTGCAGTGAGCCAAGATCATGCCATTGTGCTCCAGCCTGGGCGACAGAGTGAGACTCCGTCTCAAAAAAATATATATGTATACATATATATGTATATATGTGTGTATATATATTTAATTATAATTTACAATCAACTTATATTTAAATATAATAAACATATTCCAATAAAGATATATAAAACATGTGTTTATGGGTAATTTTAAAATGCAAATTAAATGTAAAATATCTTTTTTTTTCTTTACCAATTTGATAAACTAAGAAAAAGGATTAAAGGATTTAATTTTTATCCTGGCAAAGAAGGTAGTGAGGAAGTACATGCATTCTCTGTTGGTGGGAACATAGATTGGTGAAATCATTCTGGAGGACAATTTGGTAACATTTACTGAGGCTTTATGCATCCTACTCCTGGCTCTAAAAGCCGTGCTTCAAGCTGTGGCTGGTACATAGAAAACAGCTTGAAAACAAAATCTATTTCAGGGAATTGCCCACGGCCACTCCCGTCTATTCCTGACTGCTGCTCTCTGCAACCCTCTCTTGCCACCCAGTTCCAGCTTCAAAGACCACTTTGGATTTGAGAGCTTTTGAACCCCCCTTTAATGCCAAACTGTTCAGACTTCTCAGGTCTCCAGATTGGGTTTTACAGCTCACCCAATCTGAGATCCCACTCTAGTTTCCTATTGTCTCCTTCAGTCTCAGAATGAGATCACTCCAGTTCTCCCTACCAAGCCCAGCCACAGCCCCCACTGGCTGGCCCTGCCCACGCTGGCTCCTTCACCTACATCTCTCCTCATCCTTCTTCAGTGAATATTTAAACAGTCCCCAACTAGATCCACAGCTGATTGATTTTTGTCAAATGCCAAAGTTAATATATACCTTTTACAATAAGTATAATTGAAAAGGCTCCTTACATGCTACATAGTGTTTTTCCTTTGATATTATTGTATGTGACTGAACCAATTATATGCTATCTCTTGTTGGCAACTTTCAACAATATAATTTCTTTGACTATATTTTCTGGAGCTTTGCTCTAAGCTTTTAGTGATTCCCATTCTCCTCAAATATTTTTGGATTCTTCCTGCTCTGGGGAAGTAAAATTCCTCTCTTCTCATTTAAGAATCCATAGATTGTGTGAGTCATCGCTTTAGCAGTTTTGAAACTTCCTATCTTCTTTTTCTCCAAGTTTTGAGCAAAATATGAATTGTCTTTAAATGGAGAAAAAAAAGGGAAAAGCCACTTTTATATTCCTTCTCTATTTCTTGCTGTATCTCCACTTAATATGTGCCATTTTGTAACAGTTAATTATCTGTAGAAATCAAAATGAATTTTGAAGAGATAGTGAATGGGTTAGATTAAATGGCAAGTAGAGTCAGCCAAACAGGGATCTTTACTTTCTCATTTCAGCATCTTAATAGCCTTTCAGAAGTATTGTATCGACTGTCCTGGGGGAGAGGCAGCGTTATGTATTTATCTGAAGATCATCCACTTTACTAGTTCAAATAGGATAACAGTCCCTTAGGGGTGACTTACTTTACCTTCTTAAATGTTTAAAACACACACACACACACACACACACACACACACACACACACACACCCTCCCTGGTTAAGATTATTATTTTATTTTATTACATTTCTCGTTTTTCACTATAGCTAGCCCAGATTTGTGCTTGTCTTAATTTTTATTATGCTTAAATATAATCCACAAGCAAGATAAATAAATGTTAGAAATAATTTGCAGCCAGAGTGCAGAAACAGGGTTTGTTCATTATTTCTAGAGGCATAAAGTTTCATCAAAACATATTTGTCAAATATCTTCCATGTGACACTCACTTAGGGCATTCAGGGTCTTAATAACACATTGATGAATACAGCGGTGGGGAAGAGCACGTGAAATTTTAAAATGTAGTAAGTGTTACCATGGCGATATGCATAGAATGTTATAGAACCTTATCAAAATGGAGGGCAGTGATGCCAAACATTCCTGGGAATTCTGCAGGGCTCTAGAGCTGATGTTTGGGGTTGAATTAATAACAGGAGAAATCCATCTAAATAGCAGAAGAAGGAGAGAACCTGGAGAGTAGAACTGGCAGGAGATATGGGTGAAAGGCAAAGAAGAATGAGATGTATTGGAATAATTGACAGTAATAAGTGCAACCTCTTGAAGGGCAAAATAGATGCACAGCCAAATGTGCCCAAACAGCTTTATTCATTCATATCATTTTCGGAAGCCTATTTCAAAGAAATAATGCTAAATACGGGAAGAAAAACAATACAAAGCTATTTATAGCAGGCTTTTTTTTTTTTTTTGAGATGGAGTCTCGCTCTGTCGCCCAGGCTGGAGTGCAGTGGCGCGACTCTGCTTACTGTAAGCTCCACCTCCTGGGTTCATGCCATTCTTCTGCCTCAGCCTCCTGAGTAGCTGGGACCACAGGCACCTGCCACCACGCCCGATTAATTTTTTGTATTTTTAGTAGAGACCGGGTTTCACTGTGTTAGCCAGGATGTTCTCGATCTCCTTACCTTGTGATCTGCCTGCTTCGGCCTCCCAAAGTGCTGGGATTACAGGCATGAGCCACCACACCCAGCCTATAGCAGGTATTTTTAATATTAAAATATGAGAAACAATCTCAAAGTTCAACTATCCGGAACACTTTAATTCAATTATTATAAAATTTAAAAACCCTCCAGTTTCATTAGAAAATTAGAAAGAAAAATTGCCCCACATTATTCTAAAATGATGTGTCAGTTATGGTTGTAGTTGTATAAAACTTAAAAGCAGAGGGATTAAAAATAGAAAGGGATCATAAAAATTGCCATAGCAGGGAGTCAAAATAAGTTCTTTTTTTTCATTTATAAGGTTTCAAGATGATTTAATAATATATTTTTAAAATAATTGTTAATGTCCACAAAAAGAAAACTCCAACCTAGTGAATTCTAAACTTCTGCACTGGGACTTGTACCTTGAGTCTAAATTTCCAATTTAACATAATAATCCTTTTAGTCCATGATGAAGTACAAGATGACTTGTAGAAAAGGTAGATTTCAGAAATTCAAATTTGCACTTTCAATCAAAATATATTCTAAGAGCCATAATTACTTCTGGCTGATACGGAGTGCTATGTCCTGCTAACCTGGCCAAGCGTCTTTCAAGATAAATGTGCAGAGTTGCCATAAGCTACTGGTTTAAGTCCCTCACCCTGGTTACTCAGATAAGAAAAAGAGCTGTTGGCTGTAATTTGATTATAGTTCATGCTCCAGCACTAACTGGCCTCTCTTTGAGGCTCCCTATTCTCATCTGAGAATTTGATCAGAGTAATCTTGACCTTGTCTATTTCATTAAACTGGATTTAGTTAAGATTGGCTCAGGAGTTGCCTGATATCCCGTGTTGAAATCTCCAAAGTTTGAACTGGAATTCTGGGACCATCAGATGAACGACATCAAAATCACTTCAGCAGCTCCTTTGAAAGCATACAAAACTCAGCCTCACCCTCAGAGATTCAGCTGGTTTGGGAAATGACTCTGGCAACTGTACATTTTAGAACCTTCACTAAAGGTGACTTCCTGTACCCTGTAATGAAGTGGCTTGAATTCGACTAACCTTTCAGCTGATAATAATTATAAATTGTGGGGTGAGGAAGAACCCAGTGCTTATAAACACTGATATGGACCCCAAAACAGGCAGACACTGGGAGATAATTCAATCTGTGAAAGAAGGAAATCACAGCGAGCAAAATCTGTGTTTTTAAAACTTTTTCCCTGATGATTGACCCCGTCTGCAGCATGTGGGTATAGAGTTCAAGCATAAAGTAACCATATTACTAGGCTGGAAAGTCAGACATTAGAAATAGAGGATATCATTTTGTCTGAGAATTGAAGAGGAAACCTTAAAAAGGAAGGAAACATGGGAGAGCCTCAAAATCTGTATACAAATTTCTCTTAAATTCTTGGCTGAATCCTAAAATGAATCATGTGGTCAATACTTCAAAAGGCCCAGAGAAAAACAACCAATAAAATATTGAAAGAGCTGAGCACAGATTTTAGCAGCTTCTAAGTACAGGGTGGACAGAGCTTGAAATTAGGTACTATCAAGCCAGGATTTATAACAACTATGATAAATATGCTAAATAATATACAGGGAAATGTGGTATAGTAGGAGAAAAGATGAAGAATGTAAGAAGAGGTATGAAAATTGCAAATAACAGCAAACTGTAATTCAAGAATTAAAATATATGACAATAAAAATTCAAAAATTCAAAATGAGTATGATTAAGAGCAAATTTTAATAACAGAACTGATATTGAAGACAGAGTGGCAAAAATAATACTAGCTGAAACAAAGACAAACAGATTGCAAAATATGAATGGAGATATGATCTGTGAAACAAAATCAAGTGGGCTAATATGCATGTAATTTACTAAAAAGAAAGAGAGAATGAGGAATTAATATTTGAGGAAGATTGACTCAAAATGTTTAATTATCAAAATTGGCAAACCACAGATGAGGTCTGCAAATCCCACAAAGGATAAATGCAAAGAATACTCCACCTAAGTACATCATAGTCAAACTGTAGTAAATCACTAATTTAAAAAAATGTCTGAAAAGCAACTAATTGAAAAATTACAAAGAACTATGTGGTAAACGATGTATTACACATAGGCTAAAAATAATAAGAATGACAGCTGACTATGAATTCAAAATAATGGTGACAAGAAGAGAATGGAGTTATATCACATTGCTAAAAATTAAAAATACAGTCTATATGCATCAAACATATGTTTTAAAAAGGAAGGTGAAATGGTGACATCTCACATGAGTGAAAGTCAGTAAAATGTGTTATTAGCAGTCTTGCACTACAGGAACCGCTAAGTTCTTCATACTAAAGGAAAATGATAACAAATAAAAATCAGGATCCATGAGAAGGAATAAAGAGGAGTACTGTGGTAAAGATGTGATTAATATGAAAGTTCTTTTCATTTTTTTCTTAAATTCTCTAAAGGAATTATTTAAAGACAAAAACAACAATGTACTATGGGTTTTATAGCAAATTTAGAAGTAAACTATGACAATAATAATACAAAGAATGGAAGGTGGTGTATGTTTCTTAATTATACACCAAGTAATCTAATCTTTTTTTTTTTTTTTTTTTTTTTTCAGACAGAGTTTCACTCTGTTGCCCAGGCTGGAGTGCAGTGGCCGGATCTCAGCTCACTGCAAGCTCCGCCTCCTGGGTTTACACCACTCTCCTGCCTCAGCCTCCCGAGTAGCTGGGACTACAGGCGCCCGCCACCTCGCCCGGCTAGGTTTTTGTATTTTTTGGTAGAGACGGGGTTTCACCATGTTAGCCAGGATGGTCTCAATCTCCTGACCTTGTGATCCACCTGTCTTGGCCTCCCAAAGTGCTGGGATTACAGGCTTGAGCCACCGCGCCTGGCCAAGTAATCTAATCTTAATTCAATGCCAAAATTCATAGATCAAACTATAGAAAATTATACAAAGCTAAAACTTCAATAAATAAAATAGGTAGAATTCTGAAGATATTTCATTAACTCAAAAAAGACAGGAAAGAAATAACAGAAGGAATAAATAGAAAAATAGCAAGATATTAGACTTAAAACACAAGCATACCAATAATTACATTAAATATAATTGGACTAACCCCTCCAATTAGAACACAATATTTTCAGAATAGATTTTAAAAAGGCATAGTTATGCAGTGTTACACATAGGTTGGAAGTAGTAGGATGCAAATACTAAGCAAAAGAAAGATAGTGTAGCTGTATAATGTCGGGCAAAGTAGACTTCTAGACAAGGATTATAAGCAGAGGTAGAGGGATATTTCAAAATGATAAAAGGAAATCTCTCAGTAATAGAAAAAATAAATAAAAAATCATTAAGGACATGGAAGATTTGAGCAACACTTTTAAATAACTTGATCCTATAGGCATATATAAAACATCATGTTAAACAACTGCAGAAAAAAACATTCTTTTGAAGTATATATGACACGTATATCAAGATACACTACGTGGACCATAAATAAGAGTCTTAACACATTTCAAAGCATTGAGTTCATGCAGTATATACTCTCTTTTTACACTAGAATTAAACTAGAAATCATAAATAAAACCTATAGAATATTTGAAAATTAAGGGACATATTTTTAAATAATGTTTACGTCAAAGAAAAAGATTTATAAAGCCAATATATTTCTAACTAGATTCATCATGGTTAAAAAAAAAAAAAAAAAAAAAAAAAAGACTGAAAACAAAATTTATCACATTCCTTGAAAGTCTTCACAGATTATTGTAGTACACAAAGTGATAATCTCTGGTCTAAAGGATGCCACATATTTCCTAATTCACTTGTGGCCTGCCATTTCTCTAATCCATACCACCATACCTCCAACCTTTTTCTACCTCTTCAGAACTTAAAATCTTCAAGGGCACTCTGATTTTGCCCATAGGATCATGTCCTGGCTTCTTAATTTGATATAAAATATACTTCATGACTATTTCTTGCTTATCCAACCTCTCTTATTTTCACTTTCACCTATATCTTGCATTCCAGCTATAAAACCAAAACATGTAAGGAAATTTTTATTGATTCAATGATGCACATTTTTCATATTTTAACATCTCTAATATTGGGATGTATTTTATGATCAATAGTATCATACAATCAATTTGCATATTATTTTTCTATTAGTGCAAGTTAAAAGTAATAGATGCTATGCTTTTTTTCATGTGTCTTTGATTAAACACATAGAATCTTGCTTCCTCTTTTGTGTGCATCTGGCAATCTAAACACTCAACAGTGTTCGCAAATGCTGCATCTATGTCAACTTGTTAAAAATAAAAACTACTATTTGAGTGTCTACTACGTGCTAACCTCTGTGCAATGTGCTTACAGGACCTCTTTCTAAGTTTTATGACCACACGATTAGCAAGTATTATCTTAGGCTCAGGGAGGTAAATTTAATAGCACAAAAGTCACACAGCTAGCAAAAAAGTGACACAGTTGGAATAGAACAAAAGACTATTTGGTCCTAAAGCCTTTGCCATTCCCACTTCCCATGAGTCCTTTCCTAGCAATGCTCCATTACTTATCAAATTAGGCATATGATTTTCAGAGCTCTCACAGTATCTTTTCACTATATTGTAAGGATTTTTCTTCCACATCTTTCTGATTTGTGACACAATGAAATAATTTATTTCTGTATCCTTAAGACTTAGCAGAGTGCCTGATACATAGCAATACTGCATAGTATGAAGTATAAGAAATTAATCAATGACGTATCCCCAACAAGGTGACTTTCCTATCTCCCCTTCCAACCATATCCATTATAGTGTCAGTGACACTGGAAAGTCAAACAATCTGAAGATAGGATTATGGTCTGGAACTGAGAAGCCTAACCTGTAAGGCAGTGACAAGAAACGGTTTTCATCTTAGCACTTATTCTTAGTGTTCAGAAACACTCTGAACCTGTCTTAGCTCAGTGAGAAGTGCAGGGATTCATACCTGTGTCATCTTCCCTGGACGTGGCTGGGTGGAGGATGGGAGAGTGGCAGCATTCCTGTGATGGGTTTGCTATCTGTGCTTGAAAGAATCCTGTTCTCTCCACCCTCAGGGCCTTTTCTGTTACTGTTCCCACTATTTGGAAAAGTCTTCTCCTAGATATGACTCTCTGCCACTCCCTCACTTTATTCAAAATTCTGTTTAAGTATCAGTTGATCAGAGAGGCAGACCTCGCCATTCATTCTAAAACAGCACATTTCGCCATCACATAATTCACTATGTATTTATTGGACTTTTAGAATTATTTGTTGCACTTATGTTTAAAATTATTTGTTGCACTTATGGACACTTCATATTATCTGATACATTTTTGTGTATTCACTTATTGTTTGTCTCCCCTGTGTAAGCTCCATGAGGGCAGATACTTTATTCTGTTCACCAGCCACCTGAAGAATGCTCAGCATATAGGAAATGTTGAATCAATAAAAACTGAGTGCAGTATCCTCTGTGTCCTCTTCCCTTGGTGGCAGTAGCAGCAAACAATAAGTATGAGAAAGGATATCTGTGTTCTTAAATAATCTATTATCCATAAGATGGATCAGTTTTGCAAAATAAATTGTGTTTATGCCTTACATATTCTACATCTCTAACCGTTTATGCATTTCTCATTCTCTTCTTAATTTTACACCTCTCCACGTCTCTCTCTCTGGTCTTTACCATAAGAGACATTCGCTGTTTCTCTAAGAAGAGAATTTCAAAACACCTTTAACTATCCGGTCCAAAGAACCATGCTCTTTGTTTTCTTAATGAATGCTATTAATGAGTTCAGATTATTGACCCCTACACTTTTAATTATTCTCCTTCGCAGGTATTTTCTGAAAATAGTCCTCCAAAAAGCCTAGACTGTGATAAATTGGCTCATTTGTTAGTATCTCAAGGTCAGTTTGAGTATCAGTCCCAACGCTGAATTTTCTTTTTTACAGTGTTTGGCCTCTTGCAAGATACAGAGCCAAGTTAAGAAGAGAGGAAGAATAGTCCTGTCTTGAATGTTAACGTTAAACTTAAAAACTTTAGGAAAGAGGATAGTGCAGTTGTCTAGTTCAATCTGCATGTTATAGAAAGTCACTAGTAATGGTTCCAGTAACACATCTAAGGAGTATATTGGTTAGTATATAGTTTCAGTACCTTGTGACAAAAATGGAAAATAACAGTGGTATATACAAGGCAGAAATTTATTTGCTTCTTCCAAAAAGGCTGAAGATGCCATGGAGATGGCAGCTGTGGGCTTTGAATCTCTAAGGAGCCCAGGCTCCTTTTGATCCAATTTCTCGAACATTCCCAGAGTTTTCTCTTTGTCTACAAAGTCGTAAATTGTACAGTACTTCATCCCATGCCAGCCAGCAGGAAAGAGAAAATAGAGTTGGGAGGGGCACACCTCATCCCTCCAGGGCCCAGGCAGGAAACCGAACATCACTCCTGTTTACACCTCATTTTTCAGAACCTAGTCACACCAAGATGCAAGATAAATAGTGTTTATTCTTGGAAGCTGTGTAGAGAACTCAATATTAGACTTGCTCTTACTATAGACAGGGAGAGTGGTTAATGGCATATAGCTAATAGTTTTTTGTCACGGGAATAGTGGGTAGGATAGTACTGGTGTCTTCAATCCTATCTGATCAAGAACCATCAGTGGAAGACTTGGAATTCTTCTCATTGATTTCCCTTATGGCCCAGAATGTGGTCTTCTAACAAAACAAGCTGGTCATTTAGACAGAGTCACTAGAGCTGTTTCTTAGTTTTGTAGGTACAAAAATATATGGGGAAAGATTTGTGTCAAGCATACTCTCTGCTATGTTCTGAATGTTTATGTCCTTCTAAAAGGGGTCCTTAACCCCAAAGTGAGGATGTTAAGAAATAGGACTTTGGGGAGGTGATTAGGCCTTTGGGGAGATGAATAGAATTCATTTCTACATGGAACAGGCCCTGGAGATACCTTTCAATCCTTCTGCTATTTGTGGTTAGAGTGAGAAGACAGGTGTCTATGAGGAAGAGGGTCCTTTCCACACACCCAATCTGTCAGAGCCTTAATCTTGGATTTCCCAGCCTCCAAAGTATGAAAAATAAATTTCTGTTGTTTATAAGCTACCCAGTTTATGATAGTTTGTTATTTTAATAACAGCCTGAATGGACTAAGATATTCTTTAAAAATGGATGTATAAACCAGAAAAAGAAGCTAACTTAGAATGAGAAAAATAGTTATTGATTGGCACAGGCAGTTTGTATTAATAGGATCATATGGGAAGCTGTTAGGAAAGCCAAGGGATAATGGGAAGCTGCCGAATGAATGTAAAGGATTACAAAAGACACCAGTTATTTCAATAAAAGTTCATAAAAATTATAAATGTAAGTAACATCTGAAACAGGTCTTATAGACTTTTAGAACTTGGAGGATATTTAAAGATCATTTAATTCAGTCTCCAATTTTGAGAGATAAGGAACAGAGGTCCAAAGTGGAAAAGTGACTTGATGAAAGATCTCATAGCTCATTACAGGGAGAACGAGGCAAAAATGAAACAAAACAAAACAAACATGTTTCTTCATTTCTAATACAAGAGTCTTTTTCAATTTAATTTACACTGGATTTCATTGTTTCATTTATTGAATTATTCATTCAACAAACTTAAATATTTTAAAAGCATATTTAAATAAATAAAAACACAGCCATATAATTACCACCCAGATTAAGAAACAGAATGTGATCAGCACCTCAGAGGGGCCCTTAATGTTTCTTCTATTTACTATGTTCTATCCAAAAGTAACCACTATCTTTATATATAACACCATAGCTTAGTTTTGTTATGTTAAAAACTTGATGTAAACAGAGTACTATGTACTCTTTTGTTCAGCATTATGTTAATGAGATTCATATTGTTGCATGCAAGAGCAATTCAATGACTTTTATTGCCATAGAGCATGCTACTATATGAATACAGCACAAATTATTTGTCTACTGTACTGTTGGAGATTTGAGTTTTCTCCAGTCTTTTGCTATGAGTAATAATGCCTCTTTTAAGATTCTTGTACACATCTTTTGTTACACCTGTGTATACATTTCTAGGATCCATAACTGAATGAAATTGCTGGGTCACAATGTATGAGTATTTCCAAGCTTAGCAGAAACTTCCCAAAGCTATTGTTATCAGTTTAAATGCCCATTAACCGTGTATGTGAGATCCAGGGATGTCACATCCTCAGCAGCACTTGGTATTGTCAGTCTTTTCAACTTTACTTTGTGGTTGGTGTGTAGTGAAGAGTAGAAATAAAAAGAACTTCCGCCTGGGCACGGTGGCTCACGCCTGTAATCCCAGCACTTTGGGAGGCCGAGGCGGGCGGGTCACGAGGTCAGGAGATCGAGACCATCCTGGCTAACATGGCGAAACCTCGTCTCTACTAAACAAAATACAAAACATTAGCCCAGCGTGGTCGTGGGCACCTGTAGTCACAGCTACTCGGGAGGCTGAGGCAGGAGAATGGCGTGAACCCAGGAGGTGGAGCTTGCAGTGAGCCAAGGTTGCCCCACTGCACTCCAGCCTGGATGACAGAGCAACACTCTGTCTCAAAAAATAATAATAATAAAAAATAAAATAAAAAGAACTTCCTTAGCTTAATAAAGAATTGCTACCCAAAATCTACAGTAAACATTATACTTAATGTTGAAACTTTAGAAGCTCTTTCTTTAATATCAGCAACAATATGAAAGTATTTGTTAACATGGTTTCTATTTAATCTTATACTGGATGTTCTAGTCAGTGTAGTAAAACAAATAAAATGAAATAAAATATTTAAGTAAAATTATGCAGGAAAATTGTGAAAAGGAGATCCCGAGGGATGATCAGTCTTACTGGCTTTTAAAATAGTAACTAAAGCTACAGTAATTTTTATGGCCTAAACCTAAAGCATTAAAACACAGACCAATGATAAGTAATATAAAATTAAGAAACAGACCCACATATAGATGAAAAAATGTAGAATATGATAAATAGGACATTTCAAATCCATAGGGAAAGAGGGCTTATTCAACTGTGCAGCCAATACGATAATAAATTTGGATCTATACTTCACTTCTTATAACAGCATAAACTGCAAATAAATTAAATATTTAAATCTGAATTAATGAAAATATAAACCTACTAGAATAAAGCACAAGATAATTTCTTAGGGCCTTTGTAAGCGGGATACAAAATAAAACATTGATACATTCTATTTAATAATGGTATGGCAAAATCACCAAAAATATAGGCAAAAATAATTGTAACACATTCACAAACAAAGGGCTAATAAGCCATTTGCCTTGTTAAAGCAAAGAGCTAATTTTCTCAATTTCTAAAGAGCTTCTGTCAATTTCTAGGGGAAAAACCAGTCTTTCTTTCTTTCTTTCTTTCTTTCTCTCTTTCTCTCTCTCTTTCTCTCTTTCTCTCTTTCTCTCTTTCTCTCTTTCTCTCTTTCTCTCTCTCTTTCTCTCTTTCTCTCTTTCTCTCTCTCTTTCTCTCTTTCTCTCTTTCTCTCTTTCTCTCTTTCTCTCTTTCTCTCTTTCTCTCTTTCTCTCTTTCTCTCTTTCTTTCTTTCATTTTATTTTGAGATAGAGTCTCGCTCTGTCACCCAGGCTGGAGTGCAGTGGCGTGATCAGGGCTCACTGCAACCTCCACCTCCCGGGTTCAAGCGATTCCCCTGCCTCAGCCTCCTGAATAGCTGGTAGTACAGGCACATGCCACCAAGCACGGCTAATTTTTTGTATTTTTAGTAGAGACGGGGTTCCACCATGTTAGCCAGGATGGTCTCGATCTCTTGACCTTGTGATCCACCTGCCTCAGTCTCCAATGTGCAGACTTTATTTTTTAAAAAATATGATTGAACTGACAAAGTTAAGAAACAAAAAAGAAAGGTCCAAGACTACTGGAATAAAATCAATATATAAAAATCAATAGCATTTATCAAAAAATAAAAATTTATCACCAATTTACAATATGTACATTCAACGTAGATATAACAAAAAGATCTGTGAATCATCCTATTAAACAGAACCACAAGATTTTCTCAAAAAATATAAAATTCTATCAAAAATGTAAAATACGTTATTAATATTTATGATAATGAGAAAAAAATGAAAACCCTGTCAGATAAATGGACAAAGATATAAACAGGCAAATCAGATTAGAGAAACACAAATGACTAACAAACATATGAAAAGATGCTCTAACTCACTGGTATTTAGGGAAATACAAATGCAAACAACCACGAGATATCACTTTCCAACTGCCAGAGTGGGAAAATCAGGAAGATGGATAATGCCAAGTATGGATGGGAATTGTGGTTACAGAGACTCATATGCACAGCTGCTAAGAACACAGACTAGAAGAATCACTCTGGAAAGCAATCAGGCAGTACTTAGTACAGATAGGTGTATGTATGTCTTATGGCCTAGCATTCTCATGTATATATATGTGTACACCTTACCCATGAGGTGGCAAGGACCAGGGAAAATTATAGCAGCACTATTTGGTGTAGTGCAGAGCTAGATGCAGTCCAGGGAAGTCTACTAGTTAGAGAAGTATAGCATAATGGATGCGTAGAAGCAAATCAGGCAGCACTCAGTAGTCTGAGATGGATCTATGGTGTAAACAGATCTTCAAAACCGAGTGCTAGGTGAAAAAAAGAGAAACACGAGGAGATCCATAGCACAACATCATCATTTGTGTGCATTTACAGTATGTACACACAAAAATTCTTGCTAATATGATGATGTACAAATAGATATATATTAAGCAAATTAGACTGGGGTCCTATGATGAAGATGAGGGGGATGAAAATTAAGATCGTAAATAAAAAGAAATCAATCAATAAAGAATGTAAGATTTCACAGATCAATGATTGTGATAGGCCATGAACATAGGCATATGTTAGCTTTTTGCAAAACAGTGTGTGTATATGCACATAAATGTGTGTGTGTATCCTAAAATCTTTCATGTTCATTTACTAAGTGACTCCATATCCAGAAATATCTAAGGAAATAACCCAAAATAAAGAAAAAAGTATCCAAAGATATTTATTGCAGCATGGTTTTCAATACTAAACAGTGTAAACAATGCAAATATTTAACAATAAATACAGTGATTAAATAAGCCATGGCATATCCAGTTGATATAATACTTTGCAACCATTAAATTGATGTTTACATGGAGTTTATATTGACATTGGTGATGCTAATAGCATATTAATAAGTAAAATGTATGATATAAAATTGTATTTGTGTGAATACAATTAAAATTGGGACATGCTTTGAAAGGTTAATAGAGGAAAGTACACATATGTGAATAGTGGTTTTATATGAGTGGTAGAATTATAGACAATTTTTTCTTTCTTCCTACATTTTCAAATGTAATTTAATGAATAGCTATTACTTTCAAAAATGTAAGACAAATTATACCAAGAAAATAAAGCATTACTTCTAGTTTAAATGCAAATATCCTAAGAAATACAACCGATTACGAGCTGTCAGTACTTTTCCTAAGTGCAAGGAAACAGGACAAATTATGAAGCCACCTGAGTCCCTGGAACTGGGAACAGCCAGTGAATGCTGGTTTCTTTAAATAACAGGGTGTTCAACTAGATGCTTTGACTAAGTCACTAGAGATAGAAAAGAGGTGGAATGCTATACTGAGAGCTAGAAACATCCACAGTATAATAATAGGAAACTGGTTTAGACAACTCTTAAACCAACATTGAGGAAATACAATGTCTGTTTGGGCTGCTATGATATAATACCATAAACTGTGTTGCTTATAAACAATATACATTTATTTCTCCCAGTTCTGGAGGGTGAGAAGTCCAAGATCAAGGTGCCAGCAGATCTATGTCTGGTGAGGGACTGCTTTCTGGCTTATAGATGGTGCCTTCTCGCTGTGTCCTCACATGGTGTTAGAAGTGAGCAAGTTTCCTTGGACCTATTTTATAAGGGAACTAATCCATTTGTGAGGGCTTTTCCCCCATGTTTTAGTCAACTCCTGAAAGGCCCTACCTTCTAATATCATCACCTAGGGGGTTAGGATTTCAACATATGAATTTTAGGAAGACACAAAGATTCAGACCACAGCCTACAGGGAGAGAGAAGTTTTGAGGACGGTGGTGCACTGTGAGTCCTCCCAGGTCTCCTGGGCATAAGATGGGGCAGTTCTGTCTCACCTCAGGCCTAGCACAAAGGGCTTCAGGGAACCACTGGAGATTCCTTCACTGGGATTTGCTCCCAGGATATCCAGAGGACAAGAGGCTGGCCAACTGTAGGATTAGCCTGTGCTCCCATGCTGGATATAGGCTACACGCAAGAGAAAGCTTGGGTGGGATCTCCTGATATTTCACCCAGCAGAGCTGCTAGGTAGAGGAATTGCTTCTTACCTTACCTGGTAACAGGAGGGAGCATATGGTTGCTGAAAAGAATACATTCGTCCAGGTCAAGAGGTCCAGTTGCAATATCAGGGGTTGGTGCTTGGTGGGTCTCCTAAGAGCATCCATGAGACAAAGATCCAGCTCTAAAATTCTGCTAGGCACAGGAAAAACACAATGTTTTTATTGAAAGTGCCAATGAAGTCATACATTTCCTGACTGCTTTACCAGCCTTCCTCCACCATCCTCTCTACATCCCCCCTCCCCCAACCCCTACACACGCACATGCTCTAGAGGAGTGGGGTCTAGAGTTATCAACAGAGGTCAAAAAGTGAAGACAGGCAAAACTGTTCCCATTGGGAGAAAGGCAAGTCCCAGGACTTTTAATAAAGTTGTAAATGGACTCTTTGAAGGGTATAGACTTTCCAAGCACCACTTGAGATTTTGTTTCTGCAATTTGGAGCACCATAGAACTTTCTGTTACCTAAGAGAGAAGAGAAAAAGTTAATGAACTGGCCTGACTTTACCCAGTGATAGGGGAGAAACTACCTTCATGAATAAATGTAGGATTAAAAAAAAACACGATAGTTTTGATTGTATTACTTCATGCCAGTTGCATGTGTATTTCACTGATGTGGTGATTTGGCAGATGGATGTCCTGAGTATGAGCCCCAGGAGAAGCTAGTTGGAGGCTACTTGGAAAGCTAGGCAAGATCTCATTGCAGTGGTTCTCAAAGTGTGGTCCTGAATCCTGTGGGGTCCCTGAGACTCTTTTACAGGATGCACAAGCTCAAAACCATTTTCACAATTCTACCATTTTGGCTTTTCTATTCTAATTCTTATACAAATGTTTACAGGAGTTTGACAAAGTTTACAAGATGTGTTATATGAGAACAGTTTGAGTGCAAAGGCAGACATAAGAATCCAGTTGTCTTCTATTAAAATAGTCATTAAAAAATTTGCAAAAAAAAAAAATTTGTAAAACAATGCCACTCTTCTCACTTTTCTCTTTGGAAAATATAGTTATTTTTATAAAAAGCATCACTATGTAACAGGTAATAGGTTTGTGATTTGGTATTTTAAAATGTGTTAATATTTTAAAACTTAGTATTATTTCTATCATGGCAAATGTTGATAAATATAATTTACATAGACAAAAGCTCTTTGGCCCCCCCAATAATTTAAAGGCCCTAAGACCAAGAAGGTTGAGAACTGCTGTGCTAATGAAATAGGTAGAGGCTCCAAAGGGGAGACAGAGTCTATGAGGAACTGAAGCCTCTACAGACTGAGGAATGCAATATTTATACAATTTCCTCTCACTTTTAAAAGTCTGAGTAAACACACAAATAAAAACATAACTTTTATAATAAAGAGTCACGCGTGTAAGATCTTCCTCCAATATACAACAGAGATAAACCTTGCAATAGAGTTTTCAGTTGAAAGGGCGAAGAAGTTAACTGTAAGCACTGGGAAGTCCTTAAAAGCAGAACATAGATGAGAGTGCAATAGCTCTCGGTGAAGGATAGGAGGATAATGCCTGGAGAACCCTCTGGCCTGGGAACACAGCTGTGGGTACTATTTTTAGACTTTCAGTGCAGCTCAGATGCAGTCATTGAATAAAATATTAGGAGGAAGTATTTGTACTTCCTTTAATAGAAGAGTGTCATAGTCCATTTGGGTTAAAATACCATGAACTGAGTGACTTATCCACATCAGAAATGTATACTTCACAGTTCTGGAGGCTGAAAATCTGAGATCACAGTGTCAGCATGATCAAGTTCTGGTGAGGGTCCTCTTAATGGTTACAGATTGCTATATTCTCATTATATCCTCACATGGATAATAGAGAGAAAAAGCAAGGTCTTAAGTGTCTTTTTATAGAGGTACTAATCCAATTCATGAGGGGGTCCACCCTCATGACCTAACACCTCCCAAGGGCCCCATCTCCTAATATCATCACTTTGGGGGTTAGGATTTCAACATATGGATTTGGGGAGAATACACATATTGAGTCCATAGCAAGTAGTTCATATATTCATTCTAAGAAACACCCATTTTCATTGTCCTCAGAGCACCTCTATTTGAGTACAATTTTAGTTGCCCTTTGACGTTTATCAAGAAGTGTTTGAACTACTTCATGTTTGAAATTCTGCTAAGGGGGTTAAAAAATGAGTAAGAGAAGACTCATACTCTCCAAAGATTTATCACCTAAGTGGAGACAAATAAAACACATTCAAAAATTAGGAAACCTGCAATCTCAGTGATAAAAGAAAATTCACTTAGTATTTTAACTTAATTCAGCTAATGTCTGCTGATTGCCTTTTATGTACAAAGTATTGTGGGTGGACAGGTTTATAGACATTTAATTAACTTCATCCTAACATTGTGAGTTAGAGTTCATAGTCTCCTGTTAAAAGGCTGAGGGATAGAGGCTCAGGGCAGTGACTAATCTAAGATCACACAGCCAGAAGCAAAGAGCTGGATGTGTAGCCATGTGTTTTTCAAGTCCAATGTCCTTTCCCATATACCATCTTTCTCTGAGACAATTTACTGAGTGGATTTCATTTATTTGGGTCTAATTTGATGTGAGTTCATGGTTCATGAGGAACAACTAATCTCATTTAGAAATGGATACCAGATATTTTTTCATGAGAATGGTCATAGGTAACTTGTTTTACTGCAGCATCTCATGGTAATGCTCTCCTAGCTAAGTTAAATAGGGATCTTTATATGTGTAAATAGGTCTGTCATTCAGATTTGTGCCTGGCCTGTCTCATGTCATTTACCCTGACATTAGGCCTGGCCATTCACTAAACAGTCATTATTTTGTAC
The DNA here is from genome assembly GCF_049350105.2 of Macaca mulatta. Classification (NCBI taxonomy): domain Eukaryota; kingdom Metazoa; phylum Chordata; class Mammalia; order Primates; family Cercopithecidae; genus Macaca; species Macaca mulatta. The sequence continues at coordinate 110,295,380 of NC_133418.1, forward strand.
AACTATTGCAGTTTGTTGCTGGAAAAATTTTAATTAAAATTAATTAGAATTGCAAATATGCTTTTTATCCAGAATATTTAACTTCTTATAAGAAATTAAATGCATGCTATGCATTGACATTTTTTCTTGTTCAGCTTATTTTTGAAAGACATTTTTCCCAACACATGATCAACAGCATAATATTTATTGATGAATAAATGAAAAGTCCTTTGAGAATTACCTTGGACCCCTGGTTACCAACACAGATGTGTTGACTATTATCCAACAGATGCACCTCTGTTTCTAAAGTTGAGGATGAAAAACAAAGGAATCTGAAAATTGAGGCTTGATTCCATTTTGATATTTGAACATGTACTTGAGACTTTCATTCCAGGAGGTTGGACATCAATTATAGGTGATTAGTGTGTGTTACACAATTGGTCCAGGGTTTGAATGGATTTGCCTTTTTGAATACCCTGATACCTACCTCTCTAAGGTAGATCATTTTGAAAAATTAAGAGCTCATCTTCATTAAGTGGCCACTACTAGAACTTTGATATAAATACTCCCACGCATTCACTGAAAACATTAAATGGGTTTTGTTCTATAAGAAAAAGGTGGAGGGAGACATTTGATTATTCCAGGAAAATCTTGTAAGGTTCAGAGAGATGTAATGTTTTGATCAGAACCCCTGAGTTAAAGTGCTGGTTCTACTAAATGCAAGATATGTGATACTGAGTTGGGTGTTTTTCCCCTTCCAAGCCTCAGTGCCCCTATTTGTATGCTGGGAACAGTAAGACCTGATAGACACAAGGTTGGTCATGAGGACAATTGACTATGTAAGCTACACATTTCTGAGCAAATGTCAATAATTATTCTTCTGATGATGTAGACTTAGTTGTCTCCTTACATTATTTCATCATTATAAGCAAATATGATATTCAGGACACTCTTGTAAGTAATAAAAGGTTTTTCAAAGGAAACAAAATCACTGTGGTGCTATAAGGTTGGAGACTTAAATATTTGTTACTTAAAATTACTCTGATGGATATTCTTCCTCTAAGCAGCCCTTATTAAATTCCAAATGTAATCCTATTGGAAAAGTAGAACTACAACATCAGCAATACTCCTTGAGAGTTCTTGTCAATTTGACAGATTTGACAGGCAGATAAATTTAATTTATTAAAAGATTCCGTCTAGCATTTTTAAAAGACAAGGGGTTTGTACACTGTAAATGGACTGTTTTCACAGCCTTATTAAAATAAATGCATAAAGTCAGCTGTTTGTCTTTGTATTTCATTAACATTAAGGAATTGTAGTCCAGTAGCTGACGGTTATATACCTGGATATTTTGGCAAACTTACCAATTTTTGTATATAATCTGGAATTTCTCCTTCTGAAAGTAAATGGGAATTGCACACAAGAAGGAACATTTCGTTTGTATGATGTGCCGAATTTCATAGAGACATTTACTGTAGTTATTAGAGGCATTTAGAGAGCCGATGCTATGTGCCAAAAGCTATTGGAAACACATGAGCAAATTCAAGATTTCTTTGGACAAGGAGCTCAGATTTGTTTTTCTTCAAAGAAATGCAGTTATTTCTATTGAAAGAATACTGTCAAAGTTAACAGGTTTTCTGTTTTGCTTTTTCCTTCAGAAGGCCATTTTAAATTAAACACAATATGCTTTAAAATTGAAATATTTATATAGATTGTGAGCCAATACCAGTTTTTAGAGTTGTTAATTCTCTTTTAGCAATTGTTGCACCTCAATTATTATTTCTACTTTGGAAAAGGGTCTTGGTCCTGAAACATTCTGCACACTGCATCTGATAGTTGTCCTCATAGCTCCAACATCCTGCTTGTTCTTTCTCTTTGTAGCTCCCCTAGCTCCTCAGCACTGGCCTGTGGCCCTGTCTTCCTGTCTATCAGCTCAGCCTCTCTCCTTGGGTGAGGCTCTCCTCTCAGTTCATCTCTGCTTTGGGTCCGGCCCCCTTCCAAGAAGCTCTTGTATGTTCACAGTTACCCATTAAAGAACCTGTCCCAACCCTGTGAACTGAATCTTAGGCAACCAATCCATCTATCAATCAAAGACCCTGTCTACAAATATACACTGGGAGGTGAATTAATTGGTAAATCCAATGCTAATAATCTGATCTTGGTAGTTCAACATCAAGAGGACTTCACTTAAACACATTTAAGCTGTACTTCTACAGACTTCATAAGACCAAACTCACCCTAAAAATAGTATTTAATATACAATGACAGAAGATAGTCTATTATATTTAAATAACAAGAAGGTATATTTATCCACATTTCCACCTAATAATAAAAAGTTAACAAAACTGTGTAATTATCTCAGAAGAATCATCCAAATACTCTATGCCAGTCAATGACTGATTTTTGAAGCTGATGTATGCCTTCAAGTGTTTCTTCCTTTGACCTCCTATGGTAATTTTAAAAAAATTATACCTGGGTAATTACCTATATTCCAGGCTGTAACGGATTATAGCTAATAGTGGGCCTGTCTCCTTTGTCCTATCTCGTTCTTGAAATCTAGACTATGCTTTGTATCCACGTGAAATAAAAAAAAAAAAATGCTTGCCTTTATTAGGGACCCAACAGATGTTTAAGGAGTTTATCTCCCACTAGGACATTAATTTCAAAATATAACTTACTGTTCTTGTTGTAGAATAGTTGTTTTTGAATTAAATTAGATTCAGATAATTAAGTCAGCGTTGATTGAGGACCTGCTAAGGACCAGATACTAGTTACTAACCAATCAAAGATCAAAGTGCCAAGACACCTTCCTCACATTTATTTCAGAAGGCAATCAGGTTCTCATTAACTTAAATAGATTATATTTGACATAGTTTAGGGGATGAAAACTGGAATATTAAATGGATGGCATGATCATTAAATGTTTGAAGAAAGTGCTATACCAGAAGTTCAAATGGGAGAGGATGAATTTGGCTAGTTTTAGCTGTTTTTGTAGGGGATGTTGCAGGAAAAGGAGAAGCTTCACAGAACAGCTGGTAAATGAACAGGGTTCTCACCAGGACTCAGGAGAAGCAGGACTTTTACTAAATGTGCCAAGGAGAGGAGAAGAATGTTCCATACAAGTGAAACAGCTTGAGCAAAGGCATACAATCACTAGGCTTTTGGGGAAAGGTAGGTGGTCCAGTACAGATGCCTCCCAGTGAGAATGTGCTGTGAAGATCAGGGGGCGAAACTTCAGAGGTTGGGAGCTGGGGTTGGAAGAGGGGAGTACGGGACAGCAGAGCTTGCGTGCTGCCAGGGAGTCTGGGTTTTATCTTATGAGTTATAGAAAGCCCTTAAAGGCTGTAAGGAAGTAACATAGGCAGAATTAATCTGGGTTTAGAGCCTTTGTTTTGTTGGCCTGTAAAGGATGGAGTAACTACCTCTCCTCCCATTTTCTTTCATAGATCCTGTCTTATAAAATTATACACAAATAAAGCAGACACATGCAAGGGGCACTGATTTCTGACATCAGAATAGTGAGGCTGCATAATGAAAAATCTCCACCACTGTCTACTCTGGAAACTGCTCTCAGGGCAAAAGCAATGTTTTACCAGAACCCCTATTTACCTGGATTCGAATCCCAAATTAGTAATACTTTTCACTCTAAAGAAGTTCTCTAGAATTTTGACACTTTTTTCCTCAACGGGATATCGTGGTTTAAAATCCCAAATTAAAGTAGCTTGTCTTAGATACAGGTAAGCTTAACCATGTCCAGAACCAGATTAAACTAAACTAAATGTCCAGAGGTGCTAAGAGAATAACTCCCTACAAAAGTAAGGGGTGCTCCTCCTAGGAGTTCCAAGGAACACATCAATATAAAAGCATATATATTTCATAAGACATTAATGTAGTTACATTCTCAGTGCTCAATTGCATTTCAAATTATTCCAGCTGTTCAACCAGCCTGGAGGTCCAACCGTCAATCAAAGGAGGCTGTTTTTCCTCTGCTCCCCCTACTGGATGGTCAGGCAAAGTGATTTTTTTCCCCCCAATACGTGCTGTAGGTGAATGTAGGTGAATTTGCTTACTAAGATTGGGAGAGATTTTACTTTCCAAAAAGTAAACAGTACTTGGGTTTTCAGGAGACTCTTTCTTCACTGACTGAACATCTCTGGCAGTCTACAGCCCATTCACTGCAGTGATCTATTCAAGAAATGTCTGGTCTCATCTTTAATTCTTGCAAATCAAACCTCAGGTGCCTTTGAAATTTGCAACACCCAAAGCTACCTCACCTGGGCAGAAATTAAATGACCAAGAAGAGAAAAATCTGTATTTCCATAGTAATGAAACTCATAAAGTTCATTCAAGAAGAAATGTTTGTACCAGTATACCCAGGATGGAGAAATCTTTTAAACTCTGTATAGCTAATCTCCCATCACTTGCAGTGTAATATACCACAATGAAGGTTCACATCATTCCAGCTTATTTTCTAAATGGAAACTAAATTTCTACTGTATGGTTCTTAAGGAGAATCTTGTATAAGTTGATACGCACTGTTAGCCCATTCCTACCATGGTTTACCTCCTAGAGAGATGCTGGGCAGTATTCCTCACACACCTTCCCCAGTTCCTCCACTGAGTGAATAGACTCTCATTTAGCACCTACTGCAAGTGTTAGACTTCCCAGTAGCAAAAAAGAGCAAGTCACAGAGCCTTCCCCAATAGACCTAGGAAGAGACAGACATAAATGGTATTTGTAGTTGAAGAGAGAGTCTGGGGGTGTTAACAAACTACAGCGGGAACTACAAAAGAAACTGACTAAAGCCACCTGAGGGGCTAGCATGGAGCCCGGCCATAAAGCATAGATTAATAAGAGTTTGCTCTTCAGGAATTTATTTATTTATTTATTTATTTATTTATTTATTTTATTTATTATTTTTGAGACAGAGTCTCGCTCTGTCGCCCAGGCTGGAGTGCAGTGGCCGGATCTCAGCTCACTGCAAGCTCCTCCTCCCGCGTTTACGCCATTCTCCTGCCTCAGCCTCCCGAGTAGCTGGGACTACAGGCGCCCGCCACCTCACCCGGCTAGTTTCTTGTATTTTTTAGTAGAGACGGGGTTTCACAGTGTTAGCCAGGTTGGTCTCGATCTCCTGACCTCGTGATCCGCCCGTCTCGGCCTCCCAAAGTGCTGGGATTACAGGCTTGAGCCACCGCGCCTGGCCTGTTCAGGAATTTAGAATGGTAAACAGGTTAAGGGGACAACATAGAAAGCCAAGAAAGTATGAATGAAAACTACATGTTCTACAAAAAGTCCTGTGTGGCCCGAGTGTAAGATGAGAGTTGAAGGAAATGCAAGTTGGTGAAGATAGGGGCCAGACCACGGAAGACGCTGACTGCCCCACTAAGGAGCTCAGCCTTTACTTGGCAGTGATGACTCTGTGGTTAGAAACAGCGCTATAGACCCAGGTGTTTGGATAGAAGAGCTAGAGGGGTAGAGACAGGTGAGGAAGCTATAGAAATAGCCAGGTGTAAAGTGAAAATCCAGATTGGAATAAATAGCAGGTGGGATAAAAAGCAGTAGCACACAGCATTCCTGACTATATCTAGGAAAGTATTCATCATCTCCCCAGGTAAAGGATGGTGTCTCCTATAAAATAGAATCAAGAGAGTAAAAGAAACACCTACCCATCCGCACCCACACATACACACAACCAACTCTCTCTCAATGATCATGGGGGCTGTGAACTCTTCTGAGGCCTCTCCTGCACAATGTGCACATTCCTGGGCCTGAATCTGACTCTGGCCTTAAAAGACACATGGAAAATCTCACAGGACCTCAATGCTGTGGGTAGGGGGTGTGTCCTTTGCCAGCTCCAAAAAGTCAGGGGACTCTGTTGCTTCTTAGAGTTGATAAAGTTATCCTTGAGAACGGTTGCCAGATAATATACCGGACATGCAGTTACATTTGAATTTCAGATAAACAGATAAGCTTTAGTACAAACAACCTAAATATTGCAGGGAACATATTTATTCTAACACAATAATCCTAAAATCAATAATAATTTACCTGAAATTCAAGTGTAACTGAGAATCCTGTATTTTTATTTGCTAAATCTGGCAGTCCTACCTCTGAGCCTTGCTTCCCTTTAGCTCAGACCCCCTGGGCAGACACTTGCACTGAGAAGCGAAAGGTGGGAAGAAATAAAGCGAGTGCTATTGGGAGTTGAGAGATGTTTTTCAAAGTCATCACGGGTATGATCTCCCTAGATCTGCTCACCCCCTTGCAGAATCTGAAATCTATAGTGGACTTGGAAGTGAGCAAAGCGCTGGTATGTCATAGGACTGTCATGGGGAAAATAACTGAATTTAGAATAATAACTTACCTGCTAAAGCAAATGTCAGTGTACTTATAATAAAGAAGCTCTCAAATAGAACATTAATGTCTATATCACACACTGATGGCAAGAATTTCCTTAGGATACATATAAGCAATAGCCTTATATGAGCTTTTTCAATTTTTTGAAACATTAAATGATGCTCAAAGTAACTTTTGAAGCATTCATTTTATGCTTGAAATTTAGGACATTGATTCTATTCATACCTAGTATTTCATAGGCATCTATCCTTTGGACAACATAAAGTTCAGAACTCATATTCATATTAAGAATTGAATTATAAAAGCCAAGAGGCATAGCAATTATTTTAATATTTTAATATATCAATGAGTAATGTGTATTTAGAAAAACACCCATGACCAAACTCCATCAAATCTAATTTTCCCAGAGTTAAGTGTACATCTAATAAATATATTCCTATAAACCGAAGAAAATTTTTAACAAGAGCTACAATAAGCTTCCTTCTGAAGGAATAATCTTGTGATTTCATGAGAAAAATCTCTCCCTGAGGTGAATGAGAGATGAAGTTATGAAAGTTACAGTTGGAACTATGAGTTTGCTTTTCCCTTTCTGACTGAATGACAAGAGAACATTTTCTGCTTTTCCTGGATTCTTTGTTTTCTCTGCTAGAAGCAAATCAAATATTCCAAATACCCTTCAATTGAATTAGCCCCATAAGGTGTACTTCCATGAGCCTTTTGAGGTGGAAAGACCCTGCCAATTTTGCTTAGAGAAATTTCTTTAGCCTCACCTTTGCAGGCAAGGCAAGTGATGGGCTTTCTGGTTTCCTGGTAACTAAGAATTAGTGAGAAGCACTTGTACTAAACAGCTGCCATAGTCTTACATTTATGGAGTACCTACTGTGTGCTTCTTCTATCAGCCATCAAAAAGATGATAAAAGTCCACAGCATAGGAAGCCATTCATCTGAGTGTTCTGCCAAAAAATACAGTAATTACAAGCAGTGTCACCATCAGTGACAAGATCGGGGAAGACTATTTTTCCTTTTTTTCCCTCAACTTATTCAAATACTTAAACCTCTTCTATTTCGAGTTCAAATGAGGTAAACATACAACCTCAAAGGCAAACTTTGAGTTTTGAAATAATGGGATTTTATAAATTACTAAATGTTTGAAAGATAGGATCTTAGCTTCTCTTTAGTGTCTTCAGTTAGAAGGGAGAACAGGTGTCCCCTGTTGAAAAGCTTATTAGCTCCTTATATCATCTCATAGCCTCCCCACTTTATCGTTCTTCTTAGTTTTCAGTTACTTCCTAATATTTACAGCTTTCCTTTGAATTTTTTTCTTTTTAGTTAGAGAAATCAGGAACATATTTTTCCAAAAATGAGAATAAAACTAATTGCATAACTCCCACATTTTCTTTTTGTTTATTGTTAGCTTTAAGAGTAGCTGCTTGCTGTCCAGTTATACATTAGCTATATGACCGCCAGGGCTTTTCTTCCTTTTTTGTATATCTCAAGTCACTCTCCATTTTGTTTTTAAGTAGCCTGTATGCGTGTGTGTGTGTGTATGTATCTGAATGAAATAATTGCTAGCTATAGGCAAAAATGTATGTGTACACAGATATATATACATGTGTATATATGTATATGAATGTGTACTTACATATACATAAATGTACATGTGTTTATGTATATGTAAATATGTATATATATGCATATTATACCAATAGCTAGTAATTTCAAAAAAAAGTTGACTTGAGTGTTAGATAACTATTCTGTAAATTCAGTTTTTGATGTTTCAAGAAACACAAAGGTCTGTCTTTTCACCTACAGACCCTTTGTGCACGTGGCAAATCACCTCTGAAAGGCAAAAACTAACTGGATTCTCTTCATGTGTTCAAAAAAGAGAAGAAAGAAGATATGCCTATGAATAAAAGAAAATTAGGTTGCTGTATTATGATTGTGCAATTGGTATTAATTTCATTGGAACTCGACCCTGTTCCATTTATTAGATGACTAAGACATTTAACACTTAGGGGTGTTGAAAGCGCACCACAAAACATAAGTAGTCAATAAAGTATGTTTGAAGACTTTTAGTATATACTACTTATTCAGGTAAATCATTATTTTGTAAATACTAATAGCATATTTTTCCAAGAAAAATAAAAAAAACCATGTTCTAACAAAAGTATTCACCACAGAAAAATTAAACATAGGGGAAGGTAAACATTAAAGTTAAAAAAAAAAAAACAAGTAAATCATACAGCTGCTTCTATGCTTGATGTTCTAATCTGGCATAAGTGTTTCCTAACTATAATATATATTATTATTTTTTAAAAATACTGTCATTACAATAGCTTACATTTTTTAATATTGAGGAACACTTTATATCAATTTAACTCATACTTAAAAATGCAACATATGTAAATTCTATATTTTTTTTTGGTTTGGAATGTACTTTGAGAATAACAGCATTTCAGGACTGGTTTTGTTTAAAGTATACCCAGCCCTCCTCCTTATTTTATTTGATTTTTGGTTTAAATAAAAGTGGACCAAAGCACTCTTTGAAGTAAAAGTACCTGTCTTTTCTTTTTCTTTTGTTAAATCATAGTTTGTTTTCACTACCTGAAAGTTGAGAAAGAATGCAGTATAAATATAGCTGTTCTCTACACTGGAGCAGGCAGAACAGAACCAATCCCCAACTTAGCCACACCCAACATCATGGAAATTACTGTGAAGCTGTGGTCTCTTGAGGACAACTAAAACCAAAACTAAACCCCTAGCATTATTAAAATGTTAGGAAACTTTTCAGGTAATTTCTGTAACTGGTAAAATACAGAAAGATTACATTCACTCATAATAAAAATCAAGTGTGCCCATGCCATCTGCAAAGGGAACTTGCACCATCTTGGTTTCACTCACATTGTTAACAATGCCCTAAAAATATACACCTTTTCCAGGAGAAAACCATTAGGTAATATCGTGATCATATCCTCTGCATCATGAACTATCACTCAAATTATTCTGTCATGGGTTACCTTACTAACATTGACAAAGAGATAATAAATGATAATTTCAACAGGAATATGAGAAACCTTGCAAAACTTTCAAGTTTCTTTCATAACTATTGTTTTGTTATTGCATATTTGTAGAGGTATTATCATCAACCCAATCCTTTATAGGCCAATATAGTAACGAATCCTAATTGAACTGCCCAACTCATTTTTATTGTCAGTCTAGCCTTAGCAAGTATAAAACTGACAAGACATTTCCTCTATGAGAGTGACCCTCTTAGTGAGGGAGAAATCTGTGTACCATCAGAGGAAATAAATCTTAGTATTCGGTGTGGTAGAGACTAACTCCTTTCTTTTGATGAGTCCCACCCTTTGAGTGACTTTGAGGTGGAAGACAAAATGTCAAGAAGGAGTCTGCAGGAACAAGTGCTTAAGATGGTGTTTAATACAGCAGGGAGCCAAGATACAGTAGTAGGACACAGTAAAGAATGTGGAGTGTGTAGATACAATAAAGAATTCATTTTATGATCTGCCACCTGTTATTTGAAAGAGGAAAAAGGGAAATAAATGACTTTCAGTTCTTCATACATGCAAATGTAAGTTAGTTATTACAAAAGTTTTGCTGTTGTTTGTGCTGAAAGAAAAGCATATGCGTTTAAACATTTTTTTTTAAAAAATAAATCACTCAATAGGCTTAAGAAAAATACTTTAGTTCATATTTCATTGATCTGACCTTTTGATTTAAGATCAGGGGATGAATCCAGGATGAAAACCAAAGAAAAAAAAAAGAAAAAGAAAGAAAAAATAGAAGTGAATCATGTACCATGAAAAAGGCATTTCCAGTCTCAGCTAACCTCAACTAGTTTTTATTGCATTATTTTTGAAATGCCAAGAAACTGGCTTTGGCCATAATACTTGCTGTCCAATCAAATCACAGCTGTTAATATGCAATTGCTTGCAACAATTAGTTAAACAGCATTATTTGACAAATTCCCTTGAAAGAGACATAGATGCTATAAGTGTCTAACACACTGAATCAAGTAACTATCAGTTAGGCTGGGGCCACAGCGGGAGGAGAGAAGTTTACAAATCCTTGTCCACAGAAGGGGTTTCACACCCAGCCCTAAGTTTTTGAAAAACACACATTTGCCTGATCCTACAAGTTCTTCCCTGTTTTCAGGAAGAACTGAACTGTGGAACTGGCTAAAGAGGAGGGGAAAAAAGCCACCAACTCTAGATTCATTTTTAAGGAGATCAGGAGGAGAGGAAGAAAAATAGAAATGCAAATGTGAAATGGTAATGATATACAACATGGAGAAAATAAACATCATGGAACCTGCTAGCAATTTCCACCAATTTCCACCAAAGCAGTGAACCCCTTAACTGACAGAAATTCAGTACAATATACACATTAATTAACAACTCCACCATTACTAGGGCTGCTGTTGAAAGCCAAAAAATTAACAATATTCAAAAACAGAATTCTTATAATATTTGAGAAAAATAGAGTGAAAAGGCAATGTTAGCTAAGCTCTTAGCTACATCCACTCTTAATGGCCCCCAATATTTAAACTATCATGGATTAAAGCCATGAAAATAAAAATTTCAATTTGAAATTTTATTAGCATGTTGCTAAAATGGTCAATAAAAACATCAACACGATAGGCTTTGTTGACATAGTTGGAAAACTGCTCTCTCATTTTTAAAACTTTATTTCCACTGCCCCACCTTTGAAGATTTCTATGTTAGGAAAAGCCAAACTAAATATACTGGCTATGGTGTTGTAATAATGCTGGTTTCTGGAATGGTGCCATGTCCTCCCCCTCCCTCTCCTCCAACTCCTTTAAAAATATGACTATTTTTGAAACGCAGCCCGAGGAGGGAGCAATCAAGGGTTCAGAACAATAAGCGCCCTTCACACATTCAAGTTCCCAGACACCAGGTGAACGAGGGAGCTCCTTGTCGGGGGCGGGGCCGGCTGTCCTCACCGAAATCGCTGCGCCATCTTCCTCCCGGGACCAGGTCGGCTTCCCTTCGCCAGCGAGGGAGACTTGGAGGCAAAGGCGGGTGGGGGTGGCGTTCGCTTCCCTCGGTGGAAAGAACGGGAGGCAAACACTGTCTGGCTTAGCCCGCAGCCTGGAACACAATGTCAGGAGACCTGGGGCTGGAGAGCTGGAAAAGTCCCGGGCAGCCTCAGGATAACCCGGAATCCCGAAGTGCTGTCTTGGGGAATTATTCCCAAGTGCACAAGGGACAGGCTCGATTTCTTGGAAATCCTGCGATCTGGGGACGCATCCACAGAGGAGCTGAACTGTGCCCTGAAAAGACCAATTCTCGCCTCCGACCGGTCTCTGTGCACGCGCTCGGGGCGGTGATGGTCCCTTTTGAGAAGAGGGTCGTTTTCGGGTCGGGCCACAGTCACTGGCCGTGGACTCGTGGGGGACGCCATATCCTTTCTCCCCTCAGCCCCTTTTCCGTTCCCGGTTTACATCTCAAGGGGAAAGCGCACGCGGGGTCTCCCAGCACCGTCACTACCACCGTGGCTGTCGGCCAGGCGCGCGCAGCGGCGCCCTTTCGGCCCTGGGGCAGTTCCTGAGACTGCCTGCCGCTGGCTGGGGGGTGCGGGGGTGCAGCCCGGGCCCGGGACACCCGCAACGGACGCGCTTCGGGGGCAGGGGTTGAGAACCGCCAACTGCGAAGTCCGGGTGCGGGGAAGGGAAGGGAGCGAAGTGTGGGGAGGCAGAGGGGCTGGCAGCCCCTAGGCGGCTACTCCTTGTCGTCCACGAGGTCGGCGAGCTCCTGGAGCACTCGCAGGCGGCCGCTGGCGTCGATGCGGCGCTTCTCGCGGATGAGGTCTTCCAGGCTGTGAAACCTGGCGGTGTGGACCTTGTTCTCTCCCAGGTGCACCTTGAGATAGTACTGCTGCTGCGGGGATTGCGTGCCGGCCGGCACCTCCCCTCCCGCCTTGAACTCCCGCTTGCCAAAGCGGCACCAGGCGGCGAAGCTCTCCGAGTTCGTCCAGCAGATCTCCTCGCTCTTGAGGCCCAGGTGGCCGCAGGCGTTCTGCACCACCAGCTCGGCCACCAGCGGGCGGTAGCGGTACCAGCTATTCACCACCCGGCCCACGTTGGCCGCGCCCGCCTCGTATAGGCTGTCCTGGCGGATCTCGCCTTGGTGCAGGTGGATGATCTGCCCGCCGCCCACGTAGACGGCCCAGTGCGGGGCGGGCGCGGGCGGCTCCGGGGCGGGCTGCAGCCACAGCAGCTCCAGCAGGTCTCCGGGTTCGCAGAGCGCTGGCAGCGCGGTGACCGCGTAGACGCTCAGGTCGGCGCCCTGAGGCCCGCCGCTCACTTTGGAAAAGATGCATTCCTGGCCCCGAAAGGCGGAAAACTGAGTCTCGTTGAGGACCAGCTGGTGCAGCAGGTGGTGGTGGTGGCGGCTGGGGCTCTCCGGGCAGGGGGTGCAACCCGGGGGGGCCTTCACGCCAAACTTGTCGGGCTGCCCGCGTTCGTCCAGGTCTTCCTCATCATCCGAAAAGAAGTAGGCGACCCCGACCCGCAGTTCGTCCTTCTCAATCCCCGACGGGTCCCCTGTGGGCAACTCGCTGTAGTTGAGGTGGGTGATGCGGTCCAGTTGGTTGCCCATCAATGAGGTGGCGAGGTGAGGGCCAGGAGCGGGGATCTGCGAGGCACAGAGAGACAGAGACACCGTCAGAGTCCTGGCTGCCCCTTTCTGTGTCCCTCCCCAAGACGTGCAGTGCCCCTGGGACCTGCTGGCTCGCCTACGTGCCCTCACCGGGGTCACCCTTTCCGGCCCCGTCCTCCGTGACTCCCCCAGGCTAGGAGGGGCAGAGAAGCCGCCACCGGTCCGGCGAGAGCAGATGCCACGACATAGCCTCCGACCCCTTCCGGGAACCCGGTCCAACTCCCAGAAGAAAACACCCAGGCTGGCTGGAGAGCTTGCGGGGTCCCAGTGGGGAGGACAGCGCTGACTGTGGCAGCGTGGGAGACGGACGCCCAGGAAGGACGGAGGGGTGGGCTGAAAGGGAGAAGGGAGCCTAAGGCCAGTGAGCTGGGAGCAAGCTAAGCTCCCATTTCTGTCCCCACCCTCTCCAGCCCACCTCCCAGTTTTGCACTAGGTTGCCTTCCTCCCCTTACAGTGGCTCGCACAATGACAATCGGACACATTCTCAGGCATTCAGTTGACACCAGCAACATTTTGGACAATTGGGAGTCCAGACACTGGCAAGCTGGTATACTGGTGTATAATGTCACATACACCCACAATGGCAAACCTTCGCGACGACACACTGGCACACTTAGACCCCACACATTCGTACACAATTTCAGCTCCACACTTGCACGCTCGCCGTTGCACGTACGCCCAAGCACCCGGGCACACCTGCCCTCACCGGCAGGTGCACTCTGCCCCTTACTTCTCTTGCCTTGTCCCCATCAGGGCCAATCGGACTGCGCCAGGGCGAGGCTGCTCTGTCTAAAATAACCTAACAAAGAGGCAGGGGAAGGATGGAGAAAGCCTGTGCAGTGTATGTGTGTGGGTGTGGGTGGGAGCATGTGTGTGTAGAGAGGTCCACTTTTAGCCCAAAGACCCCTTTCCCTCCTACCCAGCACAGGATCCAAACAATCGGACGAAGAAAAACCGTTTCCAAGGCAAAGAAAGCCGCTTCTCCCTACCCGTGATTTCCCTGCTCCCGAAACCCCAAACTCCTTTAAAGTCTCGTGGTCCCCATGGGTGCTGCGGAAGCGGCGGTGGCGAGTGGGTCCTGGGCTGCGCGTGGGGCTGCGGCTCCGCTCTACCCCTCGCTGAACCGTGCAGTGCGGCGCCCGTGCGCCACCAGGTCTGCGCTGGCCGGCCCGCCTGCTCCCACTGGACAGTCCCGGCTCGGCTCTGCTTTCCCACCGCCGCGCCGACGACTCTAAGTAGCCGGAGCAGCCGGTTCCAGGGCCCGCCCCAGGACGCGCTCATTGGTTGGGGCGGGTGCCCGAGCCCTGTCAATCTCCGCCGGCGGGGGAGGGGAGCAGGGGCGGGCCTCCAGTGAGCTCCGCTCCGCCCCGCCCCGTCCCACGCACACCCGACCGCGCGCCGCCTCCGGGAGCGGAGGTGTGCGCACAGGCGGGGTGCGCGGCGCTTTCTGCCAGCCGCTGCTGCAAGCTTGCGCCCGCGCCCCCAGGTCATGCGAGCTGATTGTGACTGAGAACACAGTCCGCCCGCGTTCCGTGTTCCAGGAAGACAGACTCGGGCGGCGAAGCTGAGTCTAGGTATGGAGAAGAAACCCCAGGACACCCCAGTGTGGCCCAGGCACTGCGAGCGGTCCGGGGCAGGCAGCGACATTGTTGGAGGCGGGCGCCTGGGCCCTGCTGGGATCCCCCAGAGCCTTGGTTCCTGATGGCCCCTAGGCTGGTCCTTGGATCAAAGACCCTTTCCCAGACGTCTTTGAAATTGCTTCTGCGAAGTTTGGCTCCTCTTCTTTGACTGGAGTGAGGCTGCTGACCCAGAGCTCATGCCCGGTTTAAAAGGAGTTTGGTGTCAAATGCCACTCAAAAAAAAGCCTGAGCTTTGGCCAGTCCCCGGCTGTGCCTATGATATTGGCCTCCAATTTTCTGACTAGAAGAGGAATACCTCACAACTCATGTGTATGAGTTCATACATGCAAGCAGAGAGTAGGTCGTAAAAGTGTTTTCCAAACCTCAGAATTGGGATTCCTAATAAGCAAGTTTTGCTTGGTTTTGTGGGAAAAGGGGGTCCAGCAGTAGTTAATGATTACATTTCTGGATGGCAAGTTAATGAATGAATGTGTTCTGAATATTGGGTGTTGAAAAAATGAACTTCGTATATACAACATTCTAGACCAATCGTTTCAAAACTTCCTAACATTAAGCCTCAAAGAGTTCTTAGACATCTGGTTCTGGTCCCAACGCTACTCATCTTTAAGCGTGGACTCCAGCAGCTTTTCTATGAAGCCTCTTTTCTTTCCCAGTGAGGAAGTTGATGCTTCCTAGTTGAACCCCCCACCTCTTCCCTACAAAATGAATTCGTTGAGAGTAGACTTGCATTCTGCACAACCTTGTATTCTGGGCCTCTTTCCCAATGCTAGCCATGCAGTGGGTTCCATCAGCAATTGTAAAAATGGAAACAGCCTGTATTGACCACTTATACGTGGGCAGGCACGTAAGAATAAATTAAGTAGACAATTTAATCATTATTCATCCGAATTGTAACAAACAGGGAAACAAAATCTCCAATACTAATGCCAGCAATCCATCCAAGCCTATGGGATACCAGATCCAGTCTTTCACTAGATTATAGTGTTTATTGCATAAAATCTTGTTTCCAAAAATGAGAAACTGGTGTTCCAGAGAAGTTAGCTGATTGGCTCAAGGTTACATGGAGACTGATCCATATTACAACCCCCCTTTTTCTTTGCTAGACGTTTCTGCTTGAATATCTTCACACCACTAAGCCTCCAGTTTATGTTTACTTTCTGAAGGTCTCTGTACACCCCCACAGCCTCCAAATGCAGTGATTTATCAAATTAGATGCTAAAATATTACTGGAAAAAAGGGTTTTAAGTGATCATCTGTATACATTTGATGTACCTAAATCTTTTTAGAAATTTGGCTATTGTCCATGTGCTTGCAAGTTATCAGAAAACAAGTTGTCATTCATGGAACTGACCACAGGTTGAGATGGCCTTTTTAATACTTGCCGTAAGTAATAAACAACTCATTTTGGCTCTGAAGTCAAGAGAATTGAACAAGCAGCTTTAGAGATCAAGAAGTGAGTTATTGGTCTTGTTACAAACTGGACTTCAGGGCTGTCTGGGATAAGGGTATCTGAAGAATTTATTATTGACGTCTAAGAAGAACTCTTTGAAAGCAACTCAGAATTTGAATAACTTAAAAAAATCCTCCCTCCATCCCCAAGATCAAACCTTGTGCACAAACATTTACAGCTCATTTGCTGTGTTCTGTCCTATGTGTTCTGTTTCATTCTGCTCCAGACTACAGAGTAAGCAGGTCGTTCCTCTTTGTTTAGTATTCCAATACTATAAAGCATAATTAAGATAAAATGTTGTCAGTTATTGGAGATACAGTGCCTAAAGTTTAAAAATTTTTGCCTCTCCCTTTCCTCTCATTCCCCCTGCTAGGCTAAAAGACTAACTGCTTTTGTAATCACATGGGAGGAAAAAGAACCTGGAGCCGCCTTGAAACATAAGGCAGGGAACACATTGACTGTGAGGCTTGAAATAAAGGGAGCTAAAAGTAAACTAAGGAAAATACATCTACACTTTGTCATCTTTTGGCAATTATCAGATAATAAAGTAAGAAATATACCAATCGAATGAGGGCTGCTGATTGTAGAAAACGTTTTATGTTCATCACAAAATATTGTTTTCAAATCGTTTTGACTTTTATTTTCTACTCCATCCTGCCTGCGTTTACAATGAGAAAATACAGTGCTATCAAAAGTAGAATATAGTTGTCCAAAACACAAACTCTGAAAGCCAACTAATTTGAACTCTTTTTCAACATTTATTGCTGGGTAACCTCGAGTCAGTTATTGAACCTTTGTGGGCATCAGGAAACTTCCTTATCTGTAAAAAAGAGATAATAACAGTGGCTACCTCACTGAATTGTTGTGAGTTCATACATGTAAGCATAGTGTCTGACACACAGTGAGCTTTCAGTCAAGGCTATCTTATTATATTTCTTGGTGGAAGACAGAGGTCTCATACCCTACTTGTTTAAGACAGCTGTGCAGTTCTCTTTCTCCTTTGCCTCAGGCAAAAGGTAGCAATAGATAGTGTCCAAGGTTCCTTGACTGGGGTGTAGGACTGCTTCTGTGTTAAGGTGGTGAGAGCCCTGCCTATCCTTCAAATACTCTGAGACCTAAATCTCTGTATAGATTTCAGCGTGTGAGCCCCCCGGGCTAATCATGTGGTGGTAGGGAGTGGGGCAGGGGTTCCCTGAAGGATTTTTAATCGTTTTAAACGAACATTTCCTGGTGTGAGGAATTTGTATGGGAAAAAAGTTATGGGGAGTGATTAGGAGTCAGTCAAATATATGTGATCTTTTCTGCTAGTGCCATCTGGTGTATTCTCTCTCTCTCTCTCTCTCTCTCTTTGTTGCTTCTTTGGCACTATACGAAAAACTGTTCTCCAGATTTTACTGAACAGGTCCTTGGCTCAAACTGTCATCCTTTAAAATTGGCCCTGGAGTAAGGGTTCAGGAAAATTACATGTCCCACTTTATACTTTAATGAATCAAACTGTTCCGTCTCCCTAGGCAGTTAATATACCCCCCGATCTGAGCTAGAGAATACTCTGTATCCATCTGGATTCGAGTTGGTGATATGGCTTCACCAATCCCATTTTCCTTCCTTCTGGGCATCCAGCTAAATGACAAGTCCCAGCATGCCTGCAGTCGTTTGCCCTGTGCCCTGTGATTGAGTTCTGGCGAATGGAATGTGGGTGGAAGTAGAATAAGCCACTCCCAGGTGCCGCTCCTGAAACTGAAACTATTAACACAATCTTCCAGAGCTTTCTTTTGCCATTTGGCTGTTTGTAGAGGATTCATGGTAGGACTCCTAGGATCTAATAGATGGAGGCGCCACTAGAAGGAAGAAGGCCAGGGCTCCTGAATGACTGTGTAGAGCTGATAATTTCCCCTCCCAAGAAAACTGCATTGGACTGTGAAGAAATAAATCTTCTTGGGTTAAGTCACTCCAAAATTGTGTGGTTATTTATTATAGCAGTTAGCCTGTACTGACTGATATACTCTCCTTCATTTTAGACCTCTCTCAGAACAATAAAAATCCTCTCGCTACCCCTCCCCCCAACACACACACACCTCCTCCTCTCTTTGTATCTGTTCTCACTGTCAAGCTAACTTGCCTGGAATCCCTACAGCATTTCAGCAGGTTCACATCACCTAGAATGTAAAGAAATAACTAATGAACACATCTGTCCCCTCTAGGTACTACCCCATATCTCCCTACTATTTGTTCTAGAAATTTTCACAGCTTCCATGTGACTTAACTTACCCAGCTCTCTACACATCTTGCCTGCTTTCTACTTTTATAGACCACAAAAATGGCCTGGGAAATCCCTCCCAGTAAACTCCTTGCAGCTGGTATCCTGCTCCCCTTAACCTGCATGCATGTATTGACACTCTGGCTATCAATTTCTTCTTCAGTGACCTCTTCCAAGTTTGACTTCCACTTTTGCATGTTTTCTAATTTCTTTCCCGTAACTGAGTGTTCGTATTAAAGTGTCTTTCGTGACTTCTTTTCATTGAACCATTAAAGACTCATGAATGCTCCCTGGGCAAAACCTTTAGCACTAATTGGTTTAATATTTTCTTTTAGGTGGATTATACAAAGATATCGTCACCTAGCATTCATTTTTCTCTGTGTCCTCTCCCGATTTTAGGAGAGTTCATGCCTTTTGTGTGGGCCCACTTCCCCATATTAGTGATGGTTGAACTTCCCTGGGTAGGCATGGGTCACTATTACAGACACACTGCTTGCTCTTCCTTTTCTCTGGAATGCCTTTCCCTGCCTGTCTGATCTAACCTCCACTCAAAATTTATAACCCCTCCAAGTGTCAGCCCCTCCAATCTATCTGTCCCCTCAGCCCACTCTATTTGAGACCCTCCTTTATGCTTCCATAGCACCATGTGTGTATTGGACACAAGATGTGTCAGAAATTTGTGAAAACACTTATCAGATTGAGCTGGCATCATGGGTTGACTTTCCTCTTTTTCTTTATTAATAGACTAAAGAATATTTGAAGAAAAGTGCAAAATCTAGTTCAAGTCTATATTCCCTTTGCCAAGTATAGGTTTTGGTGCAGTGTGCACTCAGTAAATACACCTTGCCTGACTCAATGCGCACATGAATAACGGTCTCTGTTTTATTTAGTTAGGTGTCAGTATTTGCGTTTGTTTCAGCTTTCACTAATTTGAATGCTTCGATGCCTAACACATGTATTAAATCAGACAATGTGTGGGAAGGTGTGCTATGTGATGTATAGTGTTGGTTTTCCAGATAGTCCTCTAGCATCATCAGGGAACCTGATAAAAATGCAGATTCCCAGGCTCTATCCCCAAGCTACTGAAACTTAATCTCAGGATTGGCGCTAGGAAATTTGCATTCTGAACAGTCTTTCCAGGCATTTTGGATGCCGCACAGTAATTACAAGTCAAATGCTACTCAAATGTAAAAAAAAAAAAAAAAAAAAAAAAAAGAAAATTCTTCTTAAGTACAGCAATAGCCCTTGAGGAGTAGGCACTTAATAAATACTTGGAATTTCATTCTCTAGACATCCTCTGGTTCATTTCAACAGCACTGAGGCTCATTTTAGACTTGCTCTTACTAAGCTGGTAAATAAAGGTATCAGTTTGCATTGTGAAGTCAAGTGGCTTGTTTAAAAGTCATATTGCAGGTGTATGGTAGAGCTGAGGATTTATCTTTTTTTCTCCTTGCTCAAACTCCTGTGCCCTGGCCCACTGTGCTCATAGGCTGTGGTTAGAGCAGAAACCTGCATTAAACAGGAAAACTTTCTGGTCCTAGGAGTCAAATTCCCTTTTAGGCTACTGACTGACCGATTATGAAAACCTTGGTTCTGTCTCTGCAAAGAGTAACTTTTATGCTCTTTGTGTTGCTTCTGGATTGCCCTTTTATTAGTGCCTTTGCTGGCCCCATCCTGGCAAAGACAAGTCCATCAGCCTGGGCTCTGAATGCCACCTGTTTGTGCCCTCTCAAGAACCTCACACTTTTAATAACCCCTTCTCTCCACCTTCGTATATAACTCCACCTATTCTCCTAACTGCTTCCCAGTTGCATGGAATCATATTTGTCTCTCACATCTTAAAAACGTCTCCTAAGTGTACCTCTTCCTTGGGATACTCTCCCATCTTGCAGTTTATCCCAACCCAACACAGGCTGTCTTGTGCAGCCATCGCTCCATCACTGAGCAGCTCTCACCAAGGGGACCAGTGATATCATCAGCATTGAATGTGATGGATGGTTTTGGGTTCTTACCTTACTTGATTTCTGAGAAGCACGTGCACAGACAATAACTTCTTCCTTGTTGAGCTAGGCTCTTCCTTTCCTTCCATTGTACTACAGTCACTTTCCTGGTTTCCTTCAACCTCTCTGGCTATTCATCTTACAACATTTTGTGGACTCATTTCCTTTAACTTCTTTCAATAGTGGTTTTCTTCAGGACTTCTTCTGTTTCCAGGTGCTCTTCTCAATGCATCCTCATTGACTGGCTTTTGAAAAGTCATATTGAAGGCGATCTTGTCTGCTTCTTTGGCTTTCATCCCATGCCTATCTGATAACTCCCTAATGGAACTATAGACCCAAATATCCAACTGCCTAGAAGACACATCCTTGTGGCTATTCCACAGACGTGGAAAGGCCAGGATGTACCAAGCTCTGAGCACTTCTTTTGCTTTTCTTTTTGTCTTTCATTTTGCTAATAGGCACTGTTGCCCTCCCAGTTTTGCAAGCCAGTGCCTGGGCATTATCTATCACTTTTCCCTTACCCCGGGCTACATATGGCCATGTCCAACTCTTGTTACGTCTCCCTTATGCATAGTCTTTCTCATCTGTCCCCTTTAGTCCCTTCCTACAGCTCACCTTAGTCCCAGGCACCAGGCACTCCCATCTACATTGCTGCAGCTGACTACGAATTATTCCCCCAACCCCAACGTTGTTGTTCCCCATAGTCATCTCCCTGTACTGTATACAGAGTGATTTCTAAAATGTGCATTTTTTAGGTCACTTCCCTGCTTGAAACTCTCAGTAACTTTCAGTTGCCCTCAGGAAAATATTGAACAACCATATGGCAGATTCATGATCTTGCCCTTGTTTACTGCTCCACCTCATCTTTTGCTACCCACCCCTCTTGCTTCTTGCTTCAGCCTTTCTGATTAAGCTTGTTTGTTTGTTTTTGAGGCAAAGTCTTGCTCTGTCACCCAGGCTGGAGTGCAGTGGCATGACCTTGGCTCACTCCAACCTCAACCTCCCAGGTTCCAGCGATTCTCATGCCTCAGCCTCTGGAGTAGCTGGGATTACAGGCGCCCACCACTACTCCCAGCTAATTTTTGTATTTTTAGTAGAGACAGGGTTTCACCATGTTGGCTAGGCTGAACATGAACTCCTCACCTCAAGTGATCCACCTGCGTCAGCCTCCTAAAGTGCGGGGATTACAGGCATGAGCCATCGTGTCTGGCCTATTTGTTTGGTTTTAACTATTCTCTGCCTCATTGAGAGCCTGTGCTGTTTCTTGTGTTACTGCTTATATTTCCTCTGCTGAGATTCTTTCTTCCAATCTTCTTTTGACAAAAAAAATTCTTTCTTCATCTCCATTTAGATTTCACCTCCTCCTGGTAGCCTTCTCTCACTTAGAAAATCTGCCTTGGGTACCCTGCTAGGTGGTCCCACCGTTCTCTGTTCTTTCCCTGTTATATTGTCACTACCTAGCTCTGTGTCTGTATCCACTATGAGACTGTGAGCTTTTTAGGGGAGGGACTGTGTCTGTGATGTTCCCACCAGTATTTCCATCATTGAGCACTATCCATGATACAAGGTGGAAGTTTAATACACATTGGTTGAGTACAAATGAATTTGAATTGATAGTGATAGCTTTTGGAGTCAAAGGTGCTTTCTCTCTCTCTTTTTCTATTTCCTCTACCTACCTCCTCCTTCTTAGTTAAATTTTCCTACAACCAATAGCACAAGGTAGGGAATCTATGGAAAACTTGCAATAAATGCATTGCTGATTGATAGAGATAACTTCATATTTTTTTTAAAAAGTAGATATGTGCTTATTTAAAGCAGTAAAGTGTCTGCTTAGATATGTGTTTCACTTATTCTTCTAGGTGTTTATTTCTGGTGTCATGGCACATTTTTATAGCTACCAATGATGATTTATTTAGTTTTCCTTGCTTAGTAATTATCTTTATCATAATGAGGTATTTATTTGTTTGCAAGTTGTCAAAATGAACCTAACTACAGACATAGCACATAATCAATAAAGTATGGTTTTTCTTTAAAACGTGTACTTAACATGCCACTCCTACCAGCAAATTCTCAGCCCATTTCTAAATTACCAAAAGCAAGGAGCTCAATTTACGCATGTCCTCATGTTTCCTTTCCCTCATCCCTCTTGCTCTAATATTGTCTTAATTGTTCTCTGAGTCTTTGCCTTTGATCCTAGTGTCTGAGCTGGTTCTCCTGCCATAGGTCAGCTTTAGTCTGAGGGTTCTATTCTGAGTGCCTGGATTCAAATTATGACTCACCTACTTATTCACAGTATGGTTTTAGGGAAGATGCCTAGTTCCTACGTTCCTACGTGTCTCAGTTTATTCATCTTTCAAATATGAATAATAGTATTTTTCCTTAAGAGGTTTTGATGAGTATTAAGTAAAATAATATAGTAAAACACTTAGCACAGCATCTAACCCAGAATAAGGTGTTAGTAACTATCAGGCCTTTTTTTTTTTTTTTTTTGAGAAGGAGTCTTGGTCTTGTTATCCAGGCTAGAGTGTAACATGGTGTGATCTTGGCTCACTACAACCTCTGCAACCTCTGGGTTCAAGCGATTCTCCCACCTCAGTCTCCCAAGTAGCTGGGATTACAGGCATTTGCTCGCACGCCTGGCTAATTATTGTATTTTTAGTAGAGACGGGGTTTCGCCATGTTGGCCAGGCTGGTTTTGAACTCCTGACCTCTTGGCCAGGCTGATCTCAAACTCCTGACCTCAGGTGATCCGCCCACCTCACCCTCCCAAAGTGCTGTGATTACAGGCATGAGCCACCACGCCTGGTCACTATCAGGTCTTTTTAAAGAATCCTACCCTACTGAGTCAATAACATTTTCTTTTTCTATATTCCTCCTTTTTTAACATTCTGTAGTATTTCATTATTATTACTCTAGAGCACATAGTAATAAGCTTAAATATTTGATTTAGAATCTACCTTAGATACTATCCATAATATTAACTTTCACATTTGATTTCAAAGCATTTATTAAGCTTGTCCTGTGAATCAGACATAGGACTTAGACCTGGGTTGCAAAGGTGCAGAAGACACATTCACTATTCCCAGTGGAGCTCACATTATATGTGGAGGGGTGGCTAAGATATGAACAAATGCAAACTAATGGAAGCAATAAAACTTTTTAAAAGCACAGAGGAGGGAATTATTAACTCTGGAAGAGATAAGGAGGAGGCTATTTTATAAAGAAGTTTTATAGAATAAATAGAATTTTTCTGACTAGGAAAGAGTGGAAAGTCCTTTCAGCTACGAGGAGCAGCATATATAAATTTCAAGAGTCATAAAAAATGTGATATTTTCACAAAAACACAAAGTGGTTTGATATTGGTAGAATGTGAAGTAGGCATGAATCAAGTCAGAAAGGGGTCCTCATGGCATACCCTGGGCCCATAGTGTCAAGTTTATATTAAAGAAGAAAGAAGCCAGAGGCAGGGAGACCACCAAAGGGGATGTGGTAAGAGACCAGGTGTCTTAGCCCATTTGTGCTGCTTTAAAAATACCATAGACTGCCTGTGTTAAACAATAGAAACTTATTCTCACAGTTTTTAAGGCTAGAGGTCCAAGATGAAGTGTGGGCCCAGTTGGTTTGTGGTAAGGGCCTGTTTCTTAGTTTGCATACTGCTGGATTTCAGACTTGGATGGGGCCTGTAGCTCCCTTGTTTTGGCCAATTTCTGCTATTTGGAATGGCTGTATTTTTCCAATGCCTGTACCCCCATTGTATCTAGGAAGTAACTAACTTGCTTTTGACTTTACAGGCTCATAGGCGGAAGGGACTTGCCTTGTCTCAGATAAGACTTTGGACTATGGCCTTTTGAGTTAATGCTGAAATGAGTTAAGACTTTGGGGGAGTGATAGGAAGGCATGATTGGTTTTGAAATTCGAGGACATGAGATTTGGGAGGGGGCAGGGACAGAATGATATGGTTTGGTTCTGTGTCCCCATCCACATCTCATCTTGAATTGTATTCCCATAATTCCGACGTGTTGTGGAAGGGACCTGGTGGGAGACAATTGAATCATGGGGGCGGTTTCCTCCATACTGCTCTCGTGGCAGCGAATAAGACAAGATCCGAAGGTTTTATGAGGGGTTGCCACTTTTGCTTCTTTCATTCTCTCTTGCCACTGACAGGTAAGAAGTGCCTTTTGCCTTCCGCCATAATTGTGAGACCTCCTCAACTATGTGGAGCTATGTGTTCATTAAACTTATTTTTCTTCTCAGTCTCAGGTATGTCTTTATCAGCAGCATGAAAACGGACTAATATAGTAAATCTGCCTTCTTGCTGTGTGTTCACATGGTCAGGGTAGGAAGTCATAAGTTTTACTGACTTTCCTTATAAGGCCACTGATCCCTTCATATGAGCTCTGCCTTCAAGACCTAATTACCTTTCAAAAGTCCTGTCTCCAAATACCAAATTCCAATGCACTGGGCATTAGAGTTTCAACATAAGAATTTTGCAGGAACACAAACATTAGTGCCTAGCACCAGGTAAGCCAACTTAAGGCTCCAAAATAAGGCAGAGATAGTGGAGGCATAGGGGAATGTATGGGTTTTAGATCTATGTAGAAAGTAGAATCAATAGTGATTAGTGATTATTTGGATACTTTTGATAATAGGATGAATTAGGGAAAATGATAACTTCTAGCTTTCTTGGTTGGACATCCAGGGCATACCTAGAATACCTGGACAGTCATGTTTCACAGACCATAATGCTACTCTACAAAAAAGGTATTTCTGCTCCTCTCTAAAATTCAAAATAAGCTCCTCCCCACCTGCTTGTCAATACTTGTCTTTCATTATTCACTAACAGATTTTCAATAGGGAAATAGCACTACTCTCTGCCTTCAGAGCTTTGATTTTGAAATTCTTTCCATGTGGCATGTGCCCTGTTTTTTCTACCTAGTCTATTCTTGAAGGCTACTCTAATCTTACCTTCCGGGAAAAACTTTCCTTAACCACTCAGAATGACACCACTCTCTTCTACTTCTGATTTTCACATATGTCTAATTGACTCTCTGTGGCAGATACAATGCCATGTTGTGGTCACCATTTCTCTTTCGAGATACACAAGGAGGTTTTATACCTCCAGCTTCTGCATAGTTACAGTTCTAACCCCATGTGCCTAAGTTATCACCGTTGGGAATATGAGCAGATATGATATGTCATGTTAAACCTGAGGCAGTTCTGAGTGTTGGGAGCTCTTCCTGCTTTGCCTTTCTGTCCATATATTTTGAAGGAGGAGATCTAACATCTTGTATGATGTTAGATCTTGTATGATGAAAGCCATCAGAGGTGAAGTCATCTTGTAGAGATAATTGACTTCAAATTAGACCAGAACCAAACCTAACCAAAAAAAGCTTTATTTTGCTAAACTCCTGAGATTTGAGGATTAATCAATCTGTGAACACAGCAAAGCACAGTCTATTCTGACTAGCATGACTAGATATCCTCTTATGGGGTAGATATAAAATCATAGTTCTGTTTTTAAAATTTCACATTGATATTTTTGGTTCTTAATATCTTTTGAATGAATTGTACATTTTTTGATGACTAAATGAAAACTGACATCTTAGATGAGAGATAAACTTACAACCAGTGTTGACAGCCCCATCTACCCCTGTTTTTCTCACACTTAAAAAAATTACCTTATTTCAGTTAACTCATAATCTTGTGTACCTGACTGCATTTCCTCAGTTCGGAAAATGGACAGTGTTCACTTGTCAGAATTTAAGAATGTCTCTTAGTTATGTTCCACTGAATTATACTTTGTATTGAATTATACCATGAATAGAAGAGAGATAAAAGGAATGAAACTTGTCTACTTCTGATTATTATTATAGTCCTTTGATAGAAGTAGGCATATGAATGCATAGTTTTTCTTTCTTTCTTTTTTTTTTTTTTTTTTTTCAGGGATACAGAAATTCTGATCCCAGCCAAAGTGTTGTTAAGTGTTGCTATGTTACCAATAAGACTGGGCCCCACTTTTCTCTCTTATATATAACACAATCTTTTATTGAATTTTTTTTAATATCTCTGTTTGGGTGTAATGCTACCAATTTGAAATGTGTATGTATTGCCTCCTGTCCTCAAGGACCTTCATCGAAATGGAATGTTTTAACTAAAATGAAACACTAACAATTTCCCCCTGCCCTGCTGTTTCATTTATAATAAAAACCCTGTGCATCTATAAGACTTTGATTTTTCACGTTTATTATCTCAAAAGTGATAGTTCAAAATTTATAAATAATGATACATGATTGAAAAGCAAAGGGGAAGTTCTGTCCAGATGACAGCAGCTATTCATAAAATCTTTAAGCAGTCTTCTTCCAGACTGAAATATTGGCAGAATCTGTCAACTAATTCACAGAGCTGGTTTCAATAGAAAATTTGAACCACAGTACTTTCCGTTTCTTTGTATTTTCTTGTTTTTAAATGCAAGCTGCATATTCAGACAAAATCCTCTTTTCTGATTATAAGTATGACTTTTAAGGCTTTGAAATATATATTTACAAATATATATTATATAAAAATATAAATATTTATATATATATTTTCTGCTGCAGTCTCTTTCTGGAATGGAGTATGATTAGTAAGAGGAGTTAGTTTTCCTTTCTTTTGTCAACTCTATTGTACTGAAAAGAGGAATACAGAATAAGAATCAGGAGACTTGCATCCTTTTTTAATCACAAAGTCTCTGAGTGGCTTTTAAACAGCACGTGTCTTCTTATTGGACCTCCATTTATCATGTGAATTGGATAAGAGTCTGACTCCATTATGGGTCTCAACCAGGAGTACACATTAGAATCAACGAGAGATCATCCTTAAAACTTGCATTTCTGAGCTCCATTCCAGACCTACTGAATCAGAATGTCTAGGAGGGGGCTTGAGGTATTTGTAGTTTTCAAAGTTGGCAGGATCTGTAAATCAGCATACTATGGACACGGGCATTCCATAAAGTTTTGTTGGATAATGAGAGAGGTAGGAGTCTGGAATAATAGTTCAGGACAGGAAGGTAGACCATATAGTGAAGCCTTGCAGTAGGGACCAGGAGCAGTCGCGAGCAGCTGGATGGCTGTGGGAAAAGACCACCACAGTGCATGCAAGCTGATGAGCGGTCATGAGAGCTAAGCCACATCTCCTTTACCGTCTTGATTAGGCTCTGGATTTGCTTGCTTTTGTCTGTTTTACAGTGTGCATATGTGTGTCTGTGCTTTCAGTGATCATGATTTTTTCAAAGAATACATTTCTGGGGGATGCTCTGCATCTTCCCAGTAGCTCTCTGGGTGGGGGAAAGTCCTGGCCTGGCTTCACTCAATTACACGACTTACCTTAAATGGATCCCCAATAGAATGATTATAGGGACATAATGAGGGTGTAAGCACACTGTGAATATTGGTAAGCCCGTCTTTTGTCAGGTGGTCAATTTCATTCAGTTCAGTCTTCATCGATGAATATTTCCAAGTGCTGTCATGTACAGTGAAAGTATGGGTGGGGATGGAAGGTAAAAGAGGGAGGAAACAATAAAACCTGGACTAGCAAGGGAGCAAAGAGATTTGCAAACAACGAGTGGAGGGGAGGTACTAATACCAAAGGAAGTACAGACAGAGCAATGAAATTCATAGAAGCCACTAATTGTGACTGGGTTTCTAGAGCCACTGTGCTCTGTAGGCAGTGGGAGGCTTTCTAGAAAACACACTGCCTGCTAGACTCGAATTCTCTTAACACTGATTTTGGCAGGGGTGGGGGTCATGGAGGAGGAGTCTCATTGTAATTATTATTGTCTCCTTCATTTTGTTTTATTCCAAAGCAGTGGAAAATCCTTCCTTCTAATGGATTAATCTAAGAATGAGACAATACTTTCTTGCCATCCCTCAGATGCTTATGTGTAGTCTTTGAGAGTCATTTTTTTCTATTTTATTTGTGTCTATGTCATTTTGTGTTGGAATGGTCTGTTTTCTGAAGGCAGGGACTGGATCTTCTATGCCCCTTCCTCTCTTCATTGTGCTGGGCACACAGTAAGTGCTAGTTGACTAAGTAAAAGCATGATTAATGTGGATCAATGGACTAGTAATGAGAAATTGATGAGGATGTTAATAACTAAAATGTATTTTATGTAGAAGAGATCAGGGTAGGTTAATGTCTACACATATTTTTTCATTCTAGGATTACTCTGGGCTAAATACAAAGCAGTAGAATCTCCCCGTTATCGATAGAAAAACTGAGGCAAAGAGAGGTGCAGTGGCTTGCAAAGATTGTATAGAATGCAAATCCACTAATAAGTCCTGATAATAACCACTCTCACTTTCATATCAGCCCCACACTGTGAGGTGGGAATCACAGAGATTATTTGCATTTTATAGATAAGGACCTCAGGCTTAGAGAGGATACAGTAAACAGGACACATTGACAAGTACTGGTAGGTCCCTGACAAAATGCTCTGCGTGAATTGCTTAAGCACAAATCAGTTTGGGGGATGCTCTGTGGAAGACAAGGGGGTTAGGATGTGTCAGTGGGGTAGAAAGGACATGGAGTTGGTGTTTGTCCTAGCTCACCCATGGATTTGTTTATGTCAGCTGGGAAAAACATGACTTCCGTTTTCTTGGCTTTAGTTTCTTTAACCACAATGAGAGAGATGGGTCAAGATAATTTGTGAAGTTGCTTGTAGCTCGAACATGCTGACTTAAATATATCTTGAGTATTCCTAATTCAAACTGCTTGAGACCAGACATGCTCTGGATTTTGTAACTTTTCATATTTTTTAAAACATGCATATATATAATGAAATATATTGGGAATGGTACCCAAATCTAGACTTGAGATTTGTTTCATATACACCTTTTACACATAGTCTGAAGATAATTTCAAACAACATTTTAAATAATTTAGTTCATGAAGCAAAGTTCACGTACATTAAGCCATTAGAAAGCAAAGGTGTCATGTCAGCACTGAAAAAGTTTCAGATTTTTGAGCATTTTGGGTTTTGGATTAGAGATGCTCAACCTGCATATAGAGATACCATATTGGGAAATCATGATGGGCTGAATCATTTTAGGATAATATCATAGTTACTGATATATATAACTCTAAAATTTCTTTATTAAAAAATTCTGTTTAAACCAAATTATCTCCCCTGTAATCCTTCAATGTTGGGGGCACATCGAGGAGAGATGATTGGGACACAAAGTTAATAAGTGGAGCATTTTGTAATAGTTTTTGGTGTCACCTAATCACAGGGTGAGGGATGAAGCACGTGACACTCTCTTCTGGGCTCTCTTCTTACCTGCCATCAAATACTATGATGAAATAGAAACCAGTAACCCCAGCTCTGTGTGTTTTATAGGCTCAGATGAGTATTCAGTTTCTGCATTTAAAAATAGGAATAGGCCGAGCGTGGTGGCTCATTCCTGTAATCTCAGCACTTTGGGAGGCTGAGGCAGGCAGATCACTTGAGGTCAGGAGTTCGAGAGCAGCCTGGCCAACATGGTGAAACCATGTCACTACTAAAAATGCAAAAATTAGGTGGGCGTGGCAGTGCGCACCTGTAGTTCCAGCTACTCGGGAGGCTTGAAGTATGAGAATTGCTTGAACCCCGGAGGCGGAGGTTGCGGTGAGCCAAGATCGTGCCACTGCACTTCAGCCTGGGTGACAGAGCAAAACCCTGTCTCAAAAAAATAAAAAATAAAGATAAATAAATAAATAATAAAAATAGGAATAAAATGAGCAGCCTTGCCCCTTTCCAGAGGATCCTTATGTTGATCATGTGGAATAATCTGTCTGGAAGTATTTTGTAAACTGTAGAGAGCTGCACGAAGTCTCCTGTGGATGTGAGGAATTATGACTGACTCACACAATCCAATGGCCTTGAGTATATTCATGTGGGGACAGTGGTGACCTACCGTTGCCTGAATTACTTGACTCTGGCCTATGTTGGGCTTAGGAAAAAGAAAGTGAACCGATTCTTATTTAGTTTTATCTAAATCCCTCGAGTTACCTGGCTCGCTTCCCAGAACCTCATCAAAACGGAGCATGAGCCAGCTGGGTTGTCCATCCTGGAATGGAAAGGAAACACCATTAGGTCCTCACTTTCGCTGGGTGCCTGTCATGTTTAGAGGAATTTTATTCACCTGACCTGATTATCCACCACTGTGCATTATCACATTTGTGTGACCTTGAAGAAGTCATGCCGCCCCCCCTCTAGGCCTGAGTTTCTTTTTTTTTTTTTTTTTTTGAGACGGAGTCTCGCTCTGTCACCCAGGCTGGAGTGCAGTGGCCGGATCTCAGCTCACTGCAAGCTCCGCCTCCCGGGTTTACGCCATTCTCCGGCCTCAGCCTCCCGAGTAGCTGGGACTACAGGCGCCCGCCACCTCGCCTGGCTAGTTTTTTGTATTTCTTAATAGAGACGGGGTTTCACCGTGTTAGCCAGGATGGTCTCGATCTCCTGACCTCGTGATCCGCCCGTCTCGGCCTCCCAAAGTGCTGGGATTACAGGCTTGAGCCACCGCGCCCAGCCCTGAGTTTCTTACTCTTTCAAAGTTTAGGAGGTTTGACAGGATAATTTTTGAGATGCTATCCAACCTCTTGGTTTAACAGGGTTTTTAAATGAAGGGTTTGTTCACATAGAAAACAGCATTAGAGCCTCTCCAGTACAACTGTACTCAAAGCTAGCATTTCACTGTGCTGGCAGGAGAGGGGCTGCGCCGGGTGACCTCACACTGATTTTTTTTTTTCTTTTCCGTTTTCTTTTTTTCCAGCTGAGTGAAATGGGCTGATGTGAACATGAGTCCCACTGCGCTCTCTGAGAGATGAAGCTGGTTCAGGAATTCTGAACGTGACCTGCTTAGCAGTTGCGAATCAGAAACCTCTGGGCAAAAATTGGAGTTGCTTCCAAGACAAGCAGGAACTCTGAAAAGCCTGCCCCAGTAAGGCTACTGGGCCTCAGCTACCCATATGTTCCAGGCCGTGGCACTGAACTCTGAGACATCATCAGATGTCTCATCCCTAACACATGACGGTCATTGTGTACCCATATGGGTCATTGCCTACCCATATGTTCCAGGCCATGGCACTGAACTCTGAGACATCATCAGATGTCTCATCCCTAACACATGATGGTCATTCCAGTGATGGAACTTTGATAATTAGATAAGAAAATTCATGAACATATGATATAAAACCAAAAGAAAAGCAAGAACATTGTTATCATCACCTCTGGATAGGGTTTTCTAACGAGTGGGGGAGAGAGAAGGGACACATGGGGGGCTTCTGGTTCTGATAAGATCCTTTTAATTTGAGTGGCATGTACAAGGGCAATCACTTTATGATTATTCATTTAAATATACATTTACCATTTTATGAATCTTTCTATGTCTGTGTTTACTGCAGATTTTCAAATATTAAAATACGAGATAGTGCACGTGAAGCATCTAAGCACCTGGCAAAACATAAGCATTTAGTAGATGTTTTTATTGAGACAATTGCAGGCAGGTAACAAGGCAGATCAAGAAGGATACCTCCAAATTCAGAATCAGGCCCTGTAGGACAAAGGAATTCAGATGCGGAAGGAGATGCCTTCAGAGGCAGCTATGTGATCAGTCAGGGTTCCAATATCTGTCCCTGATTCTTACTGTCAGTGTAGAAAATGTTATTCCTATCTGAGACTCTTTCTTTTTTCCTTCCTTCCTTCCTTCCTTCCTTCCTTCCTTCCTTCCTTCCTTCCTTCCTTCCTTCCTTCCTTTCTTACTCCCTCCCTCTCTCCTTCCCTTCCTCCCTTCCTTCCTCCCTCCCTCCTTTCCTCCTTCCCTCCCTCCACCTTTCTGTCTTTTAAATAGGTTATTAAGTCCCTGCTATATGATTAATACCATTAGGTATAAAGTCAAAGATGAAAAGACAAAGTTTCTTTCCCCCTTTTTGTGAAGTCTGGGTAACAAACATGTAAGCAGATTGGTACTCTAATGTGTCAGAAAAGCCAAGCTATAATTTTTGAAGGTGCTGTGTTATAGGCATATGGCACATCCTCAGAAATTTTAGTTACCATCAGAGGGTCCTGTCAAGTCTGTGGAGCCCTGAGGTTCTAAGGTGGCTTCTGAAAAACAGGTGTGATGTTAATTGACAAAGCAGAGAGTCAGAAGACTATTTTAAATCCACAGATTTTGCAGTTCAACTAGAGTGCTTCTTTCCCCCCCAGGAATGCATAAGGAAGGGCTAGTGACTTAGGCTGAGCTGGGAGAGCAAGTTTATCTTGTGTGGGAAAGATGTGCTTACCTGCTCAAGTACACCAGATGTCCTTTAAACTATGTCTGAACATCGTCACTTTATGAAAAACCTCCTGGGATTTCAGAAGAAACCAATTTCCTTGATTTTAAATTAAAAAAATAAAACTATTTTAGCCTCCCTCAGAGATTGAAATATGCAGTAGTAGTAGTATGTAATAGCGGATTTCTATCTTTTATAAGATAACATTTCATTTATATATAATTTTTTCTTTAAATGTTTCATGTAGTTTTCCATGGACATTGCTGGATTTTTGTAACAACAGTCTCACCCTTTTACTATCCCACCAGTAAAGAGTGGATCTAGCTTTTAGACACAAGGATACTATAAGGGATGGTTTACTCACAGTTAATATGTGAATGCTAAATGAATCATAACACTCATTTTTAAAACTTTTTTTTGTATATGCTAATCCCTAGTTCTAGAAAATGTGGTCTAAGTGTCTGGATGCATACCAAACCTCTCACCAGAGGCTTGGTGGAAAGAAAACTCTGGAGGCAGAGCATCAGCACCCAGGAACAGTCCTTAGACTTTGCAAAATGCAAATACACAAATGGTTGTCTTCTAGATATTGCTGCTCTCCTTTGCTTCTGTACTCTGTTTCCTGGCTCCCTTTCTGCCAGTCTCCAAGACATTCAGCTCCTCTTGCCGGACCTGTTGTCCCAGAATCCATCACTCCAATTGCTGAGCATCTCTTCTCTCTCAACTTCTTTCCTTAAATTCCTTCCTCAGTGATCTATTTTGTCCGCTTGCCTATGCCATGCACTTAACAGATGTTCTGGAGGATCAGATCAGTAAGAGACATTTTGTAGATGAGTCAATAGATCAGCAAAATGAAAACTTTTTGAGAATCTGCTGAAAAGCATAAACCCCCTCCACATGAAAAATTGCACACCCCACCTTAGAAAGTCCTTGTCATCTTGAATCATAGTGCCCAGCATAAGAAGGCTTTTAAGAACTCAGTAAGATAGGCTAGGTGTTGTGGTTCATGCCTGTAATCCCAGAACATCGGGGGGCTGAAGCAGGTGGATCACTTGAGTTCGGGAGCTTGAAGTCAGCCTGGGCTACATGGTGAAACCCCATCTCTACCAAAAAATTAGCTAGGGTGCACCCATGATTCCTGCTACTCAGGAGGTTGAGGTGGGAGGATCCCTGGAGCCCAGGAGGCAGAGGTTGCAGTGAGCCAAGATCACACCACTGCACCCCAGCCTGAGTGACAGAGTGAGACCCTCATCTCAAAAAAAACCAACCAACCAAGCAAAAAAACCTCACCTACTAGAAATACGTAGTGGTAGAGAGTTCAGGCACTTCTCAACTAAATTCCTATTCCCTCAGGGTTTTGTCTTTGAGTTACATAATAAAATATAATGATATAAACATAATACAATTAAAACCAATGAGACAAGGAGATGGAACGTTCTTTGTAAACTAGCATTCATTGTATCAGATAACGTATCATTATTATAACCAACAGGTAGTTTCAGTAAAGACAAGTGAACTTAGTCTTCTCAGATAAACATTAACAGTATTTACCATTATCTGCTTCCCCTTCTCTTCTTTCAGGACACAAAAAGTATTGAATGTCTTAGTCTCTTGGTAGTTGAACAAGACTATATGATTAGTCTTGGAAGTGACATCTGTCACCCAGGCTGAGATGGTAAAAAGCCAACGTGCAGTTTTTCAGCCTGAAAATTATCTTCCTTGTTAGGGAAGAGGCTTCCTGTTAAGATGGTGGGGCCACACAATTGAAGCCGAGTGCATTGCTGAGAAACTATAGGAGTACCATTCAGATTTGCAGTGAAATTTGCATGAATGAGATATAAACCTTTATGTTATGCCACTAGGAATTTGGGAGTTGTTTATTACTGCAGTATAACATGGTTTATCATGACTAATGCCTCCCCTAAGTGGACTGGCATTGAAGAAGAGAGGCGTGTTGATTTACATGGAATTCTGATTTTGTTTTTGAGCAGTAGGTTCTTCCTTGTGTATATCTCTTATTGTCCTCCTCTACAAAATATAGAGCAGAATAAAAATGTCAGCCACATCTATATGTCAAAATAAAAATAGCAACATTTTAACCTCTCTTGTCAGAAAGGTTGGTGACTCCAATTTTAAAGGAATAATTGGTTACATATGCCTTGTAGCCATTGATAAAAATGTGTGTTTTAGTTCTTTCCCTAGGAAATTGCATGAATGGCATGCAGGAGAGAAGAGGGTCAACACATGATGGCTAATGCAATTAATTAAAGGGCTTAGTATAAATGGCCAGTGGTATTTAGTGATACCTTAGAGAGATTAATGCTGGTTAAACACATGGGTAGAGGGGGCAGATTAATGAATATCTCAGTGGCTGTAAAAGATGTTGTATTATTTTTCAGTGGAGCAATTAATAAACATCTCTACCTCCACATTATATGTGAGGGATCTCACTTTAATCCTTTAAATGCTTTCACCATCTGTAATTAGGCAATTAGTTCAGGGAGCAATGTAGCACATACATAAGGAGAAAGAAAAACAACAAGTGTGTATGACTAAGAATTATTTATTTTGTATCAAATCAGTGCTTCTATTTCTTTTGTTGGTGAATAGCAATTATCCCAGGAGCCTTAATGCCCCTCCACAGGGATGGGGACCTAGTTCTTACCTCTGCTCAAAAGCCCTGCAGCTAGCACAGAATCGGAACCTATTGGCACTTCATTAAATAAATGCCTTTTAGTTGGTTTCCAAGCAGGCATCAGAGAAGAGCTTAAGACTGGGCCCTGGAAGTCCTTTCATGAGCAGACATACCACATCTGAAAAGAGACCTTGGCCAATTCTCTTGGATAAAAGAATGTTTGAGTCACTGCTTTTTATTCTTGCTCCTTCTCCCTTCCTTCAATTAATTCCCTTTATTCCTTCCTCATTCTGTGACCTTTCACAGCAAGGCTAGGTGCTATGAGATGCTTAAGATTTTGCCTTTGAGAAGTTCACAATTTACGTGGAGTTTGAGAAATAAGGCGCAGACCTATGACGAGTTAACTAATTATAAGGCAATATAAGTTTTGTATTAAATTACTGGGGCATATGATGAGGTTTAAATAGGCCTTTAGGGCATTGGTTTCGGAGTTGTGTTTTGTCCTTCTTGGTTCTTCTAATCTTCCTCAGCACACACTTGTATTTTCTTCTCCAGACCCATGGTCTATGCCTGCCACAGTGTAGCTTTGATCTTTGGTGATAACGAAGGTACAGATCATTTTTTAAAGTATTTTGTCTATGGAATAAGTAACTTAAGGAAAGGAGTTATCAACCTGGAAAGATACTTTTCAAACAGATTCAGTATGATTTAAAAAAATGGGTGAGTGTTCCTTTTTTTTTTTTTAATTTCAAAAAAATGGGACATCTTTGGAAGAGTGAACAGAAAGGCTAAGAGAACCTACAAAATAGATTACAAGAGTTAGAAAAGCAAGGACTGAGGATGCATGATTCACCAACTCATACCTAATGCTTGGCACAAGTTACTCAGTTGTTTGTCAAATAGTAAATGAATAGTGAGAGTGGAGTAGGAGAAAAGAGACAAAGGGCCACTAAGGTGGGTGTCAGAGACAACTTTTGAGGTAGAGAATTAGGGGAATTTTGAAAATGAATCACTATTTTTGTAAAGGATATTAAGAAGGGCATCAATAGTGAAAGAGAAAGGGTAAGAAGATACATTTATTCTGTCTAGAAAGAGTATTTTCTCAAGAGACTAGAGATTTGAAGTGCTGTACTTCATAATATTTAGTTGCTGGTAGTAAACTGTGTTTTTAATTTTTTCTTTGTTTTCTTTGGTTATTTATTTATTTTTCTTTTTGTTTTGTTTTGTTTTCTGAGGCGGAGTCTTGCTCTGTCGCCCAGGCTGGAGTGTGGTGACATGATCTAGGCTCACTGCAACCTCCGCCTCCACGGTTCAAGCATTCTTGTGCCTCAGCCTTCTGAGTAGCTGGGACTACAAGTATGCACCACCATGCATGGGGATAATTTTTTTTTTTTTTTTGAGACAGAGTCTCACTCTGTCGCCCAGGCTGGAGTGCAGTGGTGCAATCTTGGCTCACTGCAAGCTCTGCCTTCTGGGTTCACGCCATTCTCCTGCCTCAGTCACCTGAGTAGCTGGGACTACAGGTACCCTCCACCATGCCCGGCTAATATATATATATATATTTTTTGTATTTTTAGTAGAGACGGAGTTTCACCGTGTTAGCCAGTATGGTCTCCATCTCCTGACCTTGTGATCTGCTCACCTTGGCCTCCCAAAGTACTGGGATTACAGGCGTGAGCCACCCCATTCAGCCTGTTTTCTTTGGTTTATAATGTGATCTTGCTCTAACATAGCCTTGTGGGGCTCTAGGATTCGTTTGGTTGAGGCTGCTGTTTATGAGTGCACTCTTTGCCAGGCAATGCACTATGTGTTTTATGAGTATTATCTCCTTGAATCCTCATCGTATCCCTCTTGTGTAGCTATTACTAGCTAGATATTATTTTATCTTTTTTAAATAAACTGAGGTCAATAAATTTTTAGCAATCTGCCTATGGAGATATTCTACATTAACTGTACACTTAAGATTTAACCCCATACTCAAAAGACCATTACCTTAATCCTGCTTTATGATCCTATGGTCAAATTTATGTGTGCTGCAGGGTGTCAAGGCAATGAGAAAATTAGTGAATGGACCTGATTCTCATTCTCCACTTCCCTCTCTGTTATTTCACCTATTTGGTTGCTAGCCTTTTGTTTTCCTATCTTGTTTCTATTCCCAATCTAAGTTTGATTTTTCTATTTTGACCCATAGTGTTCTTTTTGGACAGAGATTCCCACTTTTCAACATTTTTTTTTCGTGTATGATCTGACAAGCATGTACTTACTAGCACTTATGCTAAGCCCTGGCATCACAGATATGAAGGAGACATCATGCCTACTTTCAAGGAGGTCACAGGCCATGGAGAGAAAAAGACACACGGACAGATCATTACACTGAGGTGTGGCTAGTGTCATGCAAAATGAAAGCACCAATCATTGAAGAGGCTCAGGAAAGGCATGCTTTAAGGTATACCAGAGCAGAAGGTGGGTATTGAAGGCTGGTGAGACGTGATACAGCCTCAGTTTAGAGGGATCAGATTTGTGCTCAGACCTATTTTCCTGCTTCCATCACCGCAGGTAATGACTTTGCCTAAAGAAACCCTTGGACTCGGCCGGGAGCGGTGGCTCACGCCTGTAATCCCACCACTTTGGGAGGCCGAGGCGGGTGGGTCACAAGGTCAGGAGATCGAGACCATCCTGGCGAACATGGTGAAACCCCGTCTCTACTAAAAATACAAAAAAATTAGCCGGGCGTGGTGGTGGGTGCCTGTAGTCCCAGCTACTCAGGAGGCTGAGGCAGGAGAATGGCGTAAACCCGGGAGGCGGAGCTTGCAGTGAGCCGAGATCGCGCCACCGCACTCCAGCCTGGGCGACAGAGCGAGACTCCGTCTCAAAAAAAAAAAAAAAAAAAAAAAAAAGAAAGAAACCCTTGGACTGAGTTTTAGCCTGACCTTAGGTGACTTGAACAGCTTTTGTTCAAGGTATACCTGAAAACCAATGAAGGAGTGTTAGGAACATTTTAAAAGTTTTTAAATTTTGTATTTTGCTGCTAATATATAGAAATACAGTCGAGTTTAAAAATAAAAACCTTACATCCAGTAACCTTGCTAAATTAATTAATTCTAACAGATTGTAGCTTTTTTGTGTGTTTTCTACATACACAATCCTTTTACCTACAAACAGGCTGTATCCACAAGGCCATTATATTCTGTAGGGGTTTTTTTGTTTTGTTTTTTCAGTTTTTTTCTCTCTAAATTGTAGTTTGAATATTTTCTATTAATCAGTCCTCCAGTTCATGAATCCTGTCTTTTTCAGTATCCAATCTGTTGTTAAACACACTTACTGAGTTTAACATTTTATTATATTTTTGTTAATATATTGCCCATTGTCCATTGAAATTATTTTAAATTTTTAATTACCTATGAAAGTTCTCCATTTTTTTAGTCTATTTTGTCTTTTTTTGTTGATGTTTAGGAGATGGCATCTCACTCTGTCACCCAAGTTGGAGGACAGTGTCGTGATCAGAGCTCACAGCAACCTCGATCTCCTGGGGTCAAATGATCCTCCCACCCCAGCCTCCCAAGTAGCTGGGATTACAGGAGTGAGCTACCGCACCCAGCTTCCATGATTTTTAAATTATTTTCTCCAACATATTCATCACAGTTATTTTAATGTATATATCTGCTATCTCTGATGCTCTCAACTCTGCTTCTGTTATCTTCTTTTAGGTTTTGGTCACACTGTGCTGTATGTTCACATGCCCATTAATTTTGCTTGATGGCTAGACATGGTATATGCAAATTGGCAGGATCCCCAAATGATGTTTCATTTCGTGAATTGCTGACCACTTTGCATGACCAAGCTGGGATAAGGCAAGGTGGGTAGTGTTTGTAAGACGTAGTCTGCCTCTAGCTTGCCCCTGTTGCTGATGGGTCACCCACCAAGATTGTCAATTGAGAGCCTGGTAGTTGTTTGCATGCTCATAACAGAGAGACTTGGAATTTCCCCTCTGCCTTTTTGAGAGGTGCTTGGCTCACCTCTTTAGGAAGCCAATTTCTTCAGGCAGAGTCCAGCTTGGGGTCTTTAGGTCATTCACATCCCTTCCTTTGTTACTTTCTCCCAAAGTAACCACGAAAATTCTGATTTTTTTTTTTTTTTTTTTTTTTTGATACATAGTTTCACTTCTGTTGCCCAGGCTGGAGTGCAGTGGCGTGATCTCAGCTCACTGAGACCTCCGCCTCCTGGGTTCAAGAAATTCTCCTGCCTCAGCCTCCCAAGTGACTGGGATTAAAGGTGACTGCCACCACTCCTGGCTAACTTTAGTAAAGATGGGGTTTCACCATGTTCGCCAGGCTGGTCTCGAACTCCTGACCTCAGGTGATCCACCTACCCCAGCCTCTTAAAGTGCTGGGGTTACAGGTGTAAGCCACCGTGCCCGGCCTCTGATTTTTTTTTTTTTTTTTTTTGTGGATGTTAAAATAGTTAACATTTATCATTGCTTACCATGTGCTATGCATTGTTTTAAGAGCTTTACATGTCCTCTATTTTCTTTTATCTTTTTTTTTCATTGTAGCAAGAACACTTAACATGAGCTCTATCCTCTTCAATTTTTAAGTCCACAAAACAGTACTTTAAGCTGTAGACACAATGTTGTATAGCAAATATCTAGAAAATGTTCATAGATGGATAAATAAATAAGGAAAATGTGGTATATACATATAATGGAATATTATTCAGCCACAAAATGGAAGGGAACCCTGCCATATGCAACAACATGAATGAACCTGGAGGATATTAAGCTAAATGAAATAGCCAATCGCAGAAAAACAAATACTGCATGATTCCATTTCTATGAAATATCTAAAATAGTAAAACTTACAGAAACAAATAATAGAATAGGGGTTGGCAGGTGCTGGGGGAGGAGAAATGAGGACTTGCTGTTAATGGGGTAAGGCCTCAGTTCTGCTGGTTTCTTTATATCCCAACAGCAGCCTTTTGCCAGCTCTCCCCACATGGGCAAATGTCCCCTGGAAAAAAGTCTTTGGAGGCCTTAGTGAAAGTCACCAGGTCTCAAGACATTCCCACTCTCATGTGTGGTTCTCCTGTAGGTTTTATTTCCTTAGCATGGGAGACTGCAAGGAAGTTCCATTCTACTCTTTTGAAAATTTGTCTTAACCTTTTAGTCTCCTGATCTATGCACTTTTAGTGTATGTTTGAATGGTATTATGTTTGGGATTTTGTATGTTTGGATGATAAAAATTGACTCTTTGAGGCCATGCAAATATCTAATTTGGTACCTGCCATCCTTTGCACTGAGATTAGCTCCACTGGTTTCTGTCTCACAGCAGAGGCCCCTCACCTGCCCCTAACCAGCTGGTCCACTTTCAGCTCACACCCAAGATCCATGACCCCATCCAGCTACGGCTGAAAGTGCTCAGGGTGCCTCTTCAAGGGGCTTTCTTCTTGGCGGAATTACAGTCTTCATTCTTCATTGCTTCTCTGATTCTTTGAAATATATGTTTATTTGTTTTCATGTATATTGCTGTTCTGATTGCTTTTTGTGGAACAGTTGCTGTGTCTTGAAGACCTCCCTCTTTCTTAGTGCAAAAATCCTCAAAATGTATTTCCAAATTTAATGGAAATGGAGATTCAACATTATTACCTGAAAACACTAGGTGGGCCATGTAGGAAGAGACAACTAACCAACCAACCAACAAATAAATAACTTCAGGAGGCGCATTGGTCAGGACAGAACTAATAGGATATAGATATAGATATAATATATATAATATATAATATATGCATATATATAATATATACATTATATATAATATATAATAATATAATAGGATATATATATATATATATGGGAGTTTATTAAATATTAACTCACATGATCACAAAGTCCCACAGTGGGCCATCTGCAAGCTGAGAAGCAAAGAGAACCAGTCCAAGTCCCAAAACTGAAAAACGTGGAGTCTGATGTTGGAGAGCAGGAAGCATCCAGCACAGGAGAAAGATGGAAGCTGGGAGGCGAGGCCAGTTTT
Organism: Macaca mulatta; assembly: GCF_049350105.2. NCBI lineage: Eukaryota > Metazoa > Chordata > Mammalia > Primates > Cercopithecidae > Macaca > Macaca mulatta. The sequence goes on from NC_133418.1 coordinate 110,336,707, forward strand.
CACGTTTTTCTGCCTGCTTTATATCCTGGCCGTGCTGGCAGCTGATTAGATGGTACCCATCCACATTAGTGGGTCTGCCTTTTCCAGTCCACCGACTCAAATGTTAATCTCCTTGGCAACACCCTCAGGGACAGACCCAGGATCAATACTTGGTATCCTTCAATCCAGTCAGGTTGACACTCAGTATTAACCATCACAGGAGGGTAGTAAAGATACAAGCAGTTACAGTGCAGCTAACCGGATATTTCTAAGTCAATAAATAAACATATAACTTTCTTTATACAGCATGAAGAAAGCTTTTTAAACCCAGTTGCAGAGCTGTTTTTATTAATCTCAGCATTTGAAAGAGATTTAATGTATTTGCTTCATTTTTTTAAGAGGAAAAGATGGAACACCAAATGTCACCAGTTTCACCAGTCATTTTAAAACATGCAAGAGGAACACACATACGAAATTAAGCTACCAAATATTTCTTGGAGGAAAACAATCTTTCTTATTTCTTGATTCCTTTAAGACCGATTTCTTAATTATAATCCTGTCCCAACTTTGTGATAGATGGTTAGAGTCATTTCTTGAGGAAAGGTAATTTCATTTCCCAGTCTTGGCCTCAATGTCTCTGCACCTAAAATGCTGAGATTGGGTTAAATGATAGCTAAAGTGTAATTTCTCTGACTCCCTTATGAGATTGGCTTTTGAGATTTACACTTTTCCCCCCAATACATTTCTCAATAAACTAATATGTATAACCAAAATTAACATTAAAAAATTGCATGTTAGTGAGTATAGGGCTTCCTCTATCCCCAGCAGATTTTGTTCCTTGTCTCAAACTCATCTAACTTAGTAAAACTATGTTCCTTATATAGAAAATCACATAGAAAATCATCATTATCATTTATTCTGCTCTGTATGACAGGATCCACTTCAGAAACTTTCTGGGACTATTCTAACAGTCACAACTGAACAAACCTTCATTCATCCAAAGCTAAGCCAAAGTTGATTTAGACTTCAAGGTTAAGTTGTTGCCGTGATTAACTGGTTCTGTGGAATAAACGTTGAATAATACGTATTTTGGTGTTTAAAAATTGTAATGTATTTGGAACATCCTGTTGTGCATTACCTTTTCTTTCTAGAAATATTTAAATGATTTTTAAACATCAGAAATGAATTTCAGATCTTCATCCCCTGTGATCAACAGATGTTTATCTGTTAAAGAGATTGTTGGAAGTTTCCTTGTCACGGTCTAGACATAATGCAGTGCCACCTGGATAAAACCTTGCAGCCCAGACTGGGGATTTTGCCCATTTTATTAGCCAGTTTCAGGTCCAAGGGTGCATGCGGGTCTCTATACATAAGGTCATTGACCTGATCCTAAAGTATGAAATCTGATTTAGGCCAAAATAAGCATTTCTAAGATCTCACTTGCATTGTATTCAAAGTCATTAGGAGTTACAGTGAACAAATGCCTCTGATACTTATTTTGAATCCTCACTCTTATTTGCCACATGTTCTTGAGACTTTGAAGAATTACTTTACTTCTTTGGTGTCTGTGTCTTTATTTATAAGTGGTGGAGAATTGTACTCTGTGTGTAGAACTTCATTTTCTAAGATGTATTTCAAGGAAGTCTAGTCCCAGGGGATGCACTATCAAAAAGGAATTTTATGGTAATTTGAGTTTAGAAAATTCTGTGTATTCTTAGAGACTCAAAATGCATAACAAGCAAGATACAGTGACTCATGCCTGTAATCCCAGCACTTTGGAAGGCCGAGGTTGGAGGATCACTTGAGCCTAAGAGTTTGAGGCTGTAGTGAGCTATGATAGCACCATTGCACTCAAGCTTGGGTGACAGAGTAAGACCTTTAAAGACCTGGGTAGTGTTAATGAAAAACAGTATGCCATTTCACTTGTGTTCTAAATTATTTCTGAACAAGGAATCATTTTACCTTTTATTTCCCCACTACCGAGTTCGTGGAACATGCTTAGAGAAATGTCATAGAATAATTTGAAGGCATGGTGAACAAAGATGTGAAAATATTTTGATATTTGATGATAATTCTCAAGCATAGGTTGTTGAAAAACTCTCATTACTATACTTTTAAGAGCATCTTGCTGTGCCAATATCAAACTAAAACTTCCCTAACACTTGACTTTCTCCTAGAATCATATACATTTTCATGTCATCATCCTATTTGATCATCTACTTTTGACACCAGTTAAACAATGGGTATAACATAAGAACATTTTGGCCACAAAAAATCAGAGTTTAAGATAGTAAAACCATCACTTCTTGAGCATTTCACCCCATACTCCCCTCTTACTCTGGCTCCTCTCCTGCCTCTCCCACTCTCTACATCTCCTCTTCCTTCCCCTCCTTTACTTTTCCCCTTTTCCTTCACGATCTCTGACAGCCTGACATAGTCTTTTGGTCCAAGCCAACCAAGTTTTACTGGGACTTTACGTTTGAGAAAAGTGCTATGCCAATACTGGGATCCAAAACAGGTAGCACCTAGACGTGGCTCTCAAAAGTCTTACTTTCTGATAGAGATAATGCATATGGAACAAAGAAGCTAAGAGTGACTCATGAAATAATGAGATTCTCTGTAAAGTACAGGAAGTGACCCAGTAGTTAACTACTCCTTCTTCCCAGTAGTAGAAGGAGTAGTTAATCTTGCTGGGAAATGTGGGAAGGGAAGTTCGTTAGTTAGGGTTCTTCAGAAGGAGAGAACTAATAGGATACATGTATATATGAAAGGCAGTTTATTAAGGATAATTGACTCACACTGGTATATATGAAAGGGAGTTTATTAAGGTTAATTGACTCCTGTAATCACAAGGCAAAGTCCCATGATAGGCCATCTGCAAACTGAGAAAGAAGGAAGCCAGTAGTGGCTGAGTCTGAGTCCAAAAGCTTCAAAAGTAGGGAAGCCGACAGTGCAGCCTTCAGTCTGTGGCCGAAGGCCAGAGAGCCCCTGGCAAACCACTGGTGTGAGTCCAAGAAAGAGTTCAAAGGTGGAAGAACCTGGAGTCTGATTTTCAAAGGCAGGAAGCATCCAGCACAGGAGAAAGATGAAGGCCAGAAGACTCATCAAACCAGCTTATCCCACCTTCTTCCACCTGCTCTGTTCCAGCCGCGCTGGCAGCCAATTGAATGGTGCCCACCCACACTGAGGGTGGGTCTTCCTCTCCCAGTTCATGGACTCAAATGTTAATCTCCTCTGGCAACACCTTCACAGACACACCCAGAAACAATACTTTATCAGCCATCTAGACATCCTTCAATCCAATCAAGTTGACACCTAATATTAACCATCACAGGAAGTATGCACTGAATGCTTCACAGAGTAGGAGATGCCAGAGCAAGTGAGTTGTCATTTCCTGGGCAGTCAAGGACAGCAAGGTGGTTCTAGTAAGGGTAGTAGATTGTGAAAAACCACAGAGAGGGAGGGGGTGGGGAGAGAGAGAGAGAGAGAGAGAGAGAAAGAGAGAGAGAGAGAAAGAGAGAAACAAGTTAGATGACATGCAAATCTGCAAATCATCCAAATAAGTAGTAGAAATTTGGAGAGAAGCTGACACCGCCCTTTGGGCAGTGGCTTTCTATCATTTTTAAGCTTTGAAAACTCCTTGACTTTTTATCTGGAAGCTCAAATTTTACTCTGCACTTTCCCTAGCTGAAACAAGGGGAGAGAGCTTCCACTAGGCACTATTGGAAATCCACTGCTGCAGAAATACGAGCATATCTGTTTTCTGGTAGCACTCAGTAAATTTTTAATAGTGGCATAAAAGGATGAAAGTTTACCAAAACTAGAGAAAAGAAAAGGGGTAAATGAAAACACTTTATTGGATGCTATTTCAGGTGAAAAACCAGGATCCATCTGTTAATCCAGTAACACACGTAAGCAGCTTTCAAGAAAAGGAAGTGCTGATGTACATTAGCTCCTTCTGCTATTAAACGTGCTGGAACATATTTTAAAAACAGTTTAGAGCTAAAATTATACCCATTTATATCTTCTATTCCTTTGAGGTCTTTTAGTGATAGACAAGTCCGAACTATATTTATTCATGTGGGAGAAGAATTATCTTTGATTACCAAGTACTTTCTGCTTGGATGAAACCACTGCTGGGTATGTTGGGGTAGGTGTGTTTCTGTAAGATCAAAGATGGGGAAAGTTTGAGTGAAAGGAAATTTATTGCAAACATTATAAACATTCAGTTGACTTCTACCTCCCTATTTAGCCATGGCTCTGAATTTAACATGAATGCATTAGAAAAGGCTTTGTGTTATTTTTCTTGGCATACCTAAGTTGGTGTCCCTAAAGGGACAGCTTTATCCTCTCATGGGTGTCTTCTATCAGTCCTCACCTGGTGAGAAGGATATTTAAATCTTTAGCTCTGCCCATGGCAATGCCATGCTACAGACAAACATAGAAGGATATTCTGACCTGGCTTTATCAACCTTGTTACTTATATCTTGGCTCTTTTTTCCCATGGAGACAGAAATGCCAAACCAAGGCTTTGGTATGTTTTATCTGTTTCATTTGTAAATTACTCTTTTTTTTCACAAACGAATACATGTTCACTACAGATACATTTAAAAAACACAGATATGCAAAGGGAAGAAATTAAATCTACTGGCGATGCTTGACTCCTAGAAATAATTACTATTAACATTTAGAGTATATCCATATATTCATCTTGTCTTACACACTTTACAGTGCTTAAATGGTGTTACACAGATTATTTTGTAACCCAATTTTTGCATTTTAAATATATCAAAAACAAAAATACTTTTAAATTCAGTAAACAGTTCTACAACATAGCTTTTGCATGGATGCATGCTATTTCATTATAAGGATACATTCCAATTCATTTAAACAAACAATTCATTTCTGGACATTTGGCTTCTGGTTTGGAACCAATATAAACAGTGTGGCCAGAAATATACTACTCGCTAAAATTTTTACTCATTTATACTTGCCTCCTTAGAATAAATCCACAAGTGGAATTTCTGGGTCAAAGGCTATGCACATGCACATGGCCACTGCTGTTGATATGCTTTGAAAAACTGTCCTCAAGAAGGAAGGCTATTCTTGTTATGCTCCAAAAATGAATGCATGATAACATTTCCAACAAATATTACCAGTTCCAGTAAATACTGGTTCAGCCAGTTTCATATCACTTAAAATTCCTGGGGGTGATATCCTCCTCTGTACATTGGGTACAATAAAATGTACACTCAAGGGAAAGTGGTTAGGATTAAATGAGATAAGTGTGGCAGAGGAGCCTTCTACATGGTACGGGCTCAGTAATGCATTTGGAATTGATTTAAGTTCATTTTGAGAATCCAACTCACAGATACAGCTCTTTGATGGATATTACATTTTAACTATTGAAGCTTTAGGATAAGGATTAAGTCACTTACGAACCACCGTGATTCTATGCACCCTAAGGGAGGTTCCTCACCAGGTGGAGGGAAAGAGGTGCCTCAGGATAGGCACTGGGGACTCAGAAGGTTGTAGGGGTGGAGGATGAGAAATCACTTACTGGGCACGATGCACATTATTTGGGTGATGGATACACAAAAAGCTCAGACTTTACTGCTATGCAATGCATCCATGTAACAAAATTGTACCTGTACCCCTTCAAGTTATACAAATTTAAAAATAAAAGACAAAACAAAATTAAAACTGCTCTTAAAATCAACTTGAAATCAAGTGAGCCAGGTGGGCCTTAGTGATGTGGGGACTCCAAAAGGGTGGATAATTTTAAAGAAAATATAATCATTGGTTAAAGCTTGGAAAATACTGAAAAATATAGACGGTAGAGTGGTCCCCTGTAGAGCCGTTGTCCCTGATCTGCACTCTGGCATGGTGCCATTGGCTGATAGGGCAAATCGCTTTCTTTCTGGATTGAGAAGCACCAGAGCATGGTGATAAACCGTGCTAGGTGTGTGGAGTCAGAATTCTGGGTCCACCATTTGCTTGCTCGTTGAATCTGAGCCATTCTCCACACCTGTATCGGGTCTCTCGGGGATGATAATGATATATTGCAGGGTTGTGTGAGGATTAGATGAGCGAACACGGGTAAGTCACTTAACATAGAGTCTGGGAATCGATAACGATCCACACACGTGGTTGTTGCTACTTTATGTATTTTTTGGCACTCCACTGCTTGGTTACACAGAGGCCACCGGGAACAACTCTAGGTGACTCTCTGGGTTATGGAGGGCAACAAATGTTACCCCCACCGTTCATCATTGTCCACAGAGTCCTCTTGAGCAGAGAACCATGGGAGAAGTTTCCTTCCTGTTTTCTGAAATGGAATAATGTTGCTTATTGCTGTTGTTTTCCTGTTAATGCTTCATTTTGTCCACATGCAACACATAGTCTACTGTGTCTTCCTGTCTGTGTTGGTGGCTAGAAAGCTTAGGGGTGGATTTGTGTCCAATCTCTAGCTAATATGTAGGGCTTCTTGGGATACATTTCATACACTAGTCACCCTACTGGCTATACCTTATCTTTCTTATGTTCGTTTCACATCTCTTTACATTTTCTCAAATTTAATTTTTTCTTGCATGTATTTTGTAAACAACTTCAAATTGATTTTAGAACAAGACAGATATAACTAAAGAAATAAAAATTAAGAAGAACATAAAACCCATCCCTGGTACACCCACTGCGGTAAATCTTGCTTATATAATTTCTTCTTTCCCTCTTCGCTCATTGTCTCTGTCTCTGTCCCTCAAATGTGTATCCATCCTTCCAGCTTACCTGCAGGCATGCAAGGTATGATTTTCATATAACTTTATGTCCTCAACATTTTCTTTCATTATAAAGTTCTTCATAAAATGGCTTTTAATGGCTGTCTAGCCTTCTATCATATAGATAAGCCATACTTTACTTAACTATTCTCCTGTTGTTAAAATTTAGGTATTGTTTTTCTAAATTTTCCTTTGCTGTGTAACATTTATCTTTTTTTTTTCATAAAAGGCATTTTGTAATGTGGCAGACTTTATAGAAGTTTGGGGCTACATTAGGGGTTAACTTCACAGCAACACTAACAGTTATAATGCTTATCACTAACCTTGTGTATAAATTTATATAATGCTTTACCGTTTTTAAACAAAATGCTTTCATATGTTATTGGCAATACTCCTCCTCCTATTAAAAATGAAATTAAAGCATATAATGATTTCTGTCTGCCCCAGCAGAGTCAGGAAGCAGGAGAGTGGCAATCCCTGAGCCAGCCCTCTATGCATCAGGCAAGTGTGTAAAACAAGGAATAAAAATATCTTCTCCTTTTGGCATACAGAGGGCTTCATTAGAGAAGTCACTGAGGAATAGGAAGGCTTAGCTAGTAATTCCTGCTGCACCTGGCTTCTTCTTTCTCAAACCCCCAGAGGCAGTCTCCAACCATCGAATCCATGGCCTGAGAAGCAGGAGGCGTCCTTGCTGGGACCTCAATCCTGGTGGGTCTGGAGTTCACAGGCATCATCAAGTCTTCCTCAAAGATTGGACCCTTCATCACTTGGTTTTCAGCAAAATGCAAGAATCTGACATCCCCAGATATGTTAAGGGTTTTGAGTTGGATGCTTTTCCAACTCAGTTGGCAAAGTCTGAAGGTCGTGTTTAATAGAAGATGAGATGCTTGAGCTTTCAGCCTTTATCTTTAATTAAAGATTATAAGCAACATTTTAAATTCCCCTGTCAAAGAACTCCCTGCCTACAGCTCCCATGCCTAGTGATCCAGGCTTGAGGCCTTTATCTTGCCTCTGTGGTTGTGGCACCATATTCTGTCTCAATCTACTGACTTTTGTTTCCAGAATGTTATTGGAGTCAGGCTCAGACCTCCTTCAGAAACAACTGTGTCATCTGTATAGATCCTCCTGAGTTTTGGATATCTGTGTTAGCAAACATGTCTCTTGCTTATGTTGTTTTTCAAGAAAAAGGCCTGGGTTGACTCTAGAATCCAGCTTCTATCAGCTGAGCCACTGTGAACATCAGTTAGAACTTTAGTTTTTAAACCCATATCCAGGAAAATAATTATTTCCTCACAGAGTCACTGTGGAGACTGAACTGTCTGAGGTTAGATAAGATATTGTTTGAGGACATGGCTGATACTTAACCAATGCCTGTTTCATTACAATGACCTGATTTTGATTCAAGAGTTTGAGCTGGGCACAGTTGGAAGGAGTCGTGAAAGCAAACAGTTATCAAGTTCTTAGAATATGCCTGTTACCATCCTCAATGCCTTACCAAAAATCCTACAAGGTAGGCACTGTTTTCATCCCCAGATCCACAGAGAAGTTAAGTGGCTTGTTGAGGTTTAGAGCTAGATGGAAACAAAGCCATGATTTGAACTCAAACAGTCTGGTTGTAGAATCTGTTCTCTTGGCCACTCACTCATGCTGCCTAAAGCCTAACACATTGATTAAGAATGTGTTCTCTTTAAAGATTAACAAAAGCTCTGAATGTGGTTAGGCATTGGGAACCCTGGCCGGGCATTGCATCTTATTGCCAATAAATACCCACCTTTGCCTCCCAGCCAGTCACAGTCCCCTCTTGAGTCTGGGTCCTGTGACTTCAGCTCTGTTTTCTTCCTAAAACAGTGTATGACTTGCAAACCTGCTTTGCCACTGAGAGGTTTACATCTCAGTAGATCCTGGACCAGAGAGACCCAAGGAAAACAACCTCTTGTGTCCCAGTACCAAAGAAGAGGGGCTGTGACCCAGCATAGGAGTGGCATAAACTGAGTGTTGTTCTACACAGGAAAGTCCTGTGTGGCTCCTTCCAGGCGAGACTGTCAAATTTTTTACTCAACTTCAAATTATGCATTTTGGGGCTAACTTTATCCCACAGAGCTCTTAAGCTTACACAGCAGTGTGCAGTTTACAAAGCGTTTTCACTGCTTTGCCCTGTATAGTTGCCATAGCTAGTTCATGAGGGAAACCAGCAGTTTTTTCTTCCATCCCTGGCTCTCTAGTCCCTCCTCTTTGCTTTATTGAGTTCCTGTGGTGGGGTGTGTTTTGAGAACTAAAAAACAAAAGACAAGGCTCTTCCCTTACTTTCCCGTTGAGTCCTCATGGATTAATAAATGGGGATGTGCTTTAGAATCTGGATTTCTTGATGGGAAATCTAGCGATTGCTCTTTCCTCGGCTTGCCTTTTCCAAATGGCTACCAAACTTGATTAAGCGCTGAGTGCTGACGTATCAGTAACACAGGGCTCATAGCGAGCCTGTTACAGAAACTGTGGGCTCTAGGCCTGATCTTCTGCATGCTTAGGAAATGGCTCAGATCCAATCAGCTTGCATTTGATAAATCCTTTTTGAGGTTGTAGCCAAGGCTGACCGCAGCTAGTGATGCTAATGCTACATCTTGCAGAAACAAGAATGGTTAAAATCAAGAACTAACGTGCCCTAACAGCATCTTTAAAATAGGACAAAACAACATGAACATAGTAATTTCTTAATCCATTAATTAATTAATTTGTTCACTCTGAAATGGGGTGACCTCTGCATGGTAAAGGAACACACTTGTCATGTCCATTGTATCTGTAGAATACCAATGATCAGTCATTGTAGAATACCAATGATCAGTCATTGTAGAATACCAATGATCAGTCTCTCTGCATGCCCCCCTCTCATCAGGCCCCCAAAACTCTCCGATCAATAATGAGTAAAAGCTCTATACAGTTTCTTTCTCCTCTTTGTCTTGGGTCTTGAGGATGAAGGTGGCAGGAGAAGGGCATTTGTTTCTATTTCACAGAGTGGTGGTTAAGAAGGAGGTCAACTTGGTGAGTTGCGTTCAGGCACGATAAATGTTTCAAGTCCTCTTCCCTTAGTAGCTGCAGAGTCAGGGCATCATCAATTTCTGCTGTAATGAGACTTCAGCTTGGGGCTGCCCACTCCCTAGTACTTAGAAAGAGGTGACAATCAAACTGGCAAAGGCACTGTAAAGTTCACTCAGCAGAGATTTGGGTGAAGGAAGGTCAATGGTAATGCTGCCACTTATTGGGCATGGCGCATTAGGCATGTTGGATGGTGTGTAGGGAGGTGGAGGGCAAGTCCCTCTAGCAGAAGACTGAAGCTATCAGGAGTCGTAGCACCCAGGTCAGAGTCTGGGTCTACTGCTGGTCCTATTATATTCCTGTCTCTCATGCCATCTGTCAGAAAACAGAGTTATAGCTGTACTGATTAACCATTTCAGCCTTCCCACATGGCTACCTCTTCAAATGGCTGAGCTAAGACTTGTTCAAGCACTTACTACATCAAGAACCCAGATTCTCCATCCTTTTCTCTTCCTGAAGATATTCCCTTTTGAAAACTTTAAAATGCAAAGGTTCCCATTAGCTATTTTTTTCTCAAGAAGGTGAACCTAATGACCACCCTCTGAGTAGGTCACCCTTAGGATTCCAAAGTGACTCTCATTCCTGCCAATATTGTGACATGACCTGTAATTATACTTTTTTAAAAAAATATTCTGACAGATAATCTGTCTCCCTCCATAGATTCATTCATTCCTATGCCAACCTCAAGGGGCCAGGAATTTGTAAATAAGTCATAGATATTCTAGATATGTGTCTAGCAATAAACTTGATTTTTTCATATTTCTCTAATTCCCCAGGATCTGCCTGGCTTCTGACATGTTGGACTTTGTTTCCTGGTACTGGCTGGGGGACACCCTTCAAAGCTGATGGCTGAACTCAGTTTCTCCAGCTTGGTGTTGGGTACCCCTAGGATATGGCTGTGCTCAATTCCTTGTCCCTGGTACTCCTGGCCCCTCTGACTGGCTCCCTTTACATGTAGCCCCAGCCCCATCCTAGGGCTTACCCTCCCCCCGCCCCTCAACCCCTTAACACCCTGGAGGGAACATGCTTACTATACCTTGTCTGTTACAAATTGTTCAGAACTCGATAAACCCTGGACAACACTCTTTCTGACTTAATTTATTCTTATAATGTGTCTTTGTAAGTCATCTTCTCATGAATAACAGGGCTAGGGTTTCGCTTGCCTTGTTGATATGTTGTTAAAAAGAAATAAATTGTATTTGAGTAAATCTGAAAAAGAAGAAGACTCTCCCTCCTTTCTCACCAGTCCTGCCCCACTGTTGCCCAATGTCAAAAATGTACTTGATCTGAAATTGCTCAGTAAACCACGAACAATAAAATAGAAATAATCTCTCTCTACAAAAATGAGGATGAATTAGTTATCCTTTAAATAACAAACTTGAAAGAGTACTAATCTACCCTGAGAACTTTTTGAAGACCTGCCTTTGTCGCCAACTCTCTAGGAGGCCTGCTGTAGTCCTTAACCTCTGGGACCCTCTTGTCCTCTCTTTATAAACAGAAGGCACAACATGGATATTCTATGGTCCTAAGAGGATGGCACATCATTCACAATGTAATGTGAGCAAATAGTGAGACCTTTGGTTATACATAATTTTGTTTTTACTATATGGATAAACCTTGATATTTAGAAATGAGCAGAATTATGTTATTCTCTGTATAGCCATTTGAAGTTAATTAGGCAGTGAATCTTAATTACCTATATTAGATGAACCTGGAAAACTAAAGTGAAACAGTTTCTGCACACTGTCTTCCAATCTGCCATTAATAGCATAAACAAAGAGCCAAATTCCTACATTTGGTCAGCAACCACTGACTTCAGGGTTTTTTAATTCATGGTTACATTTTTATCCCAGGTTAACAGTTTCCAGATCCAAGATAAGCCTCAACATTCTCTCTTGAAATGAAGATGAGAGAAGCTTAAGAACTTATTCTGTTTGGGCTGCTATAACAAATACTGTAACTGGGATGCCTTATAAGTAACAGATTTATTGCTCACAATTCTGGAGGCTGGAAATTTCAAGATCGAGGTGCCAGCAGATTTAATGTCTGGCAGGTGCCCATTTCCTGGTTCATAGATGGCATCTCCTTACTATCTTCCCAAGGGGTAAGTTCTCTGAAGCCTTTTTATTCTTTATTCTTTTTTTTTTTTTAAATAAGGGCACTGATCCCAGAAATTTTATCTCTTAATACTATCACATTAGGATTAGATTTCAACAGATAAATTTGGGAGAGGATAAAAAATGTCTAGACACCAGCAAGGACTATGGCAATTCTTTACTCAGGCAATTAAGTTGTTCTGATTCTATTAAAATTTATTTTCTTCAGCTCCTAACATCTTGTATGTGCAAGTGTCTCAGCCTGAAATTTTTGTCTAAGTAGTGAAGTATCTAGGAGTAAGATCATCCACGTTAGAATAAGACCTGCTTCAGACAATCTGGATTTGAACATAGCAGTTGATGTCTTCTTTCTTCACTATGTAGAGCAAAAGGATTTTAGAAACCACCTAGTTCTCAGCCACATTTGGCCCATTTTGCTGATAGGAAAACTAAGTCTCAGAGGGGTCAAATGTTTTGCTCAAAGTCATGCAGCAGCTAGTAGCAAACCCAAAACTAGGATCTAGCCTTCTGACTTTTAATCCTTGATAAAAAAAAAAAAAAGAAAAAGAAAAAGTGTATGTTTGGTTGATTTAAAATGCTGAGTGTGGAAGGAAAATAATTTCAAAAGATTAACAACAATTACAATTTCTTTTTTCCAATGAATCCCAATCCCTTTGATGCTAAAACATTGAAAAAGATGAAGTTTCCTTTTACAGCTGTGCAGACTTAGACTTCTCCTTTGTACCTGGAAACATGATGCATTATTCATGCAAACAGAATGTATTTGTTCTGAGACTCTGCAGAGGAACAAAAAAAAAGTTAATGGCAAAATTAAGAGAAGGAGTGATCTCTGCTGTGCTTTGACAGAACAGCTATGAATAGCTATCTAAAGTTAGACATGGAAGCCCTCCTTGGGAAAGGAGCCCAAATAAAGACATTAATGAAAGCAGATTTATCGATGCATCTGGAATTCTACTGACTTTGTTCCTTCAGGTACAATGGTGTGCCATCTCTGGAGTCCTTCCCTTTCAAGTTTTAAGGCATTTAAGTGTTTTGTTTAATTTAATTTAATTTAGGAGAGCTAAATAATTAAACATGAGGCCAAAGTACATAAGAAAGTGGCAGTCTTTTATTGCAAATATGCACACGCTCTCAGGCGAAGTTCTCTGGTCCTCAGGTGTGGGGGGCCAGGGAAGTCCCGCCGGCGCTCTGGGGTGATGTTCTCTGGTCCACGAATGTGGGGGGCCAAAGAAGTCACCCTGGCTCCGGCCGGCGGCAGACTTTTATGCCTGGGAGCTGGAAGGGGAGGAGTTTGGGGCGTTTGTGTAGGAGTGGCTTCTTGAATTTCACTGTCCCCGGCTTGACGTCATTCTGCGCATGCTCAGTTGATTTGGTTCTTCCCCCGGGCGTGGGAAAATCTGTGATGAAGAACCCGGAAACAACAGGGACTGCTCCATCTTGTTCACCTTCCTCCATCTTGTCCCTTTTCCCTCACCCAAACATTAAGTACTAGACACCACAGTAAAAAGGGCTATGGATTCTATTTGTCCTCACTGTATGTTTTAGATGTGTAAAAAATATTATTTGCATGTTGTGAGATGTCAGAATAGTTTGAAGAGGGAGGTTACAGTGTTTTATAAAAAGGAAATATCCCAAAGTGGAAACGATTACTGTGGCATCACTCTGTTAATAGGCACTTGCTTAAAGTCTAGTGTATGGCAGACATCACAGTTATTAAATATGGATAGCAAGATTTTTCAACAGGTGATCTACAGACACCTACAGCTGACTCACTTGAGGCCGTTGACAAGATGTAGATACGCAGGCCAATTCCAGAGCTTCTGTAGCTGAATCTTTGGGGATGGACCTGAGCCTCTGCATTGCTAATGTGCTTCTGGGGGCTTCTGATACAAGAAACTGCTGTCGAGGGTGAAGATTCTTTCCTTCTTTTGCTTCTTTATTCAAAGTCGCTTATTTCATTTGAGGTATACAATGAAAGATGCGTTTAAATTAGGTCAAGATGTTTTGGGGCAAGCTTGTGACTGGTCTTTTTTCTTCCTATAGATAGTTTAGACTTTACCCCATAGGAAATAGGGAACTCACCACAATCTTTGAGTAAGATGGAATGCCTGATTTGATTTTTAGGAAAATAATCCTAGGAGCAATGGGGACACTGCACAATAGTGAAAAGATTGATTCGATCATTAAGGTTGTTTCTAAATGAGTTTCTCATACATTTATGTTGCTCCAAGATCATCTAATAGAAAGGAGAAGATCTGATATTCAGAATGTAGCTAAGAGTTGTTTTAATTTAATTTAATGTAACTTAATTTAGGAGAGCTAAGTAATTAAACATGAGGCCAAAGTACATAAGAAAGTGGCAGTCTTTTATTGCAAATATGCATACACTCTCAGACAAGGTTCTCTGGTCCTCAGGTGTGGGGGGCCAGGGAAGTCACGCTGGCGCTCTGGAGTGATGTTCTTCGGTCCACAAATGTGGGGGCCGAAGAAGTCACGCCGCCTCCTGCCAGCTGCGGACTTTTATGCCTGGGAGCTGGAAGGGGAGGAGTTTGGGGCGTTTGTGTAGGAGTGGCTTCTTGAATTTCGGTGTCCCCGGCTTGACGTCATTCTGCGCATGCTCAGTTGATTTGGTTCTTTTCCCGGGCACGGGAAAATCTGTGATGAAGAACCCGGAAACAACAGAGACTGCTCCATCTTGTTCACCTTCCTCCATCTTGTCCCTTTTCCTTCACCCAAACAAGAGTATTTCTCTTTTTCTCTCCATGATAAGAACATTTTGGAGTGGGTTTATTTCTTCCCCTGCTCATTCCTCTTTACTTGTGCAGAAGTAACTAGCCTGATTAGTATAACTATGGCCAGTTGTTCTCCAATTTTGGTGTGCATAAGAATCACCTGGAGGGCATGTTACACTAAAGACTGTTGGGCCTCACCCCCAGAGGTTCTGATTTGGTGGGCCTGGGTTGGGAGACCAATAAATTTGCATTTCTAACGAGTTGCCAGGAGATGCTGATGCTTAACAAGGGGCCACACCTGGAGAGCTATCTTTTTAGGCCAAAGCGTTCTTTACCTGGAAGTCTCTTGAAATAGTAAGAAGGGCAGTGGGGGGTTCCTCTTTGCTTTATTTTTCAACGAATTAAGCTCATCTGAGCTGGTCCTATTCACACTGTGGAGAGACACCCTGTTCCAACTTTTCAGTCTAAGACCACGTGTGTATGTCAAGGTGAACCTGCTTGTGCGTCCAGCTGTATCACTTGGGTGAGGCATAGATTAGGACGTTGTATTTCAGCAATCTCAAATCCAAGTTCACCATCTCATCCTTCTATTTACTAGATTGTTAGACAGGAAGGGGGAATGTGATAGTATTTGAACATCAACCACTTTTGTCCTCTTTAGGAAGAAAGTTTCCTTACAGAAAATCTGCATATTTGCTCAAATGAGCTGATATGCCAAACCTTGGCACCCCTTAGGCCGAGAAGTTTGCAGTAGATTGTGTGTGGATGCCATAGCATTGCAGTGACAGGGAGACATTATATTACCGGGACTTTAAGTTACAAAAATGAAGCTAAATTGCACCTATAAAACATTACTGTGTGATGTTTTGGCCCAGAGACTGTTAATACTTGGGATTTGACAGAGTACTAGAGTAGCATTTTCAAATATTGTCTCTGTTTTGTTTTGAATTTCATCCTAGGAGAAGAGGAAACTTTTCCCAGGAGACTTGCATTCATTCAGCTTCCAGAGGTGGAGTCACTCCTGCCCACATGACTCCCAGGTATGTTCTAGATTGTTCCCTTCAGAAGCCCTGAACATGAGTATGGGTTTCAGAGATCCGTGCTGAGATCAATGACAGAGAAATGTTGCATTTTTAGTCAATGAGAAGATAAAAAGAAATAGGATTTCTTCCTAGATCAGTAATGTGTCATTTTGGTGCATTGAGACTGAAAGCCTATGAAATGGAAAAAAAATTAAAACAGCCCATGTGTGAAGCAGACTGTTTTCAGGAATGGGAGCAGAATTAGTTTTAAAAATGACAAGTTTTCGTTGTCAAGTCAGAGAGGAGCAGTGGAAACGTGGGGAAAGAAATGAAGGAATCTGTGTTGATTGAAATGGAGCAAGAGAGGCATTTTCTTAACCCAAAGACTGAGAACTTACGAAACGCACAGATACGAATGGGAAAGGATTTTGCTGTATCTAATTGCTTTCAAAGGAATAACTAAAAATAAAGAGGATGATTTAGTCGTTACTAGAATGGAGCCTATATTTCTCCCCTAAATTTTCGCAACTATTAGGCAGTATCTTCTCAGAGAGGGAACTAGAATGTTTTCCCAGAGGAACGCTGCCTTAAGCACCGTTGAGAGACCTTCTCTTAGTAGTAAGTGGGGAACTAGTCACAAGAGCAAATGAGATACCACCCTAAAACCCGAGACAGCTACATGAGGAGATTACATGAGATGGTCAGATTGTTAAGGTAGATACCAGCAGAGCATACTTCAACGTAGCACAGTGACTTGTGGGGAAACAGATAAGGCATGTGGTATGAGGGATATGGCTAGGAAATGTATGAAGTTGATGGATTCAGGGAAGATTGCATTCTCAGTTTCAGCAAGAAACATCAATAAGATTTAAACTGGGCCTAGATTTGCCGTAGACTGCGGGAAGAGACCATCCATGTTGTGGGCTGCGTTTATTTTTGGCATATCTGGAACAGACTGAATTTCTTTCTCTCATGCTAGGGACACCGTGAGACAGAAGCTGGAGGAATGTGTGTCTGGCCCAAGAGCAAAGAGAAAGGAAGGAAAGCAGAGTGATCTAGCTAATAGGGTTAGCTCCACATGTGGTTAAGAAGAGAGAGAAGCAACTTAGAAAGTAGGTTAAACATTTTAAACTTCACTTAGTCTGCTGAGAAGGAAGAAAAGGAAAACAGGGGAACCAGAGCACTCAGATAAATCCCTCTGTGATTAAAAAAAAAAGAAAAAAAAATGAGAAAAGAAAGACATTTTGCTGCCAGAAAAACAGAACAAGTTAGTCAAGGCCTGAAAAATTCGAACACTGACAGATGAGAAGATTTTCAGGGAGGGTACATGGTCTGGGGCATGTTGATTCTTGCTGGCCTCTGGAGGTACACTTGCTTTTGGAAGTTCATGAATTTGCTAAAGGCGATTTTGAACAGAGAGATGTGGAGAATGAGGATGACTACCTTTAAGAGATAAGCTTTGTGTGCCTAGGTAACTCAAGAGCAAGAGGTAAGATCAGTAGCCACTAGTACATGAAAATACAACAGGCTTTGGAATCTTGCTGGGGGTGAAGAATGGCATAGAGAAAGCAAGGCAGTTGGGAGAGCTGACTGTTTATAAAAGTTATACATGTGAGGAAACATCCTCGTGAGAGACTCACTAGACAGGGTCTGCCACTATTCGGTTTTGAGTTAAAGAACATACAGCTCAAAATGGGGTTGGAATTTCAGAGGGACAGACCCTAAGAGGGAATATCCACCTGCAACTGTTTAACTCTTGTAAAAAGTCAGGATAATCCCAAATGCTACTCCTAGAGGGGCTGTATGATAGATGGATTTATTTTTTCCTTCAAGAAATCAGGAGGTCACAATTAACCTCTCAATAGAAGATTTCTCCTTACTGGTTTTAGATAATGACCCCAGGACAGACACAATACCCTCCTGGCAGAACTAAAGCCAAAAATATTTCCTCCTTTTTCTCAGTCAGTATTAAGCATTTGTGGCTGGAGATAGTACCGTGAGCCTGGGTCACTCTTCGAATTAGGTGCTAGGATCTGAAAACCTGACTCTGCATGCAGTAGGTGATTCAGAAGCTGGGGATTTATTTGTGACATCTAAACAGTGCTGGTATGAGTTTGGCTCCATGATACTCTTATGTGTACTTCCCACTGATGCTATGGAAAATGAAATCATGAGAAACTTGGAGTTCCACTAACTCAATTTTGGAGGTGCTAAAAGCTGTAACCACTTGGCAGAAGTGGACCAAGATGCTACTTTTGCTGAAGACAGCCTCCATCAGAGTGACACTCATCTGGCTGAGGAAGAGCAGAATAAGGAAGTAGGGAGTGTATTATTTTCTAGGCTGCTGTAAGAAAGGTTGATCATCCCTAATTGAAACATCCAAAATCCAAAATGCTCCACAATCTGAGACTTTTTGAGTGCTGACATGAGGCCACAAGTGGAAACATCCACACTTGAATTCCGTGCATGAAACAAATTTGTGTTTTATGCACAAAATTAGTAAGAATATTGTATAAAACTACATTCAGGTTATGTGGATAATGTGTACATGAAACATAAATGAATTTCTTGTTTAGACTGAGGTCCAATCCCCAACATATTTCATTATGTATATGCAAATACTTCAAAAAAAAAAAAAAAGAAATCCGAAACACTTCTGGTTTCAAGCATATTAAGTAAGAGGTACTCAAACTGTACCACAGATTTGGTGGCTTAAACCAACATGAATGTGTGGTCTTATTGTTCTGTGAGTCTGAAATGGGTCTCATTGGGTTAACATTAAGTTTGGCAGGTTTGCTCTTGCCTTCTAGAGGCTTTAGGGGAGAATCCATTCTCTTGCCTTTTGCAGCTTCTAAAGGTGGCCCACCTTCCTTGGCTTATGGCCCCTTCAGATACCTTCAGAACCAGCAACACTAGGCTGATTCCTTCTCACACTGCTGTCTCTGTGGCTCCGAGTTCCTCTTGCCCTTTTAAGGACCCTTATTGTTACATTGGGCCCATACAGAGAATCTAGGATAATCTCCCTATTTTAAGGTGGCTAATTAGCAACCTTAATTCTATCTGCAACTTTAGTTCTCCTTTGCCATATAAGGTAACATATTCACAGATTCGAGATTAGGACATGGACACAGGACAATTATTCTGCCTAATACAGGGAGCAAGAAATTTTGGGCCGGGCGCGGTGGCTCAAGCCTGTAATCCCAGCACTTTGGGAGGCCGGGATGGGCGGATCACGAGGTCAGGAGATCGAGACCATCCTGACTAACACGGTGAAACCCCGTCTCTACTAAAAAATACAAAAAACTAGCCGGGCGAGGTGGTGGGCACCTGTGGTCCCAGCTACTCGGGAGGCTGAGGCAGGAGAATGGCATAAACCCGGGAGGCGGAGCTTGCAATGAGCTGAGATTCAGCCACTGCACTCCAGCCTGGGGAACAGAGCGAGACTCTGTCTCAAAAAAAAAAAAAAAAAAGAAATTTTGACTTCAGTTCTTTAATCTTGAATGTATGAGGCATAGAGGATTTTTAAAAATTTTACTTCCTTCCTTAGAATGTAAAAATGGGGAGATCCACATACAAATTCCGGGCATTTTTATGTTACTCTTCATTGTATATCTTATAAGCAATATTTTAATGATGTGGCAGGGCATAATTTGAAATAAAATAGGTGATGAATTTTTGGTATAGGATAGAGCATTTAATGCTAATTTCATTAATGTCTTCTTCTGGCTCTTCAGCTGAACTACCCGTATCATAGAAGGGCAGTTGTTCGTCTGTCTTATAGGCAGAAGCAGGAACCTTTTTTATACGGATGATCTTTTTCTCCATAAAGAAAATGAGTAAAGCAATACTCCTGGCTGACCCAAGTCTTGGCCTTTGAACCAAATGTTAAGAAAGAAGAAAAGTGAGGGAAAGGAAGGAGAAACACGTAACCTTTTCTTTCTATGCCAAAGAAGAGTCTGCCCTCCTCTCTGTGAGTAGGGAATATTGTGGTGAGCAGTTTCAGATTTTCTCTCCAGTAGTTTTCTTGGGCCCATACTGTTACGGTTACTGAGGGTCATGGTTCTCTCTCTCTGCTTGTCTCATGGTTCAGTAAAAGGGAAGTGAATTTTTTTTCTGCTTTCTGTCCAATGTGATAAAACTATACATACCCACTGTACAAATGCAAATTTTTAGCTTGTGACTGGTGAGAAATTCTGAAAACTTTGCTTCAGGTCCCATTACCATAAGAGGGTAGGGCAGTGTCCATTTATTCTCAGGCGCAGGTAGTACTTTCCAAACCAACTTTATCGAGAAACCCTATGTCAAGGGCTTGTATGCAATTTCGAAGATTAACAATGCTGTTATATTGATCACCATTAACTATCAGTTCTTTGAAATTGGGATGGAGGGGTGATTTCTTCACCCCCAAACTTACATGTCTAGAAGATAAACAGAAATCCTAACAAGCAGAAATTTAAAGATGATATTACAACACCTCTCAACCTACCGAAGCTGTGACCTAAATTGTTATCCACAGTTTTATAAACACATACACTTTTATGAAGTCTTAACCCACAATGCTGTGATCGTCATCATCATCTTCATTAGAAGCAGATGACAGCAAAGTGTTGCCTACACATTTAGAATAATGTTTAAATAATTCCTGGGTGGGGGGTGAACCTGGTAACCTAAT
Source organism: Macaca mulatta (assembly GCF_049350105.2). NCBI lineage: Eukaryota > Metazoa > Chordata > Mammalia > Primates > Cercopithecidae > Macaca > Macaca mulatta. The sequence goes on from NC_133418.1 coordinate 110,357,092, forward strand.
CAATTTTTGAGGGGCTATAGTAGGAGCTGGGGATGGGGGATTATTTAACAAATAATGTCTTCAAGAAACTAATTTATCATCTAAGATGATGATGAGAGTATATTAAATTGAAAAACAGATCACTCTATAAAAAAGCAATCAATATAAAAATCTCATCAATATCATTGGGATAAATTTTTGAAATATAACATTGTTATTTGCTTTTTCTCTTCTATAAACACTTAAGATTTAGTATAGGATATTTGGAAAATATAGTGCAATGCATGCACACACATATCTCAATTTTCACTTCTGAGGATACATCACTGTTGAGAATTGTAGTTGAACATATTTTTGTTGTTGTTGTTGTTTTGTTTTTGTTTTTGTTTTTGTTTTTTGAGATGGAGTCTAGCTCTATCGCCAGGCTGAAGTGCAGTGGCACCATCTTGGCTCACTGCAACCTCCGATTTCCTGATTCAAGTGATTCTCTTGCCTCAGCCTCTCAAGTAGCTGGAATTACAGGCATGCACCACCATGCCCAGCTAATTTTTATATTTTTAGTAGAGATGGGGTTTTACCACGTTTGCCAGAATGGTCTTGATCTCCTGACCGAGGCCCGCCTTGGCATCCCAAAGTGCTGGGATTACAGGTATGAGCCACCGTGCCTGGCCTGAACATGTTTTTATTGTGTCAGACAAGCCTTATCCCTTCCACTCAAATGGCTATCCCCAAATCTCTCCTATGTAGACATTCCAGAACTTCCCGGAACAGCTCCCAGTACTTGGTTGAGCTGGTGTCTTCCAATGTCAGTCTTGATGCTTTGTTTTCAACTTCCTTTCTTTTGAAAAAGCAAATCTCAGTATTCTGGAACATTTGTTACACTCTTGTTGCCTCCCTTAGGCCAGGCAACCTTGAAGGCAAGAGCCGTTCATTCCAGTATCAGAAGGGAGATACTAACGAGGAGGGTGCAATGCTGCAGATGTGCTGAGTATGTATCTTATTCTCTGAAATCAGTATATTTTTCAGCTAGTTCTTCCTCCTGATAAAGGAAGATGAACTCTCTCTCTGAATCCTTTATTTTTGTTTCTAGAGACAGAAAGATTAACGGAAAGACAGAAAGATTATAAACACAGGTATAGCCTGTGTTTATAATCCTTTTTTTATGGACAAAACTCAGAATCAAAATCAACTGATCTTCTACTTCCCTCCCCAATCACCATTTTATTTTTCCTCACAGTAGTTTAAAACGTGATCAGAAAGATTTTGTTATGTACTATTTTCAGGGCCCAAATACAAGAAAAAGTAGCTGCTGTAACAATTCAATTTTAGAATAATATTTCTAAGAAATGCTCTGAAATGAAATGCATTTTAAACCATTGTATCATTGAATGTCACCAATTTTTTTTTTCAGTTTGCTCCTTTACTAGTTGTCCAGGTATTTCAATCCTTTCCTTTTGAATGGCTTTAAAAATTATTTATAATAAACTGTAGCTATTATTGCAATGAAGTGATATTATTCCGGATAGGTGAATATATGTTATTTTTGTAGAGCAATCATTTAGGAATCATAGTGTAGACAATTCAGAGGTTATTTCTCTTTACTGGGGAGGAAATCAACTCACAGGATGCTTCCTAACTTTATTTCCCTCTCTTGTTGAATACGTCTCTGATTTCTTATACATAAACCCTTGAGTTACATTGGTTGTTGGTTATTGCAGTGACCTTAAGGCCGCACAGCTAGTGAATGGCAGGCTTGAGGCCAGAGCCAAATATTTAGTACCCAAGTCCTTTGCCCTTGGCACTGATTTTGCTTCCTGTCCAAAAGGATTAAAATAGTTTCCATTTAGGTGACTAAAAATAAATAAGAGATCCTTGACTGGAAGGCTTTTACTGTACAGAAAATTTCTTTTCATGTTTGAAAAGCTTTAAGCCCCAATTTCATTCTTCTGTATGTATCTAGTTTTCTCAACACTATTTATTAAAGAGACTATTATTTTTTATTGCAAATTCTTGGCTCCTTTGTCAAAAATCAGTTGGCCATATATGTATGGGTTTATGTCTGAGCTCTCTATATTATTCCCTTGGTCAGGTTATCTATTATTATTATTAATATTTTTGGCCAGTACCATGCTATTTTAATTACTATTGCTTTGTAGTATTGTTTGAAATTAGGTAATGTGATACCTCCAGCTTTGTTCTTTTTGCTCAAGATTGCCTTAGCTATTCAGGTATTTTTGTAGTTCCATATAAATTTTAGTATTTTTTTCTATTTCTGTGAAAAATAATGTTGGAATTTTGATGGAAATTACATTGAATTTGTAGATTGCTTTAAGTAGTATGGACATTTTAAAAACTAGTTTTTTTCAATCCACGAACACAGGATATCTTTCCATTTATTTGTGATCTGTACAATCTCTTTCATCAAAGTTTTATAGTTTTTGGTGTATACATCTTTCGCCTCTTTGGTTAAATTTATTCCTAAGTATTTTATTTTTTGTAGCTCTTATAAATGAGATTACTCTCTTGATTTCTTTTGCAAATCATTTGTTGTTAGTGTATAGAAATGCTAATGACTTTGTGTGTTGATTTTGTATTCTGTGACTTTACTGTATTTGATTATTAGTTCTAACAGTTCTTTGGTGGAGTTTGTAGAGTTTTCTGTATATAAAATCATGTCATCACCAGTGACAATTTCACTACTTCCTTCCCTACTTGGATACCTTAATTTCTGTCTCTTGGCTAACTGCTCTGGCAAGTTCTTCCAATACTGTTGAGTAGAAGTTGTGAGAGTAGGCATCCTTGTCTTGTTCCAGGTCTTAGAAGTAAGGGTTTCAGTTTTTCACTAATGAGTATAATGCTAGCTGTGGGCTTCTCACACATGGCCTTTATTGTGTTGTATTGTATTTCTTCTATACTAATTTGGTGACAATTTTTAATTATGAAAGAATGTAGAATTTTATCAAATGCTTTATCTACATATAATCAGATATATGGTTTTTGCCCTTCATTCTGTTATCTCACAACATATACAAAAATCAAATCAAAAATGTATGAAAGACTTAAACATAAGACCACAAACTGTAAAGCTGCCAGAAGAAAACATAGGGGTGAAGTTACGTGAGATTGTAGGGCCAATGATCTTTTGGATTTGATGCCAGAAGTGCAGGCAATAAAAACAAAAATAGACAAATGGGATTATGTTAAACTGTAAAGCTTCTGCATAGCAAAGGAAAGAATCAACAGGGTAAGGAGACTCCCTACTGAATGAGTGAATATATTTGCAAATCATACAAGTCCTAAGGAGCTAATATCCAAAATATAATGTATAAGGAACTCAAACAATTCAATAGTAAGAAAACAACACGGTTTTAGAAATAGGCAAAGGACCTGAATAGATAATTTTAGAAGAAGCCATACAAATGGTTAACAGGTGTATGAAAAGGTGCTCCACATCACTAATTATTAGGGAAATACAAACTAAAACCACAATAAAATCTCACTTCATGCTGTTAGAATGACTACTATCAAAAAGAAGAAAGGTAAGTATTGATGAGTATGTGGAGAAAAGGGATCCCTTGCATGCTGTCGGTGGGAATGTAAATTAATATAGTCATTATGGAAAACTGTGTGGAGGTTCCTGAAAAAACTAGAAATAGAATTGTCATATGATCCAGCAATCCCATTTCTGAATATTTACACAGAAGATTTGAAATCAGTTTGGCAAAGGGTTATCTGCACTTCTATGTTCCTTGCAGCATTATTCACAATAGCCAAGTTATAGAATCAACCTAAGTCCATCAACAGAAGAATGAATAAAAAAAAATGTGCTAGGAACACGAAATGGAATACTATTTGGCCTTAAAAGAGAAGGAAATCCTGACATTTGTGACAACATGGATGGAATTGGAAATGTTATGCTAAGTGAAATAAGCCAGGCACAGAAAGACAAATGCCACATTCTCACTTATATGTAGAATCTAAATCAATTGAACTCACAGAAGCAGAGGGTAAGACGGTGGTTACAGAGGCTGGGGGGTGGAGCAATGGGGAACATGATGGTCAGAGCATATAAAACCTTAAGAGGAACATATTTTTGGGTTATGTTGCACAGCATAGTGAATACAGTTAATAATAGAGTATTGTATATTTCAAAATTTCTGAGAGTAAATTTCGAGTGTTTTCACCACAGACAATCTTAACTATCGGAAGTGCTGGATATGTTAACAAGCTTGATTTAATTATGTCACATTGTATTAATAACTCATAGCATCACTTTGTACCCTATAAATTTATAAAATTATAAATTGTCAATTTATAATTCAAACAAAACAAAACAAAAGCCTTGAGCTGCAGGGCTGGCTCCTACTTCACAGCCAGGATGAGACCCTTAGCAGAGAGCATGCTGGGAGGATGGAGAAGAAAGATGGACACCATCGTGCTTTCCCAGTGCTGATAGGGTCTCTACTGGGATGTCATTTTCTATAGCTATTTATTAATTAATGGAACAAATGTTTACTAAGCATTTGCTCTGTGTCAGAGATGTTTAGGATAAAAAGGAGTGAACAAAACAAACAAATAGTGTGGCTTCCTGGAGCTCACATTTTAACAATTGCCTTAGTGTTTTATTCTGTTAAGTCTGTCTTTAGCACCAATGATCTGAATGCTATCTCTATAATAGATATTTTGGTCGCAGAACAATTGCTACTCTTTACTGGATGCTTGTAACATTCCAGATACCATGCTAAGCAGGTCATACATTATTCAATTTAAACTACCCATCTTTGAGGTTGTTCTTATAATTTTTACTCTATATAATTAGTACATGGTAGATCTAGAATTTTAACATAGGTCTGTTTGACTCCTAAAGTTATTCTCTTTACCACAATCTACACTAGTGTATCTTAATAATCGTTGTCTTAAGTTAGAGGTCCAAAATAAAATAAAATAAAATAAAATAAAACATGAAATTGCTTTATTTTCATATCAGATAAATTCAACATAAATTAGTTTTCAAATCAGAAGAAAGCTATTTGTTCTTTAAGTCCCATTGTGAGGTGGTAAAATAGAAGTATAAACTTCAGGATGGACAATTATGTCTATTTCAACACTTGCCTAGCTTATCATACATGGATGTGTTACTGTTGAAAATTATACCATCATCAGCAATTGTCTTCAGTTCTTTGTACTTGACCAAGAGTATACAGTAGATATATTACATGGTCAAAATGATTGCCACTATTTTTTTTTTCTGGCACAGGGTCTTGCTGTGTGGTCCAGGCTGGAATGCAGTGGCATGATCTCATCTTACTGCAACCTCCATCTCCCTTACTCAAGGAATCCTCCCACCTCAGCCTCCCAAGTAAGCTGGGACTACAGGTGCCTGCCATCATGCCAGGCTAATTGTTGTATTTTTTGTAGAGATGGGATCTCACTATGTTGCCCAGGCTGGTCTTGAACTCCTGGGCTCAAGTGATCTGCCCATCTCAACCTCCCAAAGGTGTGAGTCACTGCACCTGGACTTTTGCCAATAGATTTTAATAATTATTGTATTTATCTTCAATGGAAAGTATGGGTCATAGCTTAAGGAAGTATGTATTTAAAACATACTTACACACATACAATACATACATACACACATTGTGGCAAAAGAGTTACTAGTGGTTTATACAAATGTATGAGTTTATGTAGCTTTTCCTCAACTCAGGTCTTTGATAATACATATAGTCTTTGACTCCCATTCTTCTTGTAACTTTCAAATGCTTACCTGTTTTAAAAGCTCTGTTTCCTTCTCTTCCCCTCTGTCCTTCTTGGATACCCGTTCTTTTGCAAATATTCATTATGGCTGCTCCATGTAACTTCTACAGCATTAGAAGTTCAAAGCTGGGGCCAGGCTTTATGATTCCAACTACACTAGCTGTGATTTCAGCATGATTTTGAAAACAACAATGAATTCTAGGTGGTTAGAGAAAGTAATGATTACCATAGATGTGCAAGCAAGTCTGATGCAATGGAGAAATTAGAAAATTATATCAGGAGATATTAATATTAGCAGATGCTAACCATTGAGAGATGATCATATTCCAAGCAATTCTGCTAAGTGGTTTGTATAAATCATCTCATTTAATCCTCACAGCAGGCCTATGTAAAAGATAACTGATTGCTGAGAGAGGTTCAGTAACTTGCTCATGGTTTGCACTGCTTGCAGATAGCTAATCAGAATTAAAGTCCAGGTAATTTTATTTCTAGAATTAGGATTCTTCTATAGTATGTGATAGGGTCAGAGATGGTGAGGAAGCCTTCACAGAGGCAACACCGCTGTACTTAAGCAAAAATTTCTACTGACACTTCAATCCCATTTACCTCACTTTACCATTTCAGGTGTAACTAGATAGCATCAAACATCTCTTATTTAATTAGATTAACTAAACCATATAACATAAGTAATTATAATTAATTATCTAATCAAATAGTTGTAATGACTGAAATTTACATAGTCCATGTTTTAGCACCATTTGGATTTGTGCACAGTTTACTACAGCCCTGTTCATTGTTCTTCTCACTACCAAAGAATGCTTAGATTTGATTTAAAAGTTGTCTCTTGCTTCTTGTATTGTGCCTCAGATTCTAGGATTACAACCAAAAAGAAATTGTATGAGGTAAAATTTTATGATATTTTCAATCAAGAAAATCATAGACCATGAACAAAATGGACAGGTATTTGAACAAAGTCTTTAGGCATCTTGGTCTTTATCATGAAAGCTTTTATTATGAAGTCAGTTAGAGACGATAATCTATTTGGCTTAACCATGTATAGCTATCATGTGCCCAAAGCTGTGTGACTCATCTTCATTGTTCTTTTACATGAACTGGAAAAAGGTGCTGCTTCTGAATTGGTATTCAGCTAGGCAATGGCAAGAGGATTTGTTAGGGAGAAGCAGGCATCGCTTCACAGAGATGGATGCAGCCCTGAGCCAGGACACAAACTTGGCAGGTGAAGAGAGGGATGAATTGCAGCCCATACTTACCAACAGAACAGGAACATTTGCGAAGTAAACAACCATACACGTTGGTTCTGTCTGCCTGTTGCTATAGAGGAAATTACAGGTAGAACGCTGGATACCATGTATTCCTTTCATATGGTCTTAAGACCTTCTGTAAGGTCGGTAGTGAGGAAACTGACTAAGAGAAGCTGTGAGCACACAGCTATTAAGTGTGGGAGCCAGGATTTAGACTGAGGTCTGATTTATTCTAAAGTATGGCTCATTCTCTCTGATACACAAATACCTTATTTCTGCTCTGAAAGAATTTCCAAACTTGTGGGTGGCATAATTAGCCCCGATGAACAAAAAGCAGCAAGTCGAATCCTGTTTCTTGTGCACATCAAGCATTTTCTCATCTCTTTGCCTTTGTTTAATCTCTTTCTCCTACTAGGAGTTCCCTTTTCTTCTCATCTTCATGTATTAAAATCTTGTCTGTTTTAAAAAATGTCAATAAAATACTATTCTCTCCATGAAGCTTTCTGTGATACCCTTTAACATGAAAATAATCTCCATCCTCGGCTGGGCGCGGTGGCTCACGCCTGTAATCCCAGCACTTTGGGAGGCCGAGGCGGGCGGATCACAAGGTCAGGAGATCGAGACCACGGTGAAACCCCGTCTCTACTAAAAATACAAAAAATTAGCCGGGCGCGGTTGTGGGCGCCTGTAGTCCCAGCTACTCGGGAGGCTGAGGCAGGAGAATGGCGTGAACCCGGGAGGCGGAGCTTGCAGTGAGCCGAGATCGCGCCACTGTACTCCAGCCTGGGCTGGGCGACAGAGCAAGACTCCATCTCAAAAAAAAAAAAAAAAGAAAAAAAAAAAGAAAATAATCTACATCCTCAAAATCCCCAAAGCACATTCTTTACCACTCTGATGGATCTGACCTTGTTGGAACTTTCATATGGCTATATGTATACATGCCTCTTTTGTGCCCCTCTAATGGACCATAAATTCTTAGATGCTGACGTTATATAAAAACTTTTTATCACCACTTCTTGGCACAGTATAGGAATTCAAGAGTTTGTTAACTAAATAAATCAATGATTGTATAAATGATTGAATGAATAAACCAATGGTAATTAAGACTTATTTTCAATAAAATGATAGGCCAACCACCAATGCTGCTGGAAATAATGAAAAATCTTGATAAGAGAGTTTTGAAAATCTTAAATAGAGAGCTAACATGATGTTACCAGCTGAAATGAATGCCCCTCAAATTTGTATGTTGAAGTCTTAACCCTCAGTACCTCAGAATTTAACTTTATTTGGAAACAGGACCACTGCAGAGATAGTTAGCTGTTAAGAAACTAGAGAAAAGCAATGCATTGCCTACTGAAGAACAGCAATTGGAGTGGCAGTAGAATTATCATCTGAAACCATGGAAGCCAAAAGGAAGTGGCACAAAGCATCAAGTGCTAAAAGAAAAGAGTAATCAACTCTGATTTTATATGCAGCAAAAATATCCTTCAGGAATGAAGGGAAAATGCAAGCCTCCTAAGATAAAGGAAAACTATGAAAATTTATTGCTAACGGAGACACCCTTAAAAATAACTACAGGTGACTCGGTGCGGTGGCTCAGGCTTGTAATTCCAGCACGTTGTGAGGCTGAGATGGGAGGATTGCTTGAGCCCAGGAGTTCAAGACCAGCCTGGGCAACATAGTGAGACCCATCTCTACAAGAAATAAACAAAATTAGTCAGGTGTGGTTGGTGCATGTCTGTAGTCCCAGCTACTCAGGAGGCTGAGGTGGGAGGATCCCTGGAGCCTAGGAGGTCAAGGCTGCAGTGAGTCAAGATCGTACTACTGCACTCCAGCCTGGGCGACAGAGTGAGACTCTGTCTCAAAAATAACAGCATGGCTGAATCCCACATTCCATGCAGCATCTATCTCGCTCTTTATATCTTAGAGTTATTGGGAGGTTTAGGATTTTTCTAGTCATCTCATTCCTACAGGACAGTTCTCCAGGTGGTCTTGAACCAACCCAGTTTCCCCTTTTCTTGTTTGTAGTTTTCAACAATAACTGTAGAATGTTCTGGGAATGCACATCCTGATATAAGCAGAAACTGGAGCAACCTGGGCTCTGTTACAGTCCCTCCCAGAAAAGGATGTCCTTCAAAGCTTTGGCACAGTGTGTCATGTTCCCTGGGGTATAAACCCTGGGGCACTTACAGAAGAGGCTACATCTGCCCTGGGCAGCTTTCCTGAGCCTTTTCCTGAAGCAAGCTTGCCCCGAATCCTGGTTTCTGTGGTCCCTTGCTACCTATTTGTAAGTAATAAACCCGCTTTCTGTGACTTGGGTATTTGAGCATTCTGTCTCGCAGACTCATGCTCCAGATATGAATTGTGTTATTCCTCTGGAATAAAGAAGCAGTAGCTGCAGCAGATGTCTTGTTTATTAAGCATGTTTTAGTTCCTGCTAAGACATCATACACAGCCCTTTGATACCTGGCCCCTACTTCCCTTTTATTCTCTGTGTGGGGCATCCTGAATGGTATTTAGCATCTGTGCGGCCCTGGTCCTCTCTGAGCCTTTGCCTGTTTTCTTCTCTTTCCTTCTGGGAATACCTTATCACCAATCTCTTTCCCAGTTAACACCTCCTAAAAGTCAGTTTTTAGGTTAATTCCTTCACAGAGGCATCCCTGATGCTCTGGATTATGTTAGATGCTCTTGGAATGTGCCTTCAAGGGATCATGTATTTCACTTACCATGGAAAACATCCCATTCATTGGAATGAGCTGCTGGCTTCCCGGGGGCAGGAGCTGTGTTATCTTTTCCACTGTCAACCTGTGTCAGGTACTCTCTTCATGCATCATGAAAGTCAATAAACCTCTGCCATAGAAATGAAAAACAAGTCTATGATTCTTTTCTGAGAGGTTCAGAGGAAGCTTCACTGTCCTCTGCCAATAGTGAATCAATGATCACCAATCACTGATGGACTGTATTTGGTCCCACATTGGATAATTTCTTTTTTTTTTTTTTTTGAGACGGAGTCTCACTCTGTCGCCCGGGCTGAAGTGCAGTGGCCGGATCTCAGCTCACTGCAATCTCTGCCTCCCGGGTTTATGCCATTCTCCTGCCTCAGCCTCCCGAGTAGCTGGGACTACAGGTGCCCACCACCACACCCAGCTAATTTTTTTGTATTTTTAGTAGAGACGGGGTTTCACTGTGTTAGCCAGGATGGTCTTGATCTCCTGACCTTGTGATCCACACGCCTCGGCCTTCCAAAGTGCTGGTATTATTTACAGGCATGAGCCACCACGCCCAGCCCATATTGGATAATTTCTAAGTCATTACTCATTTCTGCTGTACTAATATTCTTTTGTGCTACGTAACTATTATATTAAAGTCAAGAGAAAAAAAATGCAAGAAATGAAAAAACAACCTACTATTTCTTAGTTTCCAAGAAAAATAGAAGATTGAAGCCTCCCCTATTAGATTAAATCATTTTTCTAGGACATGCTAATTTAAACTAGGTTGTAAAATATATCCCAATTACTACATTTAGCAAAGCTATGTAGCATGAATTTTCTGTCACATTTTCCTAAAATGGGCTTCATTTATATCCTATTTTACTTTGCCTCATTTGATTTAATTGTTCTTGAAATATTCTACTTTCTTGTACAAACTTAGATCTTGAGGGCATTGCCCTCATGCATAACAAATTTGTTTTTTACAATCTTAAGGATAAAAGAACTTCAACCCCATTATTTCTTTCAAAAATCTTTGATAAGATATTTTAAAAATGTATTTTGTACTTATAAAATGCTATAAAATAATACTATGCACTCTTTCAATTTCCAAGTTATTTATGATTTTAAGAAATGTTTATAAAATACTGAGAATTCAAAATTCTTTAGATCACAAAATTTCAGATAACTCATGTAAGCTTCACAGCTACCTCAATCAGTAGGAGAGTACTGTCACTTTTATCCATGTTTTACAGGGGACAGCATGGTAATATGTAGTTTTAATCCAAGATTCACATTTGTGATTTTCTTTGATATGTAGAATACATTAAAAATAACAATAAGTAAACCCTTCAGAAGATACAGTTCTGTTAAGCACATTTATGAATGAGAGATTAAAAACTTCAGAGCATGGTAGCTGAGTCCTGACAGTGCAAATGTACTGAACACTTTTAGGTTCCTTTGCCATCAAATTAATCATTTGGCTAAAGTGGAAAAAATATGAGTCGACCTTCACATTTAAAGTTGCTGTTATCAACCTGCAAACAGAACATTCAGTTAAAAAATCATTTTTAAAAGAGTCTATCATAAAAAAGATAATTATGGGTTTGAAGCATCTCAAATTATAGAATTCCATAGAATTTTAGAGCAAAAAGCACTCTTTCAGATCTGCTAGTATTCTGAACTTTCAAAGAATTACAGTATTCTAATGCTTTTTAGAGGTGCTGTAGCCTGAGTTCCCAAGTACAATGACATATTTTGGTTCTGACGCATGAGGAAATTTTTATCAATTCTGAATAAATGAAAAAAAAAAACTAGTCAATTGTTTAAATAAACTCAATTATATTAAATTTAAAGAATTACATGTTATCTAAGATTTTAATTGTTTTATGTTTTTAAAATTCAAATAATATTTTCTTGTTTTATTTGCAGAAATTAAAAATTGACAATCCTATCTCAGGCTCCTCCTCCCCTTCTCTGAGTGTGTATGGGAAATTTTATTAGTCTGTGATACCAAACAATTTGGGTTCAGGAATATTAGCCACTGCTGGTGCTTCTGGAAGGATAGATGGATAAGATAAGGACAGGAAGTGTTCAACAACTTGCCGTAGGTCTGGGCTTGGAGCCTGGGTCCCCTGACTCCCAGGCCAGGTCTCTCCAGCTCATTGTGCTGCCACAGAAACCACAAAATAGCTGCTTTTCCCTTTTCTTTGCCAAATCCAAGAGTGAGAAGCTAAATTGCACATTAAAATTCTACTCACCAATTCATGATAAAGCATTAAAAATTTAAATTTGATCCCTTTTGTCAAGCACCTTTCCTTTTATTAATTATCTAATCACAACAGACTCGATCAATAACCCTTGTTACATGAATCTCCAGCTTATTGATAACGTCCATCTGAGTACTATCGTGTATATGAAGACAAATGTATTTAAAAATTATTAGAGCACTTAAAATGAGGGTAAATAAAACTAGCCCAGTGTCAGCAGAATTGTGAGAAAATCATGAGGGGGGAAAATTACTTTCAATGGTAATGTTAAGGAGATTCACTCCAGCCCTGAGCCTACAGAAGATAACATCTTAAATACAAATTTCATTCTCTGATGACAGAAAAACTGTTAAACAGCTGGAGTTCAAGAAGGAAAATAGCCTAGAGTAGGGTGAAATTCCAAACATGCTATAAAAACAAATGCCTGATATTTTTATTGAGGTAATTTATTTTGAAAGGGAGGCGAGTAAATATTTAAAAAACAAAGTCAATAATTTTCTTTTTATTTGTTCAGACAAATGAAAAGGTCAGTAACTGAGCTCCTGATATGTGCTCCCAGGAGACAGGACCATAACGGTGATTTTTCAGCCTTGTAATTACTGCTGGTTTGCAAAGAGCATACATATTTGCATAATATAAAGCAACATGTTATGAATACAACAAAATGTAGGATACAGCCGCCAGTGCTGGCAAAATTAACTGGACCTAAGGGGAAATCAACTCTTTTAGCCTCCCCTAAATGTTCCCAATACCTCTAGATAGTGGGCATTTTGGAGGTTGATGATGTTTCCTATGATGCCGACCATTTCTGCAGATGGTATATACAATGTGTGAGAAAAACTGAACAGCAAGAAATTAGAAATAATCCTTTATGTTTGCATGTTGATCTAATATTTTACAAAACACTTTGCATATGGGAAAATAAGGTTCAGAAATGTCAAGATGTTAGTTCAAAGCCACTCAGGTAGAAATGGCTGAAGAGGAATGGAAACTAGTGACGTATGACTCCAGATTCAACTTGTCTGCCACACGCTACTTCAAATCTATCACTCAGTGTCTTAGAATATGCTTGTGTCTTAACATGTGCACTATAAGCATGTTCATTTCACCTGGGAGATGGCTGTTTCTCCTTAATTTGGTAACTCTTTTGTATTCAGAGATCTTGAGATTCAGAGCTGGGGCCTTGCAGATGAGGGCGTAAAGTTAAATGATGATCCCAAATCCAACTTAGGTCAGACTCCATGATTTGGTAGTTCTGTCACCTGGCTCCAGGTGATTGATTGTTCTTTCCAACACAGCCCATTCTGTTTCTTTCCAAAGTTGCTTAGTTTCAACCAAGGGGCTTGTCACCATAGCCTCGTGCAACGTTAGGAGGACTAAAAAATTACGTGATATAAATAAAGTAGCTTGTACGTGTTTAGAAAGGTACAAAGATCTAAACTAGTACTGACAATACAAGGAACCCCATTCAGGTCTTTAGGAATCAATTGAGTGGACTTCTAGTTATAAATGGCTTATTATTATTATTTTTAAAATATTGCTCTGTCACCCAGGCTAGAGTGTAATGGCAGGATCTTGGCTCACTGAAACCGCCATCTCCCAGGTTCAGGTGATTCTTCTACCTCAGCCTCCTGAGTAGCTGGGACTGTAGGCACACACCACCACATCCAGCTAATTTTTGTATTTTTAGTAGAGACGGGGTTTCACCATATTGGCCAGGCTGGTCTTGAACTCCTGACCTTGTGATCTGCCTGCCTCGGACCCCCAGAGTGCTGGGATTATAGACTGAGCCACTGCACCCGGCCGTAGATGGCTTAATTCTGGCCATGTTGAGGTTTGTCTGCCACTGATGTTTTGTCTTCCTCTCCATCTAGTCCAACTCAAGCAACATAAAGGAATGTCTTCATTTCCATGATCTAGTGAGGTTTTCTGTTTGATTTTGGTGTCTATAAACTCCTGGAGAAATCTCCTTTACCCTTGTAATTGCCTAACAATGCCGTAACCTGGAAGATGACTTATATTTGCATTTCATTCATATTTAAAACAAACATGAATAATGTTCAGCATTTATTTCTCCAATTCCTTAAGACAGCTGCCCTCTTGTTCTGTCCTATAATTCACCTGTATTTCATGTTGAATCATGACACCAGTCAAGATTCTGAGAGAGACAAACTGTTCAAACACAAATACTTCATTTAAAGTATTCTCAGCCCAGTACTTTGGGAGGCTGAGGCAGGTGGATCACCTGAGGTCAGGACTTTGAGACCAGCCTGGCTAACATGGCGAAACCCCATCTCTACTAAAAATACAAAAACTAGCTGGGCATGGTGGTGGGCACCGTAATCCCAGCTACCCAGGAGGCTGAGGCAGGAGAATTGTTTGAACCTGGGAGTCATAGTTTGCAGTAACCTGAGATGGTGCCATTGCACTCCAGCCTGGGCAACAAGAGCTAAACTCTGTCTCTATCATCTATCTATCTATCTATCTATCTATCTATCTATCTATCTATCTATCTATCATCTATCATGTATTTATCTCTCTATCATCTATCTATCATCTGTCATGTATTTATCTATCTATCATCTATCATGTATTTATCTATCTATCTATCTATCTATCTATCCATCTATCCATCCATCCATCCATCCATCCATCCATCCATCCATCCATCCATCCATCTATCCTCTTAGTTAAGAATGCTTTGATTTCAGGTTAATTTACCTAAACAGTATCAGAATGAAGTAGAAACAGCGTGAGACTCAGAATTTGGATCCTGAAGCTCCAATCCCAGTTTCACTGCTAGGTTGCTTTATGAGCCTTGGCAAGTCTCTCTTCTGTGAGCCTGACTGCAATGAGGGATTAATTAGATGGTGCCTAAGTTCCGTCCCAGGCTACAGTCATTACATTATCTTGAAATCTATAATGGCAGAAGGGCTTCATCTGACTTCTTGACAGACGTCTATTGCCCCATAACTATGGGAAACAAGCTAGACTGAAACCTACACAAAGCATTCTCCTTTATGTTCTTGGTAAAAATACTGGATCAGGTTCTCAGAGCATGTTAACAAGTCTCAGGTAGTGGTACTTCATCCTGATCCTGCAGGTTTCTAAAGGCTCATCATCTATATTCTCATTTATTTGTGGCTATTGGCTGGTTATGGAGTGGCAGACATCTTAATTGCACATTAATGAGGAGTTAATTGCAATTAAGTGTTTTAATAGCAGCTGGTGATTATTAGCTTTTGAAGAAAAGGCAATTTTAGTTTAAGTAGGTCCCACAGCTTTTTAGGCTGAAAAAGGATAGACAATAATAGAACCTTAAAGCAGAGAATCTATGTGCAGCAGAGAACAGTCTTTAGGAGAGAATGTACCCTTTCAATGAGATCACTCATATGACTTGGGTCTCCTCTAAGAGAGGATCAAATCCATGTCAGGGCACTGGAATGGATTCCTATGGATTTGGAGTCAGGTTTCCCTATCATACCAGCTTAGACAAACTCTGTGTTTGAGTCGTAGGGTCCTCACTTGTAAAATCAATAATTACTACCATACCCACCTCCCTGGGTGTTGCTAAACTCAGATAAGATGAAAGACACGAAAGTGCTTACAAACACATGTGTATATATTCACTCCTAGCTGTGCTGATCATGTAAAGTCATCTCTCATTATACTCTGGAGGACATTTAAGCCAAGACAATCTCTATACAATCCCAGTATAAAACTATTATAGAGGTAATTCACTGATAGATGAAAGGTGCCTGGGATGGGGTTATTGTTGAAACATCAAAACGGCAGAGGAAGTTTCCAAGAATCAACGACTCATGCTGAATCTTGAAGGGACCTGGAGGAAATGAGGCCTCTTGTCTGGTACAGTTTACAGACAGGCAGGTCTAGATTCCTTCCTTCTCTGTGATTCTAGGCAAAGAATCCTTACCCCAAAGTGCTTTAGACATTTTCCTTCTGTCTTCTGACATTTCCTTTCTCTAAAAGAGGACAGACAATTCGGAGATGAGCTTAGGGCACAATTTCAGGTTGGACAACTAAACTTTCTCTATACTCTGGGTTCATGTCAACTGAGGAGCTTCAAGTGCTTCTTGTCTTTCCCTAGGCTAAGGCAAAAGATTGTTTTTCCCTCTAAGCAGACACAGAGATGATGAAGAGACCAAACTGTTGGAGGAGTTCCTATCCCACCAGTCCACATATCCTGTGTGATGGAAGCAAATCAGTCCTGAGCCCCGGCTGCCATGTCTGTGATTCTTTCCTTCACTGTTCACTGGCCCCTCTTTTTGGACCCCTCTCCTTGCTCTCTAGGTCCTGCCATCTGTAGAGACTAGTGGCATCTCCATTGCTGGATTTTTCATCCTTCTCTTTCTTCTCTTCCCCCTTCTTCCTTTTTTGGCTTCTTCAAAATAGTAATAATGATGATTACTATAGCAAAATGTATTTGGCTAAGAGTTTGTAGATCTGTAACCTGATATCACAACTGAAAGGTATGACGGTTTCCAGTTTATAGAAGAGGAAACTAATGCTCAAGGTTACATGATCAAGAAAAGACTTATTCAAACTTCACATAGCTACTTAGAGAGAGTGTTAGAATTTGTGTCTGCAGGTTCAAAGTCCTGTGGTGTTTGCATCACACCCTGTTTCTTTACCTGTGTACCTAAATTTATTCTTAACAGAAATCAGATATTAGCCTAGCATATGTTATGGAGAATGAAAGTGTTTTCTTTTTGTGGAATTACTTGTCCTTTGGTAAGTTGAATTCACGTAAAAATAACACTAGACTGGGCAGTCGGAATTCCAGGGTTCAAATCTCAGATCTCCTGTCTGTAAGACAAATAGAGGACTCAATGAGCAGTTTTCCTACTTTTCGCTTAAATGTATACAAGGCCTCTCTGTTACACAACTTTAGGTGGTGACGTTTACTTTGTGTCCCATGGCAGTGATGTTGTTTTTGTGTATGATATTTTGGACTCTGGTGGTGTTTCAAATGTAAAAACCAATAATTTATTTATTTCTCACTTAGCCTATTTGTTTCGTTATTATGGTACTGACATTTTGGTTGTACAGAATGTGTAAAATCTGTATTAAGTGTTTCTTTGTTTTAAATAGATGTTAATTATAATGCCAGCTGCATGACTTTCCTCTAACTATGTAACTTCCTTGATTCTTGGTTTCTCTGACAATCTAGAATGGTCTCAGCCTGGACTTCTAATATCATCTAACCTACAGCTGTGCAGATTTTAAAAGATGCTCTGCGGAATGAGTTTGTGTACTTCTCTCTCTCTCTCTCTCTCTGTCTCTGTGTGTGTGTGTGTGTGTGTTGAGACAGTTTTGGAGGTGTGGCCAGGAGCCCATTTCTCTAAACTGTCTCTGAAGCCAGTAGGATCCATTGTTTTCTTTGTACTGATAGCCAGCCTTAGCTGCTGTAGGGGCATTCAGGGCTTGAGTCATTCACTCATTCATTTATTATTCAACTCAACAAGTATTTATGAAGGGCTGACCCTGGCAGGCCCTGTACTATGATGAGTCAGACCCTAACCCTGTGTGAAAGAAACTCGTGGATCAATGTCAATATAGACAGGCCAAGAAACTATCAGAAAGCAATACTGTATGAGCTACGGTAGGAGCACTAAGGAAGCCTTCCAAAGTTATTCAAGCAGTCAGGGCAAGGGAGACTTCATTACTGATTTAGCTATTGAGGATGAGTTTTTCAGCAGAGTGGCGAAGGAATGGGTAATGAGTTGGGAAAGATTTCCTGGTAGAGAAGACAACATGACCTGAGACGTGGTGATGAAGTTGGTTAAGATATTTGTTTATTTAATCACTTAATCTATCCCAATATTGTGCCTTTACTTGGGACAGTAGCAGACTTGGGCTGTAGCTGGAGGCTGAAGAGAGCCACTTTGTCCTAAGAGAACGAGGAAAGCAGAAGCAAATTCCTAAAAAATTTTTTCTTGAGACATTGAATCTTTCACTAACAAGCCTAGTTCCTGAGCTCTGAGACTGAGCTCCCCACCCAGCTGGACCCATGGCACCATGACTGAATCCTGAGTGACAGATGAAAGAGAGACCTGGGATGCAAACCACATACCAATTTAGCAAAGGAGCCCTCTCGGGATTTCCTCTAAGATCCTGACTGCAGAGAAACGACACCATTTCCTGGCTTTAAAATGGAATTTTGAAAACCTTTCTAGTAACCTGCTTCTTTTGTATTGATTAATTTAACTATGCATGGGAATTGTATTTGGTGGTGATGGGAGGTTGTTTTAGGGAGATCTCAGAAGGCTTTTTTTTACCTCCAATAGCCTCAAATTTCCTATTCTGGGATATAAACCTTGCTTTTCACATGGTAAGATAAAGCTTAGAAAGTCAAGCTCCAGCAAGAGCTGACACAGCAACTCTGCTCAGGTGGGCCATGTTCTGCAAATCAGGGGTCCTTGACTCTGCCACTCACTGGCACAGCTCTCTGGAACTTAGTAAAGTGAGAAAATTAAACTATATGATAACTACATAAACAGTTCATCTTTCCAGGGCAACTTCTAGTAGAGATTGGATTGGCTGGAAGCATCTGATGGTGGCTAAAACGCTATGCCTTGTGGGTAAGAATGGACCAAAATGGGGGAACTACTATCCATGGCTGGCCCTGTTGTGGGGAGGCCCTTCTTTTTGGATCATCAGGGCTGAGCTCCACCCATCTAAGTAGTCCAGTGTCGGGTGCAGATACCTGTATTACAGTTGAGCTCCCTACATGCCTCCACCTATTCTTTGGTGATGGCCATTTCCCTGCCTAGATGGGCTTCCAAAATCCATCTCTGCAGTGTATTAACCTACCCAGTGTGTGTCCCACACAAGTGAGCAGATTCTGTGCCCAGCTTTGGCTTTCTCACTTTTCCTTCTTTTCCAATTCACCTGCTCGATCCTTCTGGGAGTGAGCCAACGTGCCATCTGCCCAGGGCTCCAGATTGGAAAAGAGAGGGGACACAGTTAGAAAGGAGACCTCCTCATGTATACAAGACAGAGGTCATTTCCTGGTAGAAGCAGTATGTAATTGTATTGCTTACAAATAGCCAATTCAAGCCTCAAAATGAGGCCATGGAAAGGGAAGATGAACTCAATAAAAATCAAACCCTTGAAACTTACTTTGAACATATAATTTTAGTAACAATCATCATCTGGATTAATTATGAAATTACTAGTGATGTATAACCAATGAAATTACCTCTTAAAACTTTTATGTTTTTCTCCGTCCTCTTCTTGAAATACAGAATAAATCCAAAATGAGTATTTATCCCAGTAAAACGGCTTGGTTTCAAAGAACAGCCAGCCTTGCTGCCTGTTGATTCTTCCCAGGTGAATGCCACCCCCAGGCTTTCTTTGGCATGCTTCAACATTATGCATGAGCAATTTGGCTTGTAAAACCAGTTTGCAAATAAATGAATTTCAGAGATCTGTTTAACAAGAAGGCAAAATAGTGATCAAAGTGTTCAGTTGATTAGAAGAGGAATATGAAAAAGAGGAAGACAATAAGAGACAGAAATGAAGAGAAGGATGTATGCATGTGTATATATGATCAAACCTGCAATCTGACAGCTCTGTGGCCTCAGGAGGACTGAAACATTCACTCTCAGTGCTGTTGGGAGCCTGAGGACTAATGAGTGCTGATGGCAGATGTATTGTGC
Source organism: Macaca mulatta (assembly GCF_049350105.2). NCBI lineage: Eukaryota > Metazoa > Chordata > Mammalia > Primates > Cercopithecidae > Macaca > Macaca mulatta. Next base: position 110,376,747 of record NC_133418.1, read on the forward strand.
CTTTCTGCTTACAAAGTTCTTGCAGTTATGCTATCTCCTTTGATCTCAGCAATCTGCTCAGAAAGCTAGACCAGAATTGCAATTCCCATTTCACAGATGACATTGAGAAGTGACTTGTCCAAGGAGATCATTTCTGTGTGTGTGTTTCTTTGTTTTTCTTTTCTTTTTTATTTTTTTGAGACGGAGTTTCACTCTTGTTGCCCAGGCTGGAGTGCAATGGCGTGATCTTGGCTCACTGCAACCTCCGCCTCCTGGGTTCAAGCGAAAATCATTTGTTTTTTGATAGAGTCAGTTCTTGCCAATGAGCTACAGAGGCTCTATACATTCTTTGTCAAGTCCACCTTCCTCATCAATTCTTTCCTCATTGCTCTGCTGTTGTAAGGTAACTTGAGAAGTACCCCCATGTGCATGAAATGGATTTAGTGCTCCCCATTCCTGATGTCTTAACGCCTCAGAAATTTCTCTCCAGAAATTATATTCTTGACTTCCTCAGTTCTCTTTGAAAAGGCAAATATTGCTGGAAGGATTCATATCTTAAAGGAAGGAAGGTGGATTAGAGGAAAGAACACTTGGAAACTGCAATGGGCACAGATTACCTGAAACATCATTCAGCACTGAGTGTACAATTATACCCAAGCATCTCAGCTTGGCACTAAAAGCCCTTCACTTTAATTTTTCAGCTTTATAATCAACTTTATGATCAAGGCATGTACTATCATTTGCTGCTTCCTAAACACACCCTGCACTTTCTCATCCCTTCCTAATAGGAAGCACTCACTTTCAACAAGAAGTTGTCTTCTTTCAATTTGCCTCCTTTCCCCTTCCTGCTGTTTCTTCTTCTTGGGACTTCTGTAGTAATTTTCACAGTAGCCAGCATCAATTGTAGTGTGGGCTACTTTTCTGTTGCAGCTCTGACCAATTTCCACACACTTGGTGGCTTAATATAATGCAAATGATCTTACAGTTCTGTAGGTCAGAAGTCTGACCTAGTCACTATCCCATTGCTTAATCCCATTGCTAAATCCCATTGCTAAATCGTACTCAAATACGTCAGTATTGGCTTCTTTCTGTTTGGCTTATGTGCTGAAGTTTAGCACACTGAAAGCAGGGCCTTCATCAGTCTCATTTACCATTGTAAACTCAACTCACAGTAATGACTAAAGCCTCAGTGCATAAGCCATCTTTTCGGGGCCATTTTTCTTAACTTCCAGACCTGGCATTCAGTGCCATATTCTTTGTTAGGTTGTCAACTCCTCAGGGGATATGTCCTGGTCTCACTCTCCAAGTTATGCCTCAAAGCACTCAGCTCAATGCACACCCACAACTGTGTGTAATACTGCCTCCACACACAGAGAAGGGGCTTCCCAGAGTCTAGCATTATTTAATTGACTTTTCCTATGTTCTTAAGGGCTACTGATCCAAATAAACTTTAGAATGCTCTTTCTAACTCTCTTTTCCTGCAAGTGTGATCAGTGTTCATAAACAGGTGAGTATTCAAGAGCTTTTCTAATTCTTTTCTGAGCCTCATAATCCTCCTGAGTCCTCACCAAAAGTAACTCCTGAACCCAGAACTTAGGAATTCCAAACGTAAGAGGCTAATACTGCACTGAAATGCCTAGTCGATGTCCTGCTTAAAATTCATAGGCTTGTATTTACTGCTTGCCAACTGCCACCCTTGGGAGTACCAGACTGAATGCTAATTTTCTTCTTGAAAGCCCTGAAGACAGACCTTAAGGAAAAGCAATTACAAAAATATATTACCATTGCCACCCCTAACTTCCTTTCAGTCATTTTAGAAATCAGTTTCCCATATCTTACAGAAGAACTCATATGTGAACTTTGGCGTTCGAAAGGCTTGGGTTCAAATTACAGAACGGCCATTTCCTAGGTGTATTATCTACATGAAGTTACTTCACACTTCTGAGCAGGGCCCCCAGCACAGCTTTACAGGCCATTTACTGTACAGTCTCAGTAGATGCCACCCACATAGATCACAATGAAAACAACCCACTCTGGAGTTGTACACTGCTGCAGCCCCATCTGAGCTTCACTATACTGTAAAACGTTTGATTTGAACAACTGCCATGCATGCTGGTTATGGGGATTGATTGAAAATAATGCATCTAAAATACTTGGCATACATTGGAGTCACAATAAATATTAGTGAAGTGTCTGGTTTGAAGCTAGCTCTTGAGATGTTCTCATGAACACTGGACTGGAGCATGTTTTACCCAGCCACTAGCAGGTGGGAATTTTCAGCCCTTTTCATCCACACAAACACATAATTTGGCTTCTGATGGACTGGGGTTGATAATTGTTTACAACTGAGTGTTGTGCTTTCATCTGAGTAGCCTTCATTAGGCACAGAGAAAGAAACAGGTGCTGTTCTTTTGAGGTTATCACCACGCAGAGCTTCCTGACTCTCTCTCGGGCTTGGATATAAGGGAAAAAATGTTCTAAGGCAAATGTCATTGTCTGAGTGACGTTTCTAAATCTTGACTCAGAGCACATCACCTTCCACCTATTCAGCTCATTTGTTGTAGCAAAGAGGGCAACTCCATTTAAAAAATGTATGATTCTAAAGGAGCTTTATTATGGCCATATATTAGAAGTATACATTTATAGCTAATTATTTGAATATTTAAATATGTTCTTTATGTTTTGACACACACAAAAGATCATTATACTGTATAACTTTATCTTGTTTATCTAATCTTTGTAATAATTAATATGCTATGCTTTATTTATTTTTAAAAATTATGTGTTTATTCTTTCTAATAAACTCTCCACCCTACATTTTCTCTCATGGAGACTGATGATGATACATGTATACAAAGATGTTATGAAAAGATATAGAACTCACATCATGGAACTTTCTAGGGGGAGCATGGCCAGGCACCCAAGGTGCTGGGGAATCACCGTAGTGAAGGGACGAGCAAGTGGCTCTGGGTGTTATTATGACTAGGGACTGGGGCCGGGATGAAGGGCCCTCTGCCACAGACCAGGGACACATTTAAAGGACACATTGTAATTGTGTGTATTTTTGAGGTACAATTTCATGTTTTAACACATATCTATGTTGTACTATAATTAACAAATGTTGTATATTACCAAATACCCAGGAAATAGGCTTTCAAAAGTTCTCACCGCAAAAACGTAATCAATGCATGAAGTGATGAATACATTAACTACCCTGACTGGGTCATTATACAGCATAGATATGTGACTCCATTTTTTTATGTGTGACCACTCACAGTGTTCATGCTCTCTCTCTCTCCCTCCCCTCTTACTCCATGTCTGAGTAAGCTGATTAGAAAGCCTAGGTGTACCCTCCATTTGCACCAGAAGGAAGTTCTAACCATGGAATCCCTGGCCTGTGGTATAGGACCCTTGACCCTGGCCCCAGTCCCTAGCCATGATAACACCCAGAGCCACTTGCCCATCCCTTCACTAGAGTGATTCTCCAGCAGCTTGGGTGCCATGCTCCCCCCAGAAAGTTCTATGATGTGGGTTATAAATTTTTTTGTCCCATCTTTGTACATGTGTATCATCATCAGTCTCCATAAGAGAAAATTTGGGGTGGAGAGTTTATGAAATCCTCCATTGGGCAACCATAAAACATTTTATTTGCCTTTCTATCCATAAAACTCTTACATGCTAGGTGGCAGCTAGGATAGAAAAAAAGAGAATTGGACATGAGGGTGAAAGACAAGTGTGAGTCTTGTTTTAGCCAGTTATCAACTGTGTGGTATCAGTGAATGGCTTACGTGTTCTCACTCCATTGAAATGGGCATCACGAGAAGTCAAAGGATAAAGACTTCAGCGCCTAACCCCATGTTTAGACATAGTAGTTGCTGGGATATTATGCTGATTCAGTGGGACAATGACTAACGTGCTTAACACCGTGCCTAGAATATAGTAAGTGTTCAACAAGAGCTAGCTTTCTTCCTTTTTCACCCTCTCTTTTCTTGATTCTCCTTTATCACCATAAAGAAATTCAGCAATAGATCTTTACTTCCTGCTTAGCTACCCTCAGTGTCCTGTCCAGCCCTGCCCTTGCACTGGATTCCCTATCTGAAATAAACTCAGGTCAAGAGAAGGATTTCATGATCCTAAGAACAGAGTAAGCCTAGGAGTTGTCATTCCAGGTCTAGACAATAAGGACTTGGGACCATCAGTGGCCATTTCCACTAAGACCATGTAAAAAGATGTAATCATATTTTGGGGGATTTGCATCAAAAAAAGTGTCCATCTCACGATAAAGTAGAAGTGATATTGGTAGATTTAATAAAATACAAATTATAGATTCAGACTTTCATGAAAAGGCATTTTGGAAAGAAAGGAATGAACATCAAAGAGAAAAGTCAAACTCTGAGGTAAATGTGGGTGGGGAACTTAGAATGAAGGGCAATGGTTAAGAAAGTAATCCTGTAATATTTGTAGGTGGTTATGGTCACAACACGCCCTATAATTTAGAGTCTTGTAATTTGGAAGACAACATTAAAGGTAACATGAACTGCTTTTGCCATGAGGCAATAAAGCTGTAAATGATTATCTTTTTAGTTCAGTTTATTCACCCCATCACTATTTCCTCGTTGTTTTCAAAGAAAGATTGGATAACCTTTTTGTTGCCCCAAATATAGGGTGACCTTTCTTTAATACAGAGAGAATTATTTTCTTTCAAAGGAACAGTTCTGTTTTCTGGACAACTCTCCTTTGTGAAATATAGGATTTTAGGTTGTCAGATCTATTGTATCCTTAGAGAGAATCTTAAGAAGTCCGACCCCCTCTGCTAAGAGATAAGGAGACTGCATTCCCTATCTTAAATAAAGTCAAGCCAAGAGAAGGATTTCATGATCCTAAGAGCAGAGTAAGCCTAGAAGTAAGACCCAATAAGGTTAAGTAACTTGCCCAAGATCTTACAACAGGTTAATGACTGACTATCTTGCTTTTTTTCCTGTGTAGCAATACATACTATACAATTGACTATTTCTCATTATTATGAGAGACATTACCAATCCATCTATGTATTTAATGTGAACTTGAGTTTTCTCCTAAACTTTTATCTGGGTCACTAATAATGCATTTCGAAATTGATCCTGCCGTATTTTGTGGTCTTTGATTAAAGCTTAAAATTAGAGGAAGACTTAAGAGTGATATGCCTCAACATCTCCACAATGTGGGAATTCCCTTAATAACATTCCATTTCTGATAGGTAAACATGTACTTTTTCTTTAACAGTTCTAGTGGTGAAGAACTAACTGCCATAGGAGCAAGTACAGGCTCTCACTTGCTCTCTTTTCTATTAGTCATGTTGAACACAATACTCTTTTTTTTTTTTTTTTTTTTTTTTGAGGTGGAGTCTTGATCTGTCACCCAGGCTGGAGTGCAGTGGCACTATCTCAGCTCACTGCAACCTCAAGCGATTCTTCTGCCTCAGCCTCCTGAGTAGCTCGGATTACAGGCGTATGCCATCACACCTGGCTGATTTTTGTATTTTTTAGTAGAGACAGGATTTCACCATGTTGATCAGGCTGGTCTCAAACTACTGACCTCGTGATCTGCCTGCCTCAGCCTCCCAAAGTGTTGGGATTACAGGCTTGAGCCACTGCGCCCGGCCTAGCACAATACTCTCTATCCAAGCCAGCCTATCCCTTCTTTGCTTTTCTTCATCTTATTCCAAAACTGAAATCCTTCATTCTTAGGCCACAAGCATTGTTCTCAAGCCTTGGTTCCTTCTCAGCTTTCTTGACCCTGTTTTATTGGGTTTGACCGTGTCATCGCTTGTTCAAGTCTTTTAAAAATTGGACTTTATTTGAGGAACTTGACAAACTACTTGTAAAAATAAACAATCTCATCTATTTTGCTTTTCTTTTGGTGATTTGTGATTGTGTATTTTCTCTTTGTAGCATCCTAGGAATCTTATAGAAGAGGCAGTTCAGGGAATATTGCCACAGATGGTAAAACCAAGACTAAATGAGGCTACTTGATTCACAGATACCCACACAACTAGTTGAGAGACGGATTTCAGACTGACATATTGGTCTCTGTCACCGAAGCTGAAGCTCAGTTTTGTTTTTAACAATCTGTGTGTTCTCCCTATTGAATCAATGTCTAGCACCTGTGATTATATCTGGGGATGAGAGGCATTTTGGGGGAATGCAGGGAAATTCCTTTTATTCCTAAAATTAACCCAGTACCATAATCCCCCACTCCATATCTTATTTCTGATAACCACTACATATTGTGCAATTCTTATTTTTTTTCATTTTGTCTATTTTGAGTAGCTAATCCCCTTCCTTCCTACTCATATGTCTGGCCTAGGTCTCCTAGAACAGAAAGACAGCTTTTTCTAGATTGTACATAGCTTCCCAAATTCATGACAGTCATTCTCCTGTGATTTCCACACTGGAATCTTGCCTGTGAAATGTGTCCAACTGTTCCTAGGTGGCTTCTCAGTTTTAGACTAATTCCCATCATGTTGAAACAAAACAGACTTGTGAGACATAAGCTCAGATTTTAGATTTTGAGAACTGGTATTTTATCATTCAGTTCTAGAATCTGAAATGACAAAGGAAAGGATAGAGAAGAGTTGGTAGTTGGCATGTTAACAGGCAATGAACACAGGAGAAGAACAGGTACATTAATTTAATCTCTCTCTGATTCTCAGGATCATCATTGGTAAGTCAGACAAACTGTCATCAACCTGCTCCTCTTCCTGTACATCCATGAGCCAGCACATATGAAGTGCCCACCATTGGTGCTAGAAACACAGTAGGCTCTCAACCAGTGGCGATTTACTGTTTTATGACAAATGAGATCAGGCATAGAAAATGTCAACTTCAGAGGTCTCATTATTATTAGTTGTTCCTTGGGTGCTTAGGCTTTCTCTCTTTAATTAGGGGCTACTCCATTTCCCTTTTGGAATACCATTAAATCACAAAGGCTGCCTTTGATCTGCCTGGATAGGTCACACCCAGATTTGTAAATACAGTTATAATCTCTAATTATATTGTAAGTGCTGACAGCTTGCTGCCTAGAAGGGAATAAGTATAAACCAGGATCCTTAGCCACTACTTCAGTTTCTCCATTCCTGGATGAACCAGGTAAGAAGTGTGAGAAAGAGCTCTGACTTTCCTCTTTTGGAAATCTTCCCGCAAATCAAGTAATTCTGGTCCTACCTAGTCACTGGGCCATACACAGAGAGCAGAAAACAGAAGTCAGCATAGTATTGCAAAGCATGAGCTTTAGAATCAGGCAGATAAGTTGATTCAAATCTTAGATGAGCCATTTGACTGCTGTAAAGCAAGTGGCAAGTTTTTTTTTTTTTTTTTTCTGTCACCATAAGTCCCCGTTTTCCTTACTTATAAAAGGGACATCATGTTACCTACTTTTTGAGTTGTTGTGAGATCAAAAGAGATAATGTGTGTGATGCACTTAGCACATAGTAGAGGCTAAATACGCGTTAGTTTTGTTTTCGTCTTTTCCCCCCCAGACTTTCTGTAAATGCACTAATGTCTGCCTCCTCAGCAGGGTTTGTCTTTCCATGCTCAGGAAGCTGCCCCTGTCACTCCCAAGCAGTGAGTGTGTTTATTGAAATGGTTTCACAGCCTGCCTAAAAGGCCAATAAAGAACACCATATTCCTCATATGCCTATTCATTTACTTATGCACTCTATTAACTTCCATTGAAGTCCTCATATATGAGATGCAGGTAAATTGGAAATTACAGTTTATGTTAAAATATTAACCAATCTCCTTAAGAAATACATTAAATCAAGAGTAGAGCTTCTGAGATATAATTTAGAAACTATAGGCTGGGTGCGGTGGCTCACACCTGTAATCCCAGCATTTTGGGAGGCTGAGGCAAGCGGATCATGAGGCCAGCCTAGTCAACATAGTGAAACCCCGTCTCTACTAAAAATATAAAAAATTTAGCAAGGCGTGGTGGTGTGCGCCTGTAATCCCAGCTCCTCAGGAGGCTGAGGAAGGATAATTGCTTGAACCCTGGAGGCAGAGGTTGCAGTGCACTGAGATCGTGCTGTTGCACTCCAGCTGGGGCAACAGGGTGAGATTCCATCCCCCCACCAAAAAAAAGAAAAAAGAAAAAAAAAAACTATATAATTTACATACTTCGATGAAACTTGCATTTAAATGATTGACTTATATTTCCATACATCTTGATAACTTGCAAAACGATTTTATTTGAATACTCTTAATCTATCATCTATCTATCTATCTATCTATCTATCTATCTATCTATCTATCTATCTATCTGTCTGTCTATCTTAGTCTGTTAGGGTTACTATAACAAAATATTATAAACTGGGTAGTTATCAAAAAGAGAAATTTAATTCTGTTCTGGGGGCTGGGAGTCCAAGAGCAAAGCACTAGTTGATTTGATGTCTGGTGAGGGTCCCCTTCTTGGCTCATAGTTGGCCATATTTATTCATTTATTTATATTTATTTTTGAGACAGGTTTTTGCACTGTTGCCCAGGCTGGAGTACAATGGCACAATGTTGGCTTAGTACAACCTCTGCCCCCCAGGATCCAGTGATCCTCATGCCTCAGCCTCCTGAGTAGCTGGGATTACAGGCATGTGCCACCATGCCCAGCTAATTTTTGTATTTTTTGTAGACACGTGGATTTACCATGTTGGCCAGGCTGGTCTCAAATTCCCGGCCTCAAGTGTTCCACCCGCCTTGGCCTCCGAAAGTGCTGGGATTACAGGTGTAAGTCACCATGCCCAGCCTATAGCCAACTTCTTGTTATAGCGTCCCATGAAGGGAGGGGTAAACAAGCTCTCTTAGGCTTCTATTGATAAGGGCACTAACCTCAGAGCCCTCATGACCTCCCCACCACCAAAAGCCCACCTCCTAAGACCATCACATTGGGGATTAGGATTTCAATGACCACAAATGAATTTTGGGAAGACACAAATATTCAGACTATCTTTCTAGCTATCTAATTTCCTTGTGCACAGTAGGACTATGCCATATTTTAATTACATTGATAGATCTCTAGAAACGAAGGGGTAATCTGTCATTTACTAACAAAATACTGCCAGATATATTTTATTTAAGAATTCCTGCTTTTTTCACTAGAAAGGAAACAGAATGAACTCATCTCAGCATTGTTTTATATAACAAAAATGTATAAAATATCTATAACATGGCAAAGACTGCATGATTCCCCTCCTCTGACTGCTTGGCCCCATTGGATTCTTTCTAAAACTGTGTCTTCAGGCAAAGCTGAAGTTTGCATATCGTTAGCATGTTGTGGAGGGAATGTCATACATCAAAAAGGAGATGTTGGACTAAAAATTAGTTGTTGAGTTAAGGGGGTAGTGGTCTTGGTTGGAATTAATGAAGTCAAGTAGAAGATGAGAAAAGGATGGGAAGAGAGGTGGGAGAAGCAGACTGGGCAGCAGTGTGTGTGATTAAGAGGAAAATGGCATCAGTGGATTCTAAACAGGGAGGGCCAATGCCTATTTTTATTTAGTAGTCAGCAAGCCTTTATTGAGTATTACTATATACCAATGTAAAGATGCCAATGTAAAATGGTTTCTCCACCTCAAGGAATTTTGTTTATTGGCTGTGCCCGTCTCAGCATCATCCAGGAAATAGGTCAAGGATTAATCTTGTGTGATTCATCTTTATCTAACGTAGGCAATAACAGTCAGGCACACCTTAATGCCATTTGACACTTGTTTTGTACAATTGCCTCCTCTCTTTCCAATTCTTCACACACACACACACACACACACACACACCTGGCTAAACTTTGATTTACTGTATAATTCTTTTATAGGAAGAAAAAAATTGTTCAAAATATATGAACAGCTGTTCTCTTTGACAGTTGTATTTTTCATTGCAAGTTAATTAAAAGATAAGACGTGGGTCCAACCGTGACACACTGATTCTCTCTTTGAATCTTTGGGGAAAAAATTTGGAGCTGACCCTGGATCAGCGAGGTAAATATTTATTATAGCTATAGAAGCCAAGAAATTCTTTCTTACCATTGTGGCCACTTTTCTCTGAGGAACTATAGACCTGGACTTGTGTGGGAAAGAGTGGGAAGAAACATGAAGGGCTTTGTGGGAAGCAGCGAAATGAGGTCTGGTGGGACTCAGATGGATCCTAACTCTGGCTCTGTCACAATCCCACAGTGCATGTGATCCCTGGCAAGCAGCTTGAAACACTGTGTAACTGTTCTTCTGATCTGCTACAAAAGATAATCGTATCTAGTCCTCATCCAGAGTCTTACTAAGAAGAGAAGACTAACTCATGAGAAATAACTAAGGAGTAGCAGAAACAGGTGTTCACAAGAATGACATTTGGGATTATTAACCATGACAGTGTGTGTCAGATTTTTTTTTTTTTTTTTTTTGACAATATCTTGCTCTGTTACCCAGACTGGAGTGCAGTGGCATGATCACAGCTCACTACAGCCTTGACCTTCCAGGCTCAAGTGATCCTCCTGCCTCAGCCTCCTAACTGTGACTACCAGCACATGCCACCACACCCAGCTAATGTATCTTTTGTAGAGACATGGTCTTGCTATATTGCCCAGTCTGATCTCAAACTCCTGGTCTCAAGCAATCCTCCCACCTCGGCCTCCCGAGTGGCTGGGACTCTAGGTGTCTGCCACCATGCCTGGCTAATTTTTTAATGTTTTGTAGAGATGGGATTTTACTATGTTGCGCATGCTGGTCTGGAACTCCTGGACTTAGGTGATCTTCCTGCCTAGGCCTCACAGAGTGTTGGCATTACAGGCATGAGCCACCACTCCTAGCCACTTATAGTAATGTTTAAAAGTAACAAATACCTAGATTCTACCTCAGACTGGAGTTATTCAGTCACCTTACCTTTGCCCTCACTCCCCCATACCCTTCTCCAAAAAAAAAAAAAAAAAAAAAAAGTGTATAAAAATGATATGAAAGGCTGGGCATGGTGGCTCATGCCGGTAATCCCAGCACTTTGGGAGGCAGGAGCGGGCGAATCACCTGAGGTCCAGAGTTTGAGACCAGCCTGACCAACATGGTAAAACCCCATCTCTACTAAAAGTACAAAATTAGCCAGGCGTGGTGGTGTGTGCCTGTAATCCCAGCTACTCAGAAGGCTGAGGCAGGAGAATTGCTTGAACCTGGGAGGCAGAGGTTGCAGTGAACTGAGATCAAGCCATTGCACTCCAGCCTGAGCAACAAGAGTGCAACTCTGTCTCAACAACAACAACAACAACAACAAAATGATATTAAAAAAGAGATCCTCCTTAGGTACACACATAACACATTTTCAAATGAAGCCTGCTAGACTGTGAACTGCTGGGAGGCAGCTAGCGGGAAGAGTATCTTACCAGCTCTGTGCCCTTCAACCTGGAATGGGGCTTTAGCCACTGTTAGAGAGGGACAGAGGAGGGAGCAGTGGCTGGGGTCAGGGATGTTAGGTTTTTAGTCTCTGCTACTCATAGCTATGTGACTTTGGGCAAGTCAATTTCTCTCTTTGATCTTCAATTTTCTGACCTGCAAAATAAGGTAATTACAGAGTGGTGGCCCTCAATGTTTTCCAAAGCATGGGCTCTGTGGAGACCGATTTGGGCTTGAATCCTGGCTTCAACACTTATTTTTGGCCTTGGCACCTAGATTGTTAATTTTTTTCCATTTTCTTCTCCTCTCCTACACGTAATTACGATCCTTCACATAATTACGTTCTCTGTGACTAAGACACAGAGAACACTGTGTGTTCCATCTGGTCTACCTCTGGCTTATCTTGCTTTCAACTAATTCTACAGAGTGAGGAAGAGGGAATATATAATAAATGGAGAGACACTTAAAGCTATGATTGGATATGTTTGGCTGTAAAACATCTGGAAAATTCAACTTCTTAAGGCAGTGTCTGTGGGGAGATATTGGGATATTAACCACCCTGACAAACTCATAGTAACAAAGCACTTTCAGAAATGATATTGAACAGGATAGCATGTGAGCATTCTGGCAATCCTGTGAATCAGCCGGGCATGGATTGTTTTCCACTTTTGCTGAGGATACATCTCAGGCCCAGAAATTTTAAGTGACTTAAGTTAAAGGTTTCTTGTGAATATGGCAGGAGTGCCCAAATATCAATCAGGTGTTCTGAATGCAACCTACTTCTCTACCCTGCTGCTTGTTTATATCAACACTGACCATTACTAGTAATATCAGTAGTGTTTATGATGTTTTTCAACATTCAAACTCTTTTCATATACTGTCATATCAGCTGTAAGCAATACCTGGAGGCATATTTTAATTTTACCCAGCTGTAAGTTTCTTTTACAGCTGAAGAAACTTAATCTCAGAGATTTTAAAATATCTGTCCAACATCATAAAATAGCAAGTAATGGATTTACAATTCAATGTTTTGAACTCTTTGTTTCAGTACTTTGGAAACCGTATTAATAGTTTCTTTACTAAATTCTGTATTTCCATAGATTCGTGATCTTTTTTGAGAGAATTACTTGATAGAATGGACAGAAATTAGACAACAATTCAGAAAGGCCTTCCAATTTGTATTTATTTCATTCTTCTTGGAAGTGCTATCAAGACATACAAAGACAAAGATTATCTCATGAATCCAAAAGATTCTTAAAATTGAGTTCCATTAATTCCTTCTGAGCCCAGATGCCACCAACTGAAGTCTTCAAATGTGTGGATTTCTAAGCTGTAGACCAGTTTTCCCCCACACAGTGTGTCCAGCTACTTAAATTTGATATTCTAATGTGCATATGAACGCTGGGTATTGGGAAAGTTATTGATCTGGATTGCATGACAGCTGCTTAATTCCAAAGTCTTAATTCCAAAGTTACAAAAATAAACCAAACTTGAAAATTAGCTAGTTCTGTCCCAGGCTCATCCACATTTTCCCCCTTGTCTCTAACAGTGAACTAGTCCATCTTATAGCTGCAGTTCTTGTTTAGCTGTGCTTCCTTTTAGCCTTTCCCAAAATGTGTTACTAATGAAGTTAGATTTTCTGTATTAATTTGGTACCGTATTATACCAATATATGTTAATTATCCATTATATTTGTATTTTACTTTATGAAAATGGTGATGCACATTAATCTAACTCCTATATACCTTGTGATACAGTAATAAAATATAGTGTGATTCTCATTTTACACATGAGAAAAAGTATCGTGATTACTACTAATAAAAAGAGACTTGAAAAATTGTGACCTCAGTTCTGCTAAATATAGGACTAGTCCTTTTTTACGCTACATATATGATATCTACTTTAGATATCACTTCTTTGGCCACTTTTTAAAATCAACAGATCTACTTTCTAACTGAGAGTTAGTGGACACTTACCTTATGTCCATACGCTCCATGGCATAGAATAACTGGAGCTTTAGTTACAACTAAAAGTTATAATAAGCTATTCTATAGTGGTTTGGCAACTCTGAAAAGAAAAATCATCTCAGCTCAATTATGTCCCCTCAAGTTTAATCCATTTAATCCAGCTTTCTTTTTATGAGTTTCGGCTCTTGCTTGGAGAATTCTCTCTGCCGCTCTCTATTCTACTTATAGGTGTATTTTGTTAAGACTCCAAATACGTTAAGTCTCCAAATAAGGAAAAATACGAGGAAGAAAAACCATTTATATGTTATGATTTATTGTCAAAATGGTTATGTTGGTGAGTGGGGATTCACTCTAGTTTATGAATAATATATTTATGCTATTAAATCTCCTGAATTTATAAGACCTGTGGTCAAAAGAGAGACTCTAAGTATGATGAATTGCTACCACATAAAGGTAGTCAATCTCTATCAGCTTCCATTCAAAAAATGAGCTGGAATGGTTGCAGAAATGCTCTGAGAGGTTTCCAACTGGTGCTTTCTGTTTTAGTTTTGCAAGCTCTTTGGGAAAAAAAAAGTATTGAGCAGCCGACCCAAATTTTTTGATAACTTTAGTGGGCCGAGAAGCAGTGTATGCTGTGACTTATTAATACAGACGGGAGGCAAAATCTATGATTCTGTTAGAATTGGGGCATTTGGAGTGACTGAGGGGTTGAAATGTCAGCATTTGAACATGCAAAGTATTCAAAAAGGCCAGAATTTCATCTAGGTTCAGACTGGTGTTAAATAAATGGATGTAAGTGGAGCCAGGAAGCATAAGTTTTCTGTACAATTGATTTTTTGTAGCTAAAAATATTAGAGCATTCTGGTTTTTTTATTCAACTTTCATTGATTTAGTGTCTACTGTGACACAAGCACTGCTTTAGGTATTTGGATGCATCAGAGAATGAAACAGACGAAGTCCTTGCTCATGGGGAACTTACATGAGAGAGGCCAAAAGTAATTAATAAACAAGCAAATATTTAGGAACTCAAGCGATAAAAATGACCATGGAAAAAGAGCACCTGCTCAACTCATTGATTCAAGTCAACCAAGATGCATGCAAATAAAGTGGCTTGTGAGTTCAGAGGGTAACTTCTTTTTGCCAAGGAAAATAATAGAGCCTCAGGAAAAAAGTGACCTTTAGTTTGGGACTTGAAGGATAAATGACATTACAGTAGACAGAGGGGATGGGCTTGGAAAATCCTTCCAATGCAGAAGGAGACTCATACAAATATATGCACATATACCAATGCATGATGTGTTTCAAGAGCTGTGAGTTAGCTGCTGTATCTGGATAGTATTGTTCATGAAGAAAGGCAGTAGATCATAAGACAACCAAGGAGAGCAATGGAGAGCCACCTAAAGACGTTAACATGATGAGAGTTAGGTGCTGTATAAGATCCCTTTGTTTTAAGGGCCTTGTTCTACACAACATCTCTGCATTGAGTTAAATAGATGTGCATGTTGCAAATACTGAACCTGGGGGTCATGTCCCATAGACACAATCAGGGGAGTTGAAAAGCCTGCATGACGCAGATTTAACATCCATTGGTGCTCACTGTATGTTAGAAACTTATCTAAGCCCCCTATACAGAGATTATTTTATTTAATTCTTACAAGGAGGCTATCATCATGGTACTATTATTATTTTAACACTACAAATAAGGGAAGAGTGAAGGAACGTGTTAGAATCATATAGTTAGGCTGCAAGAGGCCTTCAAGGCTATGTATTACATTCTCATTAGGTGGGGAAGAAAATGGAAAGGGAAAGTGCTCCATCCATAGTACCCCCGCAAGTTAGTAGCAGAGCTGGGACTAGAGATCAGTCCTCTGGCTTTGGGTTCTGAAATGCATAGTACAGGAATCATTGAACTAAGCATGAGCCCGTGCCTCCTAGTGGGTCTCCATGTCCTTCTGTCCCTTTATTGACTATGAAGTATACAGACACTGTGTTCTCTGTCACTTGAGAGGCCTCAAGAAACCACCTCAATAACAATGGGTGTTCACCATTAGTGGTTAATTCATTTGGGAAGATCATTTCCTGCCCCACATTGTAGCTCTGAAATTAGAATGACCCCAAATGGGGAGTCATTTTAAGTATTCACTATTTTCGAGTGAGTTTGTCAAAAGTTTTTATATCTAAGCCCTCGCAACTCCATAGGTGGAAAATATTGGTTTGCATTGACATCAGAAGCTACTGGGGTAAAAAGACGGGGCTCTGAGGGAAGAATGTGTAAGTACAGCAGGGGTTTTGTGGTTAGTTTTCAATTTGGAGCTGGCATTTGCCTCCTCCTCTTTCATGAATTCCAATTCCTGCCATTCTTCTGTTATTACATTGTACTAAAGCCAAGCTAATGTACATTTCTAGCTTGCATGATATTTTGGTGATAATTTATATAATATCTTAATTACATGCCACTCTTTACTCTAGTGGCTTTCTTTCCATCTTTGGGTTGTGTCTTATCCTGCTATTCCCAGGAATCCTTCCTGAATCTGCCCCAGCCAGCTCTAAGCACACCCTTGTACTGTGTTTTCTTCACTATTCTGTACTGGGTGGATGCATTTACTGTATCTCTTTGCAGACTCATCTGTGCATGCTGCCAAGAAGGTAAAGTGAGGTAACAAAACTGGATTCTGGTTCCAGCTCCCCACTTACTAACCTATGACAAGTTCTAGTTTCCTCCTCCCTAAGGCAACTCATCCACCAAGAGATGGGAGGTTGTATCAAATATCCCTTCCCAATCTAAAAAGCAAAAGCCTAAGTTTTTGATACATTGCAGTCTTCTCAGTATGAGAGCGAATTCCCTATTTCTCTTGGAGTCTGTGCTCTACACCGAATAAGCGGCAAATGACACAGTAGAAAGAACATTCAACCTAAAGTCATAGGCTTGTGTACAGATTTCAGCTCTGCTGTTACCTTTCTGCATGACCTTGGATAAGCCTCTTTGACAGACTTGGCCTTGGTATCCTCATCTACAAATTAGGGAGGATATATAACTCATAGCTGTGGGGAGGATTAAAAGAGATAAAGTGTAACAGTGCAGCACACATGATAACTTCCAAAAATGTTGAGTTGCAGCCACACAAAGGGGATATTCAGCTTTTGTTGTTACAATTGAGGGTTTATCTGGTTGAATTTGACATAACTGTAACTATCACCAGACCCTCTTTTGTCCAAAATGAGGAGTTCTTTTGTTACAGAGATAGATTAGAATAAGTTTAACTCAGTGGGAAGACTGCTGCTGTGCTTGGAAGCAAGGGCATCCTGGAGGGTCTATAACTAACCTTGCATTCTATAGAATCTCAATTCATACCTTGAAATATTTAGCATAATGACAGACACAGCTATATTTGCATTTCCAAGATTAAAAAACAGGGTAAATGCCTTCATAAACAGATCTATAATCATTGAGATGTTTCCAATAAACTGTAATGAAATTTATTATTATTTTACCTATGAGACTCAATAGATTTGCAGATGGATAAGGACCAGTTCAGCTCAGCTCATCTCATTCTGTGAAATTGCCCATTCAGAGCTGCCCACTGCAATATATTCAGGAGTGATTTGTAGCAAACTTGCTCAAGTGACTTCACATTACAACCTTTTTCTCAAGACACTTTTCTAATGGCTCCTTTTTCTTGCTGGGTTTTCAAAGTCTTCTTTTGCTTTTGTTCTTGAATTTCAGAAGGGCCTAGGACAATTTAAAATAGGCAAATATAACATAATGAAATTGATTAAGAAATGTAAAGAAAATGAGCTTCAGGGCCAGAAAATTAAAACTTGAGTGTGCTTATAGCCAGGTAGAAAAAGCAGTGAAGAGCAAGGTGAAAGTATGTGTGTTCCACAGACATTAGGCTACATGTGTTTATTGACCACCTACTGTTTGTTAGAAATTAGAATATAGCAAAACCTGCCTTCAAGATATCCCTCTTGACAGAGCGATGGGAATTAGCATTGTGGTGGGAAGTGTATGAAGTATATGAAGAATTTGACGCTGGGGAGATGTATTCGTTTCCTGTGGCTAGTGTAACAAATTACCACTAACTTAGTGGCTTAAAACCACACATTTATTATCATGTAGTGCTGTAGGTCAGAAGTCCACCACGAGTCTCCCTGGGCTGAAATCAAGTGTCAGCATGGCTGCATCCCTTCTGAAGGCAGGGGTCCCCAACCCCTGGTCCATGGCCAGTACTGGTCTGTGGCCTGTTAGAAACAGGGCAGCATAGAAGGAGGTGAGCATCAGGGGAGTGAGCAAAGCTTCATCTGTACTTACAGCTGCTCCCCATCACTCACATTACCTCCTGAGCTCCTCCTTCTGTCAGATCAGCTGTGGCATTAGATTCTCATAAGAGCACAAATCCTACTGTGAACTGCACATGTGAGGGATCTAGGTTGCATGCTCCTTATGAGAATCTAATGCCTGATGATCTGTCACTGTTTCCCATCACCCCTAGATGGGACCATCTACTTTCAGGAAAACAAGCTTAGGCCTCCCACTAATTCTACATGATTGTGGGTTGTATGATTATTTCATTATATATTACAACATAATAATAATAGAAATAAAATGGACAATAAATGTAATACACTTTAATCATCCTGGAACCATCCCCTGCCCCCTAGTCTGTAGAAAAAATTGTCTTCCATGAAACTGGCCCCTGGTGCTGACAAGGTGGCTGACTGCTGCTTTGAGGGGATGATTCTTCTCTTTGCCTTTCTTCAGCTTCCAGAGACACCCACGTTCCGTGGCTTGTGGCCCCTCCCTCCATCTTCAAAGTTCAGATTTAGTAGTTCTCCCACTGGGTGACTCTTACCTCCTCTTCTGCTTCTCTCTTTCAATTTTGAGATCTGCATTAGTTCTCTGGGTCTGCTTTCACAAGATACAAAGCCCCAAATGGAGTGGTTTATACAAGAGAAATTTACTGCCTCCCAGTTTGGAGGCAGGAGCCTGAGATCAAGGTGTTGGAGGCACTGGTTTCTTCTGAGGGCTATGAAGGAGAACCAGTTTCCTCTCTTCTGGTGGTTTTCTTGCAATCTTTTGCACTCTTGGCTTGAGGAAGCATCACCATGCTTTCTGCCTTCACCTTCATATGCTGTTCTCCTTGTGTGTGTATCTGCGTGCTAATTTCCCCTTTTTATACAGATACCCATCATTTTAGACTAGGGGTCCATCCTAATCCAATATGATCTGATCTTAACAAATTATATCTGGAATCCCTCTATTTCCAAATAAGATCCCATTCTGAGGTAACTGGGGGTCTGGATTTCAGCAGAAAATTTTGGGAGGACACAATTCAACTCCAGCAGGACCCTTGTGATTATACTAGGCCCGCCCAGATAACCTAAGATAGTCTCCCTCTCACAAGATCCTTACTTTAGCCACATCAGCAAGGTGACATATGCACAGGTTCCAAGCATTAGGACAAGGACATCTTTAGCGGGATGTTAATCTGTCCATCACAGGAGGCTTCTGGGATCAGATATTGAAGGCCCAAAGATGAAAGGAAATTCATCAGGTGTAGGGGAATTTTTGTGGGAGGACCCTTCAGATAGAAGAACCTCCAGCCCCTGCATCCTATGGAAAACAATAGTGCATTCAGTACACCACACAGATGCATGCACGCTGGAAAGCTTTCACGCTCAGGCTTCATTTCACTCAATGTGACCTGGTCAACTATTTTTTCAATCTGATAGCACTGTCTCCAGGTTTCCATGACATCATGACCTACTTGTTCTCTTTCAACTGCCTTCACTACTCTTTTTCAGCCTTGTCCAGGAGACAGCAAGCCACAGTTGTTGGCAAAATCCTGCTTACAACTGCTTTTGTAAATAAGTTTTTTTCTTGGAACACAGCCATGTCCATTTGGTTATATATTACCCATACGTGCTTTCATGATACAATGACTGAGTTGAGTAGCAGCAGGAGAGACAGTGTGGCCTTTAGAGCTGAAAATATCTTTTGCCTGGCCTTTTAGAGAAAAAGATTCCTAAAGCCTGGTCTACCTACTTTGCTGGATTTTTCTCCTCTTGATATTAGAGAACCTCATCTCTTTTCTAGCCACATTCTGTAAACAATCTTAGCCAGTCCCCTGACTTTTACTACCTCTCTGCTCATGGCACTAACATTTGTATAAACAATTCTTATCCTGCCCCCATGAGCTCCAGACACACTTATCAAACAGCCTTCTCAACATCTCCACTTAGAAAATTAATAGGTATCCCAAATTTAATGTTTCCAAAAATGATTATTGGATTCTCTCAAATTCACTATTCTGTTTAATCCTTAGGAAGCAAGTCAATATTGAGAGCCATCAATATCCACTCAGTTGTTGAAGCCAAATCTCCAAGAGAAAGCCTTCATTTTTCTCTTCCTTTCACCCTTTTATCCAATCCATCAGCAATCCAGTATCCATTACTTCTAATATATACCCAAATCTCAACCTTTCTCATGATCCGATATCTGCAACTACCCTCCTCATGCACGTCAGCATTCTCTTTCGCCTGTGTTGCTGTAGTGACACTTCCTGTTCTCCTTGCTTCCACTCTGCCCCACCCCTCCCTACAGTACATTCACTAACCAGCAGCCCAGTAATCTTTTCTAAAAGTAAATCTGAAGAGATTATTTTCCCCATTGTGTCTTCTTGATGGCCTTGTCAAAAATCAGTTGATCGTATATGCTTGGGTTTATTTCTGAGCTCTCTATTTTGTTCCATTGTTCTATGTGTCAGTTTTGATGTCAGTACCATTCTGTTTTGATTACTGTAGCTTTGTAATATAAGTTGACATCAGAAAGAAAGATGCTTCCAACTTTATTTTTCTTTCTCAAGGTTGTGTTAGCTACATGGGGTCTTTCTTTGGTTCCATACAAATTTTAGGTTTTTTAAAAAAATATTTAAATTTCTTTTTATAAAAACAATATTTCTCTGAAGAATGCCATTGGAATTTTGATAGAGATTGCATCAAACCCATATAATGCTTTGAGTAGTATGAACATTTAAACACTGTTATTTTTCCAATCCATAATCATAATCACTGTCTCTCCTGCCAGTTCTCCCTGTCTCCCATTGTACTTCTGCTGCCCTGGCCTTTATGCTGCTGCTTGACCGCAGCAAGTACTTCCCCATCTCTGCAACTTTGTGCAGTTATTGTTCCTTCTGCAGGGACCCTTTGCTCTGGAACTTCACATCTTGCTGTCTTATCATCATGACCCCAGTATAAATGTCAGTTCTTCAGATAGTTCTCCTCTGACCATCTTTGCTCTAAATATGCCTCCCCAGTAACCCTCTCTTATATCACACTTTTGTGAATTTTTTAAAAATTTTCTGAATGTATCATATTTTATTATGCTTAATATTTCCACAAAACTCACTCTTTCTCCTTCCCCTTCCCTTTACCACAACACTGGGCTACTGGTTACATGATAGCAAGGGCTTGGGCTTAGTTAGCAGCATGCCTTCAAAGCTGGAGCTGACCAGCTAATCTGTATCAAGGAGGAGAAAAGGTGGTTACAAGAAGAAAGAAGAGCACGTGTGGCAGTACAGGGATATAAATTAGAAATGTAGGGAAAGTATTCCAGAAAAAAAGTTCTCGGTGATATTTGGTGGAAAGAGGTGGCAATAGCATTGTGTTTATCTCTGTACTTCCAGCTTTTTCCTTCATTGACCCTGGCATAAGAGGCCTCTTCCCTGGAATCTTTAGAGGTCACTCTCTGGTCGTCCACTGGTGATGGCCATCCCAATGAGTGACGTAATGCCCATAGACTGTTTTATGGATATACCATGATTTTTTAAACCTATCTTCTGAAGATGAGCATTTAGATGAGCATTTAGTCTTCTGGTTTTACAAACCCACTGTGATCAAGTCCACTGCATGCATTTTCAACTCTTGTATTTTTATAGGACCAGCTTTTTATCAGTATGCACAGTAAGGCCAGGAAAATTACTGCAGAAATATTATACAGAATTGTCTACAACTGGCCACTTTGTACTGGTCAGTAGGGACA
Source organism: Macaca mulatta (assembly GCF_049350105.2). Lineage (NCBI taxonomy): Eukaryota > Metazoa > Chordata > Mammalia > Primates > Cercopithecidae > Macaca > Macaca mulatta. Next base: position 110,398,120 of record NC_133418.1, read on the forward strand.
ACTAAACGCCTCAGGTCTCAGCTTCCTTGGCTGCCCAAGACTCTTTCCCAGGACCCCTCAAACCATTCCAGCCTCGAGCTAAAGGTCAATGCCTAACTCAGCAGAGTCCCTCTGGAATTCCGTGGCAGGTCACTTCCATTCTGTGCTCTGCGGTAACACTTTCTGAATGTCTGAATATGAAACCTCTGCTCCATGGGCTTTAAAATTAGATAAGATTGCATATTACTCATTTTGATGCATATTGCCAAACGTTACTCTAGAAAATTGAGCATTTATAAATCCTAAGTATGGGAATATTATTTAATTGTAATTTCATCAGCACTGGGTATTGTCCATCTTTAATTTTTGTAAATCTTATGGGGAACATATATCTTATTTAAAAAATTTGCATTATTTTGAGAATTGATAAATTGAACATACTTTTTAATTTTTATTGCTGATTTGTATCCCTTTTTAAAGAAATTTTCTGCTTATTTGTTTTGTCCTCTTTTCTTTGGATGTATGCACATTTACAAATTTTTTTTCTTTTTTTTTGAGTCAGGTTTATTAAGGTGTAATTATTTTATAAGCTTTATTGATATGTAATTTGCAGACCATACAGTTAATCATTTAGTATATTCATAGACTTGTGCAATCATCATCACAATCTAATGTTAAGATATTTTCGTCACTCCAAAAAGAAACTCTGTGCTCATTAGCAGTCACTTCTTATTACTCACCCCTCCACTAGTTCCTGACAAGCATTAATCTGCTTTCTATCTCTATGTATTTGCCTACTATAACTATTTCATGTGAATAGAATCATACAATATATGGTCTTTTGTGACTTGCTACTTTAACCTAGCATGTGTTTTTATGTTTTATCCATGTCATAGCCTGTGTCAGTACTTTATTCTTTTTTATTGTTGAGTAATATCTTATTGGATGAATATGCTATATTTTATATATTCATTTATCAGTTGATGGACATTTGGGTTGTTTCCACTTTTGGGATAATATGAAAAAGGCTTTATGAATATTCATGTACAAGTTTCTGTGTGTACATATATTTCCATTTACTTCGGTAAATAGCCAAGAGTGAAATTTCTGAGTCATATGGAAACTCTATGTTTAGCATTTTGAGGAACTGCCAAACTGTTTTTGAAAGTAGTGGCTGTACTATTTTACATTCTGACCAGCAATGTATAAGGGTTCAATTTCTTCACATTCTCAACAACATATATTATTTTCTGTTTTGTTTTGTTTTGTTTTGTTTTATTGTAACCATCTTAGTGGTTGTAAAGTATTATCTCATTGTGGTCTTTATTTCCATTTTCCTAATGTCTAGTGATGGTAATCATCTTTTTATGTGCTTTTTATCTATTTGTATATTCTTAGAGAAATGTCTATTTCATATAATCTTTCAATTTTTAATGGGGTTGTTTATCTTACTACCACTGAGTTGTAAGCATTCTTTATGTATTCAAGATAGAGTCCATTATCAGATAAATACTTTGTAAATATTTTCTCTCATTTTGTGATGTCTTTTCAAATTCTGGATGGTGTCAGTTGCACCCCAAAAGTTTTTAATTTTGATGAAGTTATACATATATTTGTATATATGTATATATATGTGTGTATATAGTATATATGTGTATGTATATGTGTGTGTGTGTGTGTGTGTGTATGTGTGTGTGTATATATATATATATATATATATAGAGAGAGAGAGAGAGAGAGAGAGAGAGAGAGAGAGAGGGATGGAGTTTTGCTCTTTTGCTCTTGTTGACCAGGCTGGAATTCAATGGTGCGATCTTAGTTCACTGCAGCCTCCACCTCCTAGGTTCAAACGATTCTCCTGCCTCAACCCCCGGAGCAGCTGGGACTATGGGTATGCACTACCATGCCCGGTTAATTTTGTATTTTTAGTAGAGATGGGGTTTCACCATGTTCGTCAGACTGGTCTTAAACTCCTGACCTCAGGTGGTCTGCCTGCCTTGGCCTCCAAAGTGTTGGGATTACAGGGGTGAGCCACTGCACCCAGCCAAAAGTGTATACTTTTTATATACAAGATTATATTATTGACAAGTATAATTTTCATGCAGTAACATTCGCTTTTTACATGTAAAGTTTTATAAATACATTATTATCATGTATCGACCACAATAATCAAGATGTAGAACAGGTCTATCATCCCTCCAATTTTTCTGGACTACTACTGGTCTATTTTTCTCTCCCTAAATTTTTGCTTTTTCAAGAATATTATGTAAATAATGTCATAGACAATAAAATACCAGATTTGTTTTAGTTTTAGTGAATCAAGTTCTAGCAAGTAGTTCTTTATAATCAAACTTACATATTTTTTATTGCCAATGTTATGATCCCTGCTTTCTTTGCCTTTGCTTATCGTTTTTGTTTTAAGATTTCTCTGTCACTTAATTTTAGTTGTGACTACTTTATACTGCGTATATAGGACATCAAAATCTTCGCCTTCTTCTCAGGTATGCAGATTTTCTGGAAATAAAGTCCTGAGTTAAAGTTGCAAAAAGCTGATACAAATTAGATCGGTAACAAGAATGAAAAAATTGCAATGAGCAGGGTGGTTGTTCTCCAATTTTTATTTAAATAGGAGAATATTTTCTTCAAATAAAACCTTGTGTCAAAGCTAAAGATGTGAACACATAGAAGCAGAGTTTCTCTTTTGAATTCTGAGCAGAAATTCTGCCCACGTCATCTCTATTCCTTCAGAGCGTAGTGAGTATCAGGGGCCTCCCTTATGAGTTACTCTGTGATCTACTAGGAGCAGCGTTAAGACATTGGTCAGCCCAGGACCCATCTCAGGATGAGGACAAGGGAGAAACTTGAGAAGCGATGAACCTAATCCTAGGGTTCCGATTTCAGGCAATGGTGTTTCCACTTTGCTCTTCCCTGCTCTAACCTCACAAGAGGAAACAAGAACACTCAGGGACAATGACAGCCGTCTTCCTATATAGGAAGGGCTGCTATGTGTCAGTCTTAAGAATTATTCGAAATTATTCCAGAAGAGAAATCTAGAATGAGAGTGATTAAATAAGCAAATAGAGAGAAGGACATTCTAAAAACAAGATCAACAGTGGAAGAGATTGCTTTTGAAATCCTTCAAGGTCAATTTCCTTGCCCCATCCTAAAAACTGTAATGGAGAACACACGATTCCACCCCGCACCACGTTCTGTGTCTGTGGCTGTTGTACACACGTCACTCTTCTGTGATAGATGCCTGTCGTCTAGCTCTTCTCTTCTATCTTGCCACTTCCCGGTGTCTGTCCTGGAGGCACAGAGGGGAGTGTCAGAGTGGCCAGTGATGGGGATCCCTAAAATGGATTTGTCTTTAAACTAAATTTTCAACTCCAACTTTAAAAAATCAATAACCCCCCAAATCAGAGTTTCTAATGAAGCACCATACATTTTCTTACTTTCAGGCATCTTTTCTGTGATATGAGACATCTTTGTAAGGGAACCAAAAGGAAATGTATAGTTTTTGTGATGTGTATGATTATTATTTCAGTGTGTGCAAAGGTAAGGATAGCCTTTCAGTGATATTTTTCCATTGTCTTTGTCTTTCTATAAACATTCCCCTTCTTGCTCTCACCTGGGATGTAGAGTTGCTGACTATCCTCACCACCTCCAGGAGATTGTACCCATGTATTCTTTGTGCACTTATGCATCCAGTTGGCTTCTCAAATGTCCACTGAGATCCTATTAGAATTAAATAATGTCCACCTGTCAGTGCAGGGCTGCGCCAACTTGTTTCTTTAAAAGCCTGCACATAGTAATGCATTTTGGAAAGGAACCTGGGACTAACTCAAAAGAGCCAATGTTCCAAACCTCAAGTTAAATTCAATATGATTTTACCAAACTGACTATTCTATATTTGGTTTATATTTTGGTTTCATTTTGCTGTTTTGTATTATTTGTTTTTATTTTTAGCCCCCACCCAAGGTCATCAGCTTGATTGTTTCAATTTGGTATACTTTTGTAGTTTTTCTCAGTAAGTGTAGTATGATTAATCAGCTGATATTGAAGCTCTTGTGGGTCAGTAGTCCAGACATGACCTAGTCGGATCTTCCACTTGGTTCTCACAAGGTGAATCGAGGTGTTGGCAAGAGTGTTCTCATCTGAGGGCTCATCATTTCCAGGCTCATTTGGGTTGCTGGCAGAATGAACTTCCTTGTTTCAGTAAAGGCCCCAGTATTTTCATGCTGGAGGCCAACGTCAGTTGGAGCCTAAGGAAACTAAGGCCACCTACTGTTCCTTGACACTTGGGTTACCTCCAAATGGCCACTCTTATTGTTCAACCAGCAAGGATGGCAAGGCCAGGCTCTTACCTCACAGAGGACTTGGTCTCTCTTTTAAGGTCTTCATCTAAGTGAGGGTGCCCCAGGATCATCCACTTTGTATTAACTCAATAGCAACTAATTTGAGACCTTAATTACATTGGCAAACTCTCTTCGCCTTGGCCATATTCCAATGGCTAGAGGCAAGTCACAGGTTCCTCACACAGTGAAGGGCAGGCGTGATAAAGGGTGTGAACACCAAGGGGTGGCTGTTATTGGGGTCACCTTAGGGTCCATTCACCAGAGGTGTAAATGAAAACCCCATTAGGGGAACAAGAGGAGAATCTCAAGCTGTGATGTAAGGAGTCAAGGGGGGTATTGTAGAAATGAAGTTCTAAGAAAGCCAATGTCAACTCTGGGAAGGTTCCAGAATGGAGGCTGCTGGACTGAAAGGATCAGGCAGAAAAGCAGGAACTAAATTCCACAGTCAAAAATCGTCAGTGGGGAGGGTTAAGAGTACTAAATGGTCAGCAAGTACTAAATGGTCACAGTGGTGAAACTTGTGTGCAAAAGTGCCAAGGCTCCAGCAGCTGTGGATGCTACTTGTCACCCTCCCTTTGTGGACACATCAGCTGCTTTTAAAGGTTTCATCTGGAAAAAATGTGCCAAGCACTGCCCTCATCATTCCAAATACATTCTGTCATTTCCTTGTGTCTCTGGGAGGTAAAATTGGAATGTCTCATACTTGTAAAATGAGAGGCTCTGTAAAAATGCCAGAGGTGAAACTCTGTAAAACTGCTTCTATGTTGTTGTTAGGCAGCTTCCTTTGCTGTCTCATGACGCTGCTCTTGTCTTTGGCCCCAAAGCTCCACTGTCTGGTCGCCTACCTGACGCCCTGGTCTCACAGGAAGGCACATAGAATCTGTTGCTGAATCCCTACTCCCAGGGGATCTTGTTCAGGATGATGAAGGGATGTGCATACTTAGGGCCCAGTGGATTTGGCCTACAACAAGTAGAAGTGCAAACTATTGTAAGGAAGCTGTAACTTTAACACCTGAGCATGTAAATAACAGGATGATGTTTTTGAATGTGAGGATCAGGGCAAGCTTGGGCCGTGCAGTAATTAGAGACTATGAAATAGTAATTAGGTGTTTTTTAATGATGCAGTTGATTATATTGGGGTTCTCAGGTAGGGAAGCATATGGGGGTTGGCCAAAGGAAGTGGGAGAACATTGGCAAACCAGAATGGCTGGAGAGCCTACCAAGATGGCAAGGTACCAGCACCAGGGATATTTGGCATGGGTATGGGAGTATGAGAAACCTAGAAGAAACAATGGAAGCAGCATCATTGAATGCTCACGGTGAGTCAGGCATTGGTCTAAGTACTTTATGCTAATTAACTCTTTTATTCCTCATACTGTCCTATAAATTATATCCATTCTACAGATGAAAATCTGAACCATAGAGTGGAGAATAACTTGTCCAAGACCAGACAAGTGTAAAGTAGCACAATGGCTGTCTCCCCATTACAGCAGTGCACTGTGTGTCTGCTTAGCCCACAATCTCATTCTCCCTATCTTCCACCTCCTCTGTGAGTGATGGCACAATCCAATTGAACTGGCCCTGAACTGGAAACTCAGCAAGGGGGAGACAAGTTACTGAAGCAGAGAATGGGATGTGCCTCTAGGCATGCATCTAGGCTGAGCTCCTGGATTTCTGGTTTAAGGTTGCTTCACAGGATCCTCCATTTAGGGTCAGGGCCCAGCCTGAGGGAGGATTCAACCTGCGAGCACTGGAGCGCAGCCTGCTAAGCAAGGCAAGGCAATGCACTAATGAGCGCTCACCTGTCCAGGTCTGTTTGGGGTGTGAGGAATTAATGGGGGAGTGAGATCCTCCCACCCTGGGACTGCTCCCAGTTGAGTGCTGCTGCTGGCTATTCTGTCTACACGAGGACCCCACGCTGATTTTAACCCCACATCAACCAGGTCTTTTCACTAACTACAGATTCTGGTGAATATTTTATGACAAAATAGGATTGAATCTGTAGAATAATGGTTTTAATTTTTCAAAGAAATATTTTGCAACACCTCTTGCTAGATATTGATAAGGTGACCTCACTCACTAGCCCCCATTCATACTGAGCCAGGAAGGGTAATGTCCTAGGGAAGGAAGAGGTGGACGGCTGAGAACCCAGGTCACTAGAGAAGAAGCAAGATATGGTGGATTAGAAGTCCCTACTAGACAGAAAACAAAAATAAAAAACCCTTTATTTTAAGGAAAAAGAGAAAGGAAGATTAAGACAAAAGGTGAAATTCTGGAGTCCTGTCTCCTTTGTGGGGCAATGAAAACAAAAATTACTAACCTCAGACAGCTATGAAAGGCAGACAGAAACAAAGGGGCTTTTGCCCCACTTTACCATATGGGACTCTGAGTGTTGGATCCCTCCCAGGCTTTCCCTTAGCAAAACACAAATGTTAGAAAAGTGGTCAGCCAGGGAGAGGACAGTGATAGTGCCCCTGCCTCTCTGCTCTGGGGTGGCATGTGGCTACTGTAGGCGTTCTTGCTCCATCTCACTGGGGAGCAGAGGATGCTGAGTTGAGAGTCAGAGGTCTGGTGTGAGTGGACAGCAGCAAGGCTGCTGTGCTCACCTTCTCTGCTGGGACCTAAATGAGGATGTTGCAGGGGCTCAGTGGGTCCGTAGCACCAGTGAAAGCAGGGAGGAGCTGGTCAGCAGGTTTACTAATGTTGGGGATTTAGTGGTGAGGGTATCCAGCCATAGACCAAGCAGTAGAAGCCAGGAGACCATCAAGGGGCCAGGAGGAGTTAGGACGATGCCATGGGCTGTGGGAGCCATCAGGACTAGAACAGCCCAGGACCACATGTGGACCAGACACTCAACTGCTTTGTGTCCCTCTTGAACCAAACACCTTGGAATTCAAGGGAGGAAATTAACTTTGAATTGATTCACTGTCCTAAAGATCCTATCTTAAATGTAAAAGTTGAAGACAGCTTTAATTAACAAATATGATTTCCTATAACCTTATGTCACCTTGAAAAATAATGAGTTCAGATGAGTGACAGTAAATTTACTATGGTAAATTCAAAGTGTTTAATTGTTTGTTTTTAATATCACTGAGCTGTAGTGTGTAAAGCAAATCATGAGAGTCCAAACAGGCAGGTTTTACATGTATGCTTTGTAAAATGTCTCCCATTTTCACTTGTATTTCTGAGCTGACGGCTTTAGCAAGAGACTCCTCAAGAAGAAAGCCAACTGCTCAGCAGGACAGTTAAGGAGCAAATACCAAGTCACAGAAGGGATTATCACAGCAGTGGCCACAAAGTCTAGAGAGGTGAGGGCCACAGAGTGCTTGCCACAGTCCTGGCCTCCTTGGAGTTCCAGGGAGCCCGACGCATCTTCATCACTTACTTTTGGGCTGATGAATGATGCAGGGAAGGAGACAGGAGCCAACCTTTAGAGAGAACCTATTATGGGCTCACAATTTTGCATGCATGGCCAAATTTAACCATGCCAGCACCCAGAGGGTAAGTTATCCTCATCTTATGAAAAAAGAACCAGGAGCTAAGGAGATTCAATGTCTTGCTCAAGTTGCAAAACTCCTAAATACAGACCTTGGATTGGAATCCAAGTCTTTGTGATTTTTGTTCTCTGCTCTTGTCCCTAAGCCATAGTGGAAAGTTTGGCACATCTGACTGCACTGTTTCTGTTTTTATTTTTAAATCCAGAGGAAGCCTCTTCTGATTGTTGTATCAGTTGTCTCTGGGTAACCAGGATGTTTGACAGGAGGAGTAAAGGAAGTAGGCATAATAGCAGAGGGAAGGCAAATTTGACAGTGTCCCTGTGATGTGATTATATAAGGCTGATTCACAATCTTGCACCAATTATTTAAAGGCATGGGGCTTATTCACAAGCTTGCACCAATAATTTAAAGGCATGCATTTTATTGTAATTTAATCCATTTCAATTTCATTAAATTCACTTGAATTCAATTCAGCTCAGTTTAGTTAACAAGGCTTCTCTGTAAGAGGCTTTAGTTTAGCTTCTAGGAACATGGAGATTAATTAGATTGCGCCTGTCCTGTCCTTAAGAAGCTCACAGTCAGATGCAAGGACAACAGTCAGGTTTTAGCTTAAACACCTAATTATATAATCTTCATAAACAATTTTTATGGAAAAAATATATTTCAAAATTCTGCATTAATTTATTAACAACTACCTACCAAATAGTGTTCCTGGCATATAAATGTTTAAAAAGTGCCTTGTTCACTATTTCGTTCCATATCAGCATATAATTACTAATTTTGAAGATGATTCAATGATGTGTAAAAGAGTATTTACTCATTTCTATTTGGAAGCAATCAGTGTATCTAAGAAAATATGTTGTTTGTTTTCAAAATCTTTACATAAAAGCAACTTCCAACATTACTTGTTAAATGTAATTGTGTTGTTTATCTGAAAGAGAAGATTGCAAAATGAATATATTGTAACACATTTTAGTAAGACAAAGAATGGTCAAATATTGAAAACTAGTTTCTCCTTGTCAGTGTTATTTAAAGCTATTGATTTGGGATTATTTAAAATATCGTTTACAAAAATTTTACAAATAATTGCCTACGGTTATAAAAGTACAACTTTTAGATAAAACTCAGTTGTAATCCATGAAGGTGGAATTTTGTATTTTTCTTTTTAATTTAGCTGGATTATGTTTTGATGTTTAATATTATTAAGTCATTTTAAGATCAAGCTAAGTTGAATTGAGGCTTATTTAACAGAAATTTGAATTCATGGTAAAGTCACTAGAAAAGTCAAGATTTAAAAACCATTGACATGCTAAATACAAAATTCAGTTATATTATCCAAACTTTTTTTTTTTTTTTCTTGAGATGGAGTCTAGTTCTGTCGTCCAGGCTGGATTGCAATGGCACTATCTCGGCTCACTGCAATCTCAAGCCATTCTCCTGCCTCACCCTCCTGAGTAGCTGGGCCTACAGGTGTGTGCCACCACACATGGTGACTTTTTGTGCTTTTAGTAGACATGGGGCCTCACCATGTTGGCCAGGCTGGTCTTGAACTCCTGACCTCAGGTGATCCACCCGCCTCAGCCTCCCAAAATGCTGGAATTACAGGTGTGAGTCCCCATGCCTGGCCAATAATATCCAAACTTGATGAGATTACTTGGGTTAGTTTATAAGTTGATACAATAGAACTGTGAAAGATGATAGCACTGCTCACAGTGGCCTTTTCAGCAAAGGAATATCTTAATATGCTTCTTGCCACCATGCTTAGCTTAGACAGTTTAAAGTTGCCTAACATCGGGAAACACTGTGCTTCCCAGCATCACACCTAATGTTGCCTTATCACTACCACAAGAATAGAAACAATTGATATTATCATTATTTTTTGAGACACACTTTTCCATAATAACATCCATTGCAGTTTTAATGAAACCCAAATGGAAATTCAATTAATTAAAAACCCATCCTTTTTTCATTTCCTCATTTTCAATGTAATTGAAACATTAACATGAGTTGAGAATAGAAAAAAATTAAAAACTCAAAAAAAATTATTAAATGCAAGGTGTTGGTATTATCCTGCATGTCATATATTTGCCATCTTTGGTTCATGGAGAGCTGATTCTGGCAGTCCACGGTACCACTGGAGACCTAACCTAGAACCATAGGAATCAAGCTCCCATACTGATCAGGAACAAACTCCATTGTGTGCACATCTTTTCAAAAATAAATATTTTCATGGACCCTCCAATGTGGAATTAGAGTATCTTTATTCTCACATTACTTAAATATGCATAAATATAAAATTAAGTATACATTCTTTATGCTTTTATTCTTTACTTTTATTTTGAGACAGAGTCTCACTCCGTTGCCCAGGCTAGAGTGCTGTGGCAGGATCTTGGCTCATTGCAACTTCCACCTCAGGTGCTCAAGCTGTTCTCCTGCCTCAGCCTCCTGATTAACTGGGATTACAGGTGCCCACCACCATGCCCAGCTAATTTTTGTATTGTTAGTAGAGATAAGGTTTCATCATGTTGGCCAAACTGGTCTCGAAGTCGTGTCCTTAGGTGATCCACTTGCCTCAAGAACTCCCAAAGTACTGGGATTACAGGCATGAGCCACCGCACCCCGCCTCTTTATGCTTTGGTTTCATATCACTCTGAAGTCAAAACAAATTTACAGACTAAAACCAAACAAATTACAAAACATAAATAATTTAAATTGTCAAACGTAATTCATTTTGCTGAAACTAAATTTCTGCTTGCACTTGGTCTGTGTCATGGATTATTCCTTTAATTTTAATATGCTTATTCAACTTTATTGGACTGAAGTCAATTTTCTCACCAGTTTTACACTCCCTTAGAACCATCATCCCTGCAGTTCACAGTGATGTCATTTGGAGTTCACACGGCAGGAGTGCATCATTTGCCAACTAAATCTGCCTCTGTTCTTTTCTCATTAGCCTGAAACAATTAAAGTAGTACTATTTGATTGGTGACAACTCATTTATAAATATAATTACAAATTTGGATACTGGAACTGTGAGAAAGTGTTTGGAACTAAAGCAGTCATACCACTAATTCAGAGTATGCTATTTTTAATTTTTTAAATCTTTAGCAATGATGTTAAAAAATTTAAAAAGTCTGATGGGTAATGAAAAGACCTCTAAAAACTTGTCCTTGAACTTCTGTTTATAAAAACAGTCCAAAAATAACTCTGATAGGAAGCTATTTCTCACTTTATATCCTTTCTACCCTCCTTCAGTTTAACTTTGGGTGGGGTAGCAAATAACATCTGAAAGCTGGACATAGGTAGTCCTAACTGTGGTGCCTCACGCCTGTAATGCCAGAACTTTGGGAGGCTACAGTGGGTGGATCACTTAATGCCAGGAGTTCGAGACTAGCCTGGCCAACATGGTGAAACCTGGTCTCTACTAAAAATACAAAAAATTAGCTGGACGTGGTGGTGCACACCTGTCATCCCAGCTACTTGGGAGGCTGAGGCAGGAGAATTGCTTGAACCTGGAGGTGGAGGTTGCAGTCAGTTGAGATCATGCCATTGCACTCCAGCCTGGGCAACAGGAGTGAAACTCTGCCTCAAAAAAAATAATAATAAAAAGAAATAAATAATAAACTCCATCAAAACAAAACAAAACAACAACAACAACAAAAACAAACAAAGATAGTTCTGGAAGGGGACAGATCAAGATGACATGGAGTCTTGGCATCTGAGTCATCAACAGAATCAAGTGGAGCAAATGAGAAAACAAAACTGTATGTAGAGTGTAGGTGCTTCATAATGGCTTTGTTGTGAAGGAGTCTCCCTGAAAATCGCCCTTTGGGATTCAATGTGTGAGTCAATGCTCCTTCAAAGGTTAGCATCTGGCATCATTCATAAGTTCAACATCATTCTCATGTATTGGTGGAAGATTCACACCCTAAGGTGAGCCGTCTCGATATACGATGAACTTTTATCAGGGCATTGTTAGAGCTTAAAAATTAGGCACTTGGCAAATTTTGATGACTCCTGCCTGAGCTGCAGAAGCCTGCACCAGGATGCTGTCAGATTAGGGATATCATATAGCTTAGTCCATAAGAGCTCTGAGTTCCACCTTAGACCCTGCCACTTTAGACTAGGATGACCACCAGGATGACCCTGAGCAAGGAGTGGAGCCTGTATAAGCATCCGGTTGTTCTGCTGTCAAATGGGAATAGTAGTAGCACTTCCCTTATAAGGCTGCAAGGTAGCAACTAAATGGGCTAAAGTAGGGAAAGTTCTTAACACCTACCCAGCACAGAGCAAGTGCTTAATAAATGGAACCATTATTATTTACATCAGTAAAAAAATCAATATTTTCATGTAAGCATGGGGAAGGATGGCCCTAGAATAGTGGTTCTCAACCTGTGTTGAAGAGCTATAAGAAGTAGTAACAGACCAGGTGTGGTGGCTCATGCCTGTAATCCCGGCACTTTGGGAGGCTGAGGTGGGCAGATCATGAGGTCATGAGATCGAGACCATCCTGGCTAACACGGTGAAACCCTGTGTCTACTAAAAATATATTTTTAAAAATTCGCTGGGCGTGGTGGCAGGTGCCTATTGTCCCAACTACTCAGGAGGCTGAGGCAGGAGAATGGCGAGAACCTGGGAGGTCGAGGTTGCAGTGAGCCGATATCATGCCATTCACTCCAGCCTGGGCGACAGAGCAAGACTTTGTTTCCAAAAAAAAGAAAAAAAGAAAAAAGAAAAAAAGAGAGAGAGAAAAGAAAAGAAGCAGTAACACCTTGATCCTGTCCCAGAGATTCTGATGTACTTAGTACATGGTGGTGTGGCTTGAACATGGGGATTTTAGAAAGTTCCCAGATGGTTCTACTGTACAGCCAAGATTGAGAATCAATTGCTTGTCTAGCAGAGCTCACCGTAGGGGTAGTCTGGTGTCATGCATACTGGAAATTCAGTTCCTCAGTCCCAGTCTGACTGTTGATAATTGATGCTGGGGCAAGACACTTTCCTACTCAGTTTCCCATTTATCTAGAATAATGGCCAGATTCCAACCAAACTTCATAGATTCAAAATTGTATGCTCTACTGGCTCAGAGAAGAGGAAAAAAAAAAAGTCCCCTTGGCTATAGCTCTATCTCTAAGCTGCTTTGGAAAAAAAGTCAAATCAATGAAGCAGTTATTTTTAAACTGTTCATCTAAAGGTGAGCAAGCATGAAAAAAAGTAATCCTCCTTTTCACTTTTTTACTTCTTGATATTTATAAACATACCACAATAGTTGATATTTGGAGACACAAAACAGAGAATGTTAAATGCGTAGCAGCTGGAAGTTGGAAAGTGTGTATATTACCATAATTTTCCATTGGCTACTTTCTTTCTACCACTTAACCAAGAAAACCAAAGATCTGAGAATGTCTTCTACAGCAGCCCTGGCTCCTGGGATGTATAAGGTGACTCTTGTATTAGATATGCCCCTGACAGGAAGGTCTTCATGTATTTTATGGGCAGGAAGGTTTAGTGGGGAGGACAGATGAAAGTTCATACCTATGTTGATGTTGAATCTCAGTACCAGGCCCAAATTCATAAGGATTCACCCCAGTTCCTTGGCTGTCCATTCACAACCACCTCCTAGTAGCTAGGCTTTAGAAAGTACACTGAAGGAAAACATCAGTGACCATCATGTGATGTACAAGTAGCACAATAATGACCAGGTGCATAGCAATTCGTGGCGTATGGAATACTTTCATATAAGTCATTAAAAATTTTAAGAAATAGCATTTACCTTACAAGGCTGCAGAGGGGAGCTAAATGGACTAAATCAGGGAAATTTATTGGCACATTCCCCAGCACAGAGCAAGTGCTGAATTTTATTTTAAATTTTTAAATTAAAAATATATTGTTGGCCGGGTGTGGTGGCTCATGCCTATAATCCTAACATTTTAGGTGGCCGAGGCGGGCAGATCACTTGAGCTCAGAAGCTCGAGACCAGCCCAGCCAACATGGTGAAACCCCGTCTCTACTAAAAATACAAAAATTAGCTGGGCGTGGTGGTGGGCGCCTGTAATCCCAGCTACTCGGGAGGCTAAAGCACAAGAATCACTTGTATCTAATAGGCAGAGGTTGCAGTGAGCCGAGATCATGCCCCTGCATTCCAGCCTGGGTCACAGAGCAAGACTCAGTCTCAAGAAATAAAATAAATAAAATGAAAATAAATAAATACACACACACACACACAGCGTATTAATGTTCACAATAAACCTGTGTGGATAAAATATTTTCATTCTAGTTTTGCAGAAGAGGAAACTGATGCATAGAGAGATAAGGTGATTCATTTGGTGGTATCCATATAGTAGGTGTCTGAGCAAGAACTCTATCTCCCATGACAAATTCTGGGTATCTCCACTGGACTGGGCTCACATATGGAGTGGAAACTGTGAATCTTATAGAACCGGGAAGTTGCATAATCCTTTAGTGCCTGTGACAGGAGCACTTAACTCTTGAATAGCTGAGATTTGTCCTTTCCCCTATCTTCCCCTCTAATATCTTCTTTCACGCCTGCCTGTCTCCACTGTCTTGTATTCTTTCTTGGACTTTCTTTATTTTCTCTTCCCTTTTTTTCTCTTTCTCTCGAGAATCTGGTAACTTCACAGAGCTGGAGCCTCTTTTCTTCTTCGAAATATGTCTATAATTCTTCTTGAGCTCCACTTTATTTCTCCCAAGGGAAGTCTTTCCTTGTCCTGATTAAGATGAGTGTCCTCCTCTGGTCCTTGTGCTGCTTGTCTGGAGCCAAACACCCTTCTGAGTTCATGCAGACTTCATCTCGTGAGACACTGGATCCATATCCCCATCTACCACTGGACCTGAGGGACAGAGGAAACTATTCCTTTCCCCTAGCTTCCCTTCTAATATTTTTATTCTTTCCTGCATTTCTCTATGTTCTTGTATTCTTCCCCTGGCTTTCTTTATCTTGTACTATCTTTTGTGTTCTTTCTCCCACGAATCTGGTAACTTCACAGCGCTGGAGCCTGTTTTCTTCACAGCCTTGAGCCCATTCCTACTTGGCACTAAGGTTCTTGTGTCTGCCAGGCTCTGTGTAACATCGCCCTTGAACATCCTCTGAATCTGTGCTTAAAGTTCGCATGTACTGTGCATACTCTTCTTTAGTCCTGCCAACGGAGGGCTGCTCTTGCCTCTGCTTTCTGCCTCCTTCCACCTAAGCCTCCACTGCTGAGGCCCATACCCTTGTAAAGTATAATGTGTTCTCCTCCTTCTTCAGGGGTTCTGTATCCTTATCAAGGAAGCTTCATGAGGAACTGAGATTACCCATTTTCTTTTATTGATTAGTCTTCAACTCTGGGATATTTTAACTGATTCAATAAGTTTAATTAAGATTGAGGATTTTTTTTTCTGTTAAAATGCTATAAAATCATGCTATTGATCTCAACCTTTAGATTGAAAGGGTAACAATTGTTTTCTATAGAACTCTCAATTTCATGCTAAATTTTTCTTTTTAGAGAATGTTTTGCCACATGGTAAGATTGGATAATAATCATTTGAACTAGACCAGAATTTAAGTCTGATGTCATTCATATAGAAGATTATTTTTGCTTATGAATAATTTAAACCAATTTTTGGTTTGCTGTGTTCAGCAAAGAAAACCAGTTGAGTATATATTTCTCTTCTTTTTTCTATCTTTGTTAGTCACCATGTGTTTTTAAATTTAAATTAGTGTATGTATTATTAGATGCGTGACATAGAAAATGCCTAACCTATATGGAAATTGAGGGTTCCAAAAGCTGTGTAATTTGAGTTAGATAATATAAGACCTTCATTTGTTTCTTTATTGCTGAGTTCTGGTATATTTTATATAAGCCATTGCTGCATAGCCTAAAAGAGAGTCGATTCCTTTATCAACCTCATTTTACTCAACTGTAGCAAACTAAATTTTAATTCGATGATGGCCAATGGCTATTTCAGGTCTAACATCTTTTTCATGTTAGTTCCAAACCACCAACCTTACATAAAATATGTAAGTGAAACTCAATTATTTAGTATAAAAATCTCAGATATCTCTTATTTTTTAAAGGTTACTAAAAAGGACCACAATATAAATATATTTCCCTAACTAGGTAAATAGTGGTTTCTGTAGTAGAAACAAAAGCATCGTTTTCTTTCTTTATTTCTTCCTTTCTTCCATTTATCCTCCCTTCCTTACATTTTTCCTCCCTTCCTTCCTTCCTCCCTTCCTTCCTTCCTCCCACCCTCCCTCCTTCTCCTCTTCCTCCCTCTTCCCTTCCTTTCCCTTCTCTTCCCTTTTCTTCTTTCTTTTATCTTACTTTATTGGCACACTCTCATGAGATTTAAGATGGATTAATTTCTTTTAAAACTAAGTTGTACTTTTAGGGTAGATACTTAATCATTCCAATATATAAGGATATTTGCACTTCCAAATATAAACTCCCCAAAGTTGGAAACATTATTCAAATGCATGCACATTTAAAAATCTTTTCAGACATTGTTACTTTATTTCTACCAGATGGTTCTGTGATTCATTAAAGCCTGTGACTCCATTAAATGGGGAGGCAGCTCAATGGGAAACTCTTACTGTCTCTGGTTGTTCCACCACCTTACCTTGAATCTGCCTACCTACATTTCATTAAAGCAATTAACCACGGCCTTGTATATTCCTGCGGTTTAACGTTTAGGAGACTCAGATGCCTGATCACTCAGTAAGAACACACAATCTTGTGAGCCATCAGGGTTGCTCAGAACTCTTTCAATTCTCAAAAGTCCTTAATTTGAAGAGGCAGTTCGCTAATGCCTTAAACAAGTTCCCATGACCTCTCCATCTGCTTGCATTAAAATAAGGTAAATTGCTCGCTCTTCTTTCACTTTCTCCAAAAGTGACATGGACGTGATTACTGTCTCCATAGCCCAAACGACAAATGTTCTGATAACCCTCCACTTCTCCCTTCAGAATCCACAGCGCACCACCTCCGGAAGAATGGCGTGGGGGAGTAGAGCATACAAACCTGCTCTGTGAGTTGAAGGAGCTATTCACACACCTTTGCATTTCTCTTCCTGCAGGTATTTAACCTACGGCAAGTGCATTCAGACTTTCCATATTTATCCAAACATTCTTACTGACAGGTGTGAATTGTAATTAATATAAATATTTTTGTTAAAAATATCTAGCAGTCCATTCTGTACTCTTAGAACTTGCTGTATCCACGACTTAATGGTATTATTGCCCGTTTAATGATCTCTCTCTCTCCCCAATAAAACTAGGATCTCTTTGAAGTAATCAGCTTTGTAATATTTGTTTATATCCTGCAGATTCTGGTACAGTTTCTGTGGTTGAATAACTAACTCATTGACCACTCTTGTTGGATCACATTCAGGGAAGGAATATACTTAGCCAGGTTTTATGTGAGGGAGGCCAAGTGTTTAGACCAAGAACTCTAAACTGGTAATTTACTTCATTGAAATTAACCCTACATATTCTGGTACTTTGTTATTTATACTACAACATTTACTTATACAACACATCCCATAAAAAAGAAGGATACATTGGAGGAAATGAAACTGAATTTGAGACTTAACAAATTGGTATAATCAAATTCCCATCAGTGTAGCAAAAATGAGAGAAAATCCCAGACAGTGAAATCTAGGAGATGGAGGTAAGGGAAAGGGTGAATATGTGAATATAGGTTTAGAAAAGGGTTTGCCTTTTTTTTTTTTTTTTGAGATGGAGTTCCTCTCTTTTTGTGCAGGCTGGAGTGCAGTGGCACGATCTCGGCTTCACTGCAACTTCCGCATCCCAGGTTCAAGTGATTCTCCTTCCTCAGTCTCCAGAGTAGCTGGGATTACAGGCGTTCACCACCTCACCCAGCTAATTTTGTATTTTTAGTAGAGATGGGGTTTCACCATGTTGGCCAGGCTGGTCTCGAACTCCTGACCTCATGTGATCTGCCCGCCTTGGCCTCCCCAAGTGCTAGGATTATAGGCATGAACTACCGTGCCCAGCCTGCCTCTCTTTTACTTACTCTTACAACTGAAATCTTGTGGAACAGGCTGTGCAGTTTTGAATATTTGCTGCCTACATTTTACATACCTTTTTTAAGATGTCTTCTGCAGGAAAAAAAACCTATAGTAAGAGATACACACTCAGACAATAAAATACTGTGTTTGCTTATAGCTTCTCTCCTAAAGTTAACTGTCAGTTAAGACTGTCTGTTTTAGCCATCGGAAACCCCCAAATGGATTGTATGAATCTTGTACTTCAGGCACCGAGTGGGGCTTTGCCACTGATGCCTTCATTCGTACTCCTTAGGTCAGCTGGTCACTCACTTGGCATGTTGGATCTGCTTGGATTGTAGTAAAGCTACAAATATCATTCCTGCACTCAAGAGACTGGTAATTCATAAAAAGGAGACAAAATTTTAGCGTAACATACAGTAAAGGGTAGTAAGTTACTCAAACTACTAGTCTTGAACAGAGAAATTGTAAACAAAAAACACAAGAGCTTACTACTTCTGATTTTCTGCTCATATAGGTATGTCTTTTGTTTTAAAAGACATTTTGAATCAAAATTTTACACCCAAATTTGTTTACGCCCAAAATTATACACAAATACAAACACACAGACACACAACAGCATACTAATGTGTTCAAAACACGAAACAGCTGTGAAGAACATTCTTGAACTCAATGAACTCCACCATTGCTAAAAGAGAAAAATGGACAATGTTATCCATGAATATATATTATCCTACATACACACACTATATGTATGTATGTATTTACACATATGGCTAATATTTCATAATATACACACATACATACTTATATTAATATTTAGGGTATAAATATTCT
This sequence comes from Macaca mulatta, assembly GCF_049350105.2. Taxonomy (NCBI): domain Eukaryota; kingdom Metazoa; phylum Chordata; class Mammalia; order Primates; family Cercopithecidae; genus Macaca; species Macaca mulatta. The sequence goes on from NC_133418.1 coordinate 110,416,814, forward strand.
CACATTAGATAAAATATTGCTTAAAAGCCTAGAAACTTCTGTCAAGTGGATAGATACTAGATCCATAAATTAAAAAACTTTTCTTTGGAAAAGTCAGAGGAAAAATATTCTGATACTTTGAATGGCTACTCAAATAATTACAAGAATAATTAAAGTTAACGTTTTCTTATCCTGACTTTGAACTTGTTTGGGACGAGTAATAGTATGTATTCAATTCTTCCTAATAATTAGTGTCAAGAAAAAAATATATCTTCTGTTCTTTCCCCTTTTGGACAAAAAGCTGACTGGTAGCTGAGGACTGGATAAGGAACGTATTAGTCTGTTCTCATGCTGCTAATAAAGACATACCCAATACTGGTAGCTTATAAAGGAAAGAGGTTTAATTGACTCACAGTTTCACGTGGCTGGGGAGGCCCTACAAACATGGTGGAAGGCAAAGGAGGAGCAAAGTCATGTCTTGCATGGCGGCAGGCAAGAGAGAGTGTGTATAGGGGAATTCCCTTTTATAATACCATCAGATCTTGTGAGACTTTTTCACTATCACACGAACAGCATGAGAAAGACCCACCCCCATGTTTCAACTACCGCCTCCAGGGTCCTTCCCCCGACATGTGGGAATTATGGGAATTATGGGAGCTACAGTTAAGATGAAATTTAGCGGGGGACACAGTCAAACCGTATCAAGGGGAGTATGGTGGTCCAAATATTAGTACCAGACAGTGTTGTTATTATAACTCAGCAGTCATTAATTTATCCATTCAAAAAATATTTAGTGAGCTCAAGGCCAAGCACATAGAATCAATGCTGGGGGTAAAGATAAAAAAAAACACACAAGACAAAATCCATATTCCAGAAACAATAGCAGAAATATTTCCTGTCCCACATGCTCTTCCAGAACTTTTTATGAAGTCTATGCCCTCTCCTCTTGAACTTGGTCAGGCTTTTGTAACTGACTTGACTGTACAGCAACCCTAACTTCTAAGGGCCAGGTCATAAAAGGTAATGCAACTTCTGGTTTTCTTGGGATACTTGCTTTGGGGCCTTGAGCTGCCATTTGAGAAGTCTGAGGTTGCCATCTTGTGTGGAAGCCCAAACTGACTCCTGCAGAGCAAACTCGTGGAGAGGAGAGATGTCCAGTCAGCCCTTAGATGACTCCCACTGTTCCAGCTCTAGCCACTGTCTGCAGACTGCAGAAGACTGCAGATCTATGCAGATATGCCCAAGACGGAATCATCTATGACTAGAGAAGAAACTCCAAGCCAGAATTGCCCAACTAGATGATTCTCAAATTTCTGACCCCGAGAAATCATTAGAGATAAGTGATTGTTGTATTTTGAATAACCACTTTGAGATTATTTGTTATGCAACAATTGATACTGGAACAGACCTGAAGTATGTTCTAATTTCATGGGAGATATGAGCCTTAATAATTTACATACATTTCATAATAAATTATATAGAGATCACAATGTAAGAGAGAGAGACTTACAAATGTCACGAGAGAAAAGTAATTAAAGCACCATATAAACTCAGAGAAAGGTGAAATGAAGTACCCCTGAAGTTAATATTGAAAACCCTGTTGGAGAGCTGATGAATGAACTGGGCCTTCACTTAAGGATGAAATTTGGACATGATAAGAAAATTTCAGGTAGAAGGAACAAGTTATTCATCAACATATAACTGACTTTATATATAATACCTTACACGTGTCTCAATTATAGTGGCCCATTTAAACCTTATAGGACAAGATTACCATTCTATGATGCCTTATGCCATTTTATCTTATGGCAAAATCATCCTTATGTTTTTACTTCTACTCTGGAATTCATGTCTGTTTCTCTGTTTCATACAGTATGTGTTATTTTGAGAGGTGCTGGGATTTATGGCATCCTCTGTCTTCATCAAAACCACATTGTCGGAGCATCTGCCATGTTCTTGTCCCTCTGGCTGGATTTGGAGAAAAGGGAGGAACAGGACATTGTCTTTGCCCTAAAGGAGCTCATGGCTTAGTCACCGTGGCGGTGCTGGAAACTGGGGTATTAAAAGAGTGGCAAGTTAAGAGAAAACTAGTGGCACATAGGAGGGAGTAAGCCACCATGCAGAGGAGGTGATATTCTAACTGAATCATTAAGGATTCAACTTTGCCAGACAGAAAGAGAAAGAAAGAATTCTCGATGGGGGGGTGGTGGCACACACCTGTAATCCCAGCTACTCAGGAGGCTAAGGCAGGAGAATGGTGTGAACCTAGGAAACGGAGGTTGCAGTGAGCCAAGATCATGCCACTGCACTCCAGCCTGGGTGACAGAGAAAGACTCCGTCTCAGAGGGAAAAAAAAAAAAAAAAAAAGTTCCCAGCAGAGAAGACAGGAAGAGAAACAGCTCCAAATGTAAAACATGATATATTTTTGGGAAACACAAATAGTTCAGCACAACCCAGGGCATAAGATCTAAGTTGGGAACCTGAGTGTTGAGCTCGAAGAGGAGGCAGAAGGCAGCTGACTGAGGGGCCTGCGTTCCTCATTTGCTGAGAGGTTTGGCCTCCATCCCAAAGGTGACAGATAATCTTAGGAAAGGTCTCGTGGCATTGAGCTTATACATTCAAGTTGCAATTATTTCTTATGTAGCTGTTCTCTCTATGTATGGTTTTTGGAGACAGAACATACTTTTTGATGAAAAACCATCACATTTCTGCTTACTTTAAGATTCTGACATGCATTTCCCCAATGGGTAGTGTTCACCCTAATGATTAGACCTAATGTAGCCTGAAGAAAATGCCACCTTACAGGAATCAGAAGCAATATATTCCAAAGTGTTTTCCACTCACTGCTCTTTCTGGAAATGTGGTTTTTCATGCCATGAAACTTGCATGATGCCATAAAGAGACTGATTGTAGTAATTTATGGACCTTGGCTCTGTCAGATCCATTGATCTCCTAGAGACAGATTAATTACAATTTAAGAACCCCTACCCCCATACAAAACACACACTATCAGTCTTTTCCCACTGTCAGGAAATTCTGGTGGTAAATAATTCAAGAAAAATGCAACCCCAGTGGGAACTGCAAGTGCCTGTATTTCATGACCCATGATATCCCCTGTGACGTGCGATGCTGTGCCAGTGAGACCACAGGCTCATTAATGAACCCTCACATTGCCCTGTTGTTCTGCTCCCTTTGGCTCAGGTTATCTGATCTGCCCAAAGTCTTTTCATTCATTGTCCTCTACAAAGAAGGGCATTTCCTCCACAAAACCCATCCTCATATTTTTTCTTTTCTGTAAGGCTGATGGTGTTCTAAATGCCTTATACATGTTTTGTTATTGTTGTTATTGTTTTCTATTCAGGTCTTTTAGAGTTTCAGGAAGAGACTTTAAAATCAGCCACCATTGTCCATTGAAGATATTTGTTTTTTTAATTTTATTCAATTGACAATCATACTCCCTAGGCAGTTAATAACTCTGGCTATATATTTCATGGTAAACAGCAGATATGACTTTAGAGCCCGAAGAATTGATGGTCTACCTCAGTATTGTCAGTAAAAAAGCAATGTTTAAAAAAGCAGTCTTTTACAAAACATTAGCTGAGCATAGTGGTAGGTGCCTGTAACCCCAGCTACTCAGCAGGCTGAGGCAGAAGAATCGCTTGAACCCAGGAGGCAGAGGTTGCAGTGAGCCAAGATTGTGCCACTGCACTCCAGCCTGAGCAACACAGCGAGACTCCATCTCAAAAAAAAAAAAAAAAGTGTTTTAGAATGGGCAAAACACTTGTGCATAAGGTCCTTTGAGCCCTTTTGGGTGTTGGTTACTTGGGCACACCAATTAGCTTGGGGTACATTCTGTTCTGTTCTGTTTTTTCCAAATCTTTTTCTTAGACTTTCCCCTCCTGTCCTTCTCTAGGGTGAGTGCCTTTAATATATTTATTTTTAATGTCAGCAATTCACATTCTTGTGTCATTTAACTCTCACAACCATCTTGGAAGAGAAGTACTGTTAATCTAATTTTCCCAATGAGGAACTGACGTTTAGAGAAATTCAATAACATGCCCCAGGTTACAGGGCTACCCCGTGGAAGAGCTCAGCTCCCAATCCTCAACTGTCTGACTTCAAAGTGTTTTTCTTACTCACTGTCCTAGGTAAGTTCCCTTCCAGGTAGCTGCATAAAATAATTTCTAGAAGTTTCCTTCTGCTTAGGCCTTTAAGAATATGACAAAGGGATTGCTTGTGCTTATAAAGTTTTGTCATATCATTTAGTTTTTTTAATTATAATGAACATGGAGAGCATATCTAAGCTTCCATCCTCTGTCTTTTGAGATTAATACAAAATTGACACAGGTTTTTGCTTGCACTAATCCAGGAGTGTCCAATCATTTGGCTTCCCTGGGCTACATTGGAAGACGAAGGACTGTCTTGGGTATAACATAAAGCAGACTAACACAGGAACAGAAAACCAAACACCGCATGTTTTCACTCATGAGTGGAAGCTGAACAATGAGAACACATGGACACAGAGAGGGGAACATCACACACTGGGGCCTGTCAGGGGGTTGGGGGCTAGAGGAAGGGTAGCATTAGGAGAAATAGCTAATATACATGTCGGGTTGATGGGTGCAGCAAACCACCATGGCACATGTATTCCTATGTAACAAACCTGCACATTCTGCACATGTATCCCAGAACTTAAAGTATAATATTAATAATAAACAGACTAACACTGATGATAGCTGATGAGCTAAAAAAAGGTCCATGTGTAAATCTCATAATGTTTTGCAAAACTTTACGAAGTTGTATTGGGCTGCATTCAAAGCAGCCTGGGCCACATGTGTCTGCAGCTGTGGGTTGGGCCAGCTTGGAGTAAACCCTCCTGTCTGCTGTTTGTTCTTCCCTCACCCACCCAGAAATGGAATGCAGTCCCTGCTCTATAATTTTTTAAAGCCATTTATATGTACAAAACATACCTTAATAAATTTTGGGGCAGTGATTGGGTTTTATTTAGTAGCTGTGCAAACAATGTAAAATTGAATACTAGGTGTACCATCAAAACTGAATATACAAATTCAATTACGAGATTAATACAGTAGCCAGAATTCCTTGTAAACAATACTAAAATAGAATAAAAATGAAAGTTGCTGGCAGGGCGCGGGGGCTCACGCCTGTAATCCCAGCACTTTGGGAGACCGAGGTGGGCAGATCATGAGGTCAGGAGATCGAGACCATCCTGGCTAACACAGTGAAACCCCGTCTCCACCAAAAATACAAAAAATTAGCCAGATGTGGTGGTGGGCGCCTGTAGTCCCAGCTACTCGGGAGGCTGAAGCAGGAGAATGGTGTGAAGCCAGGAGGCAGAGCTTGCAGTGAGCCAAGATCGTGCTACTGCCTGGGCGACAGAGCGAGGCTCCATCTCAAAAAAAAACAAAACAAACAAAAAAAAAAACGAAAGAAAGTTGCTTCTACTGTAGATCATATATTTTATCCTTAATGTGTCATATGCAAGATGCCTGTCTTTCTGGCATCTTACCACCTGAAAACCCTTCCTTCCCACTACTGATTTTCTCAGCAGCATCAGCATCAGCATCCAGCCACGTCAGGGTCTTCACTCTACAAAAATGGCTTGCAGCTCAGTTCCGCTCTTTGATTTTTTAAATGTGGAGTTATCTAGTGTTCCAACTCTCAAAATGACTCATCAATGTACTCTGCAAAACAAAGGACCATTTCCTCTTTTCATCTCTTTGTAGCCTGGTAAACCTGCTTACAAATAGGAAATTTAGTCATCTTCCCCCAAAAGTCTTTAGCAATGTAAAGCTATGAAAGGGCCCATTCTCTTCCTTTACTGTCCATACACTCACCTCCAAAATAGTCAAACTGTAAAGCTTCTACAGTCAGATCTGGTCTCGTGTATCTTTTTAAAAAATGATCGTGCTGCACAGTCATACTACATAGATACACAAATTGTATTACAAGGTTATACCTGGTTATGAATTACCAAACAGTTCCTCATTAAGGAATAAATGAAAACTCTACAAAAATTATTTCGTACCTCATTTTTGGTATTATTCACTTTTACTGATTTTTTTTTTTTTTTTTTTTTTTGATGGAGTCTTGCTCTTTCTCCCAGGCTGGAGTGCAGTGGTGTGATCTCGGCTCACTACAACCTCTGCCTTCCCGGTTCAAGCGATTCTCCTGCCCCGGCCTCCTGAGTAGCTGGGATTACAGGCACCTGCCACCACGCCTGGCTAATTTTTGCATTTTTAGTAGAGATGGGGTTTCACCATGTTGGCCAGACTGGTCCCGTCTTCTTGACCTCAAGTGATCCACCTGCCTCAGCCTCCCAAAGTGCTGGGATTATAGGTGTAAGCCACCACACCCGGCCTGATTCTGTGTTTTTTTATTGTTCCTACTGTAAATTAGTCTGTGCATACTTATTTTCACTTTTTTTGGGTCATTTGAAGAAAATCTTTAATCTTTTTAGCTTCCTTTACTTAGGCCAGTGACAGAGTTAAAGTTTCACAGTGCAGACTATGGTTGAGCATTGGACTCTAGAGTTGGACAGCTGAGCAGCAACTTGACTCTTACTAGTGTCCTAGCTGTGCGACATTGGACAAGTATTCAACCCCTCTTAGCTTCAGTTTTCTCATCTATGAAATAGGGAAATAAATAATCATCACTTTAAATGTTGTTGTGAGGAAGAAAAATGAGGTCATTTTAGGAGGAGAATTTAGCATGGCAGTTGTCATACAGAAAACTGTCAAAATATGCAAGCTGCTATCCATGTTTGTTTGTTTAAGAAGCAGCCCCCTACCTTAGCCCCCTGAGTAGCTGTGACTACAGGCACCTGCCACCATGGCTGGTTAATTTTTAATTTTTTTTATAGAGATGGGGGCTTGCTGCATTGCTCAAGCTAGTCTCGAACTTCTGGCCTTGGCCTCTCAAAGTGCCGAGATTATAGAGGTAATCCACTGTGCCTGGCTCCATGTTATGTTTGTTCTTTTCAAAAATAATTATAAATGTTCATCTCTAACTATTGTCAAGAAATCCACAGACAAGGATTTTCTTTTAATAAAAAGGAAAGATATCATGCCAGCAAAGTTTGCAAACCAGGAAGATGTAGCCTTGGGTATGAAACAAAGATGCACTCCCAGAAAACAAAGAGAGAGGTTGTCTTGTATAGGGAAAGTTCCCGCCCTGGTTTCTACTCTGGTCTGCTATGAAAAAGAGGACTGCAAACTTGTTTGGTTTTGATTGGCTAAGCTTGCTGAAATCTGATTGGTCACACAGTCTATTTGCTAGATCCAGGAGGCAAAATGGGATTTTCCAGCAGTCACTGATACAAGCAGCATGAACAAGAACAGATAGCTATAAAGTCCCACAGTTATGTTACCATGTAGGTTTTCTGGGAACACAGAGTACTTGTGTGACCTCTAGTCAGCAAATGGCTGCTTGGCTCTATTTTTGAATTTATGCTTTTAGCTATTCTGGAACCATCTTAAAAATTGGCTTTTTCAGGATTCACACTATTTATTACGTTGGGGATAAAGTTTCCCCATTTGCCAAGTCCCTCAGCCCTTCACCTCTTCTTTGAATGTTCTGTGCTGCAATCTATTGCTTATGTCTTCTGTGCCTAAAGGGGGCATATTTTTCTTTTAGACAGAAATGAACTGCTTGAGCAGAAAATTGATGCCATGACCCTCCCTATACAATGCTATTTAAATCAAACAGTTTTCGTCCAAATTTCCAAACACCTGCCCAGTTTGTAGTTTTAGGTGCATCACTGGTTAGCCCTTTCTGTATGACACTGTGTTTGCTACATGAGTTCATGTTATTCCTGCTCTATGGAGAAAGAACTGAAGATAGGAGAGCTTGGGTCACATGTGCAGTGTAGCCATGTAGCTTGATTTATAGAAGCTTGCTTTTTAGAAGACTGAAGCTTGATTTATAGAAGGACACAAAATATGTTTGTTCATTAAGTTATTCAACAAATACATATGGTGCAACTAGGCAACGATTAAATAAGTGAATTCTCAGAGAAATTTTTAAATGATCGGTCTTCACCATTATTTAACTGAAAGAGGGCAAAGATTGTCTTTTAGTTCCCAGTAAATCTTTGTCCATATTGAAGTACGGTCAAGCAATTAGCAAGCAAATGTGAAAATATACTCAGGTAGGTTCTTATGTGCCTTCTCCTACCCTTCCTATAACAGGAAAGTCCAAGGAGTTTTTCTCCCTTGATAAATAAGCAAGAAACACAGTGTGACTTGTGTGTGCAATCCAGCGAGAGAATGAGAACATGACCCCAAATTTTCACTGTGACTCCAACATAAAAAAACTCTCACTGACTTCATTTGGAAAATATAATCTCCTCCAGAAAGGCTGAGGATGGCTGCAAAGGCTCAGACGGGCTCTAAATAAAGTCTCTTCGGAGGAGGTTTGGAACTTCAAAGCAAAGCAATTGAGTCTCAGAGAAAAAAGAAACCTCTGGGGTCACCTCAGTGTGCCTCTCCACAGGCACCAAGCTGCTCACAGAAGCTCCTCTTATCCAGGAAAGTGTTGCAGCCCTACTGTCTCAGGAGGAGGCCAGCTTGACTCAGAGATTCTAAAATTTCCTGAATGTTTCTTAATTTGTTCCATTCTTTCCGTTGCTACCAAGTAACCTTAGCTCCAAATCTTCATATATCTTCTCTAGGCTCTTGCATCAGCCTAACAGGTCCCTGCCCAATGTCTAACCACAGCCCCTGTTAATTACAATTGCCAGAATTTATTTTTATTTTTATTTTTTTTTAGCTACAAATGTGGTCAGGTTAATTGTCTGCTCAGAATCTTTCAAATCCTAGCATTTTATGCAAAGATCTAGATGTATTGTCCTCTGCTTACCTATCTTACTTCATTTTCTGTTTCCTTAGTACTAACATCACAGTTCCTTGCATGGTCTGTGGAGGCCAACGTCTTTGTACCTTTACACATGGTGTTTTCTGAAACACCCGTCCTTCTGCCTTCTCCCAGTTGTTCAGTTAGTGAGTCTTTCCAAATGTATACCTCTTTGCCTAGGCTGGATAAGGGCCCTTATTTTTCCCAAGTAAGCATCCTTGGCTTACCTTTCCAAATGAATGCTTTCTCCTTTGAAGAAAACATCATTGTAGGCTATACACATATTCTGATGTGCCTTAAATATATTGTTTTAAAGTCAATTAAAGGCCGGGCACAGTGGCTCATGCCTTTAATCCCAGTACTTTGGGAGGCTGAGGTGGGCAGATCACCTGAGGTCAGGAGTTCAAGACCAGCCTGGCCAACACGGTGAAACCTCGTCTCCTAAAAATACAAAAAATTAGCCAGGCATGGTGGTGCTGCCTGTAGTCCCAGCTACTCAGGAGGCTGAGGCAGGAGACTCGCTTGAACTCAGGAGGTGGAGGTTGCAGTGAGCTGAAATCGCACCACTATACTCTAGCCTGGACAACAGAGTGAGACTCTATCTCCAAAAAAAAAAAAAAAAAAGTCAATTAAAATATTTTCAAGCCTTGTTTCTCACTAGATGGCCTTTGACCCACCACATTGGAGATAGTTTGTGTCATGTTTTAACACATGTGTTTTCAAATTGGACACATTGGGCTCAACTAACAATTCTGTCAAGTACTAGTATGTGTCCTTGAACAATTTCGCCAGCTTCTGAACATGATTTTTCCTCTTTAATACATAGGAAATACAGCCACATAAAGTTTTTGTGAAAATTAATTTTATTTATTTATTTTTTATCGTTTTTTGAGACAGGGTCTGACTGTCTCCCATGTTGGAGTGCAGTGGTGCAGTCGCAGCTTACTGCAGCTTTGAACTCCCGGGTCCAGTGATCCTCCTGCCTCAGCCTCCGAAGTAGCTGAGACTACAGGTATGTGCCACCACGCCCAGCTAAAAATTAAATAATGCAATGCATAAGAAATATTTAGCACAATAAATGGTACATGTATGTTGGTTAATAAATATAAAAGGTGACATATCACATTTTCAAAAATATTTTTTGAACTTCTCAGTTGCATACTGTCTGCTTTCTGTTCTCTCATAGAACTTTCTTTCATGTGTAATGCAATTAAGGCCCATAATAGGATATATTATACAGGAGGGATAATATTTCCTGTTATGGAAATAGAGAGAGGAGGATAAGCAGACACTTTTAATGGTACACCAAAGGATGTTGTCTGGAGTTCTAAGTGAATTCATAAATGTAAAGTGGCTGACACATATTAGGTACTCCATGAATGTTTAGATTACCTTCTCACTAATGGCAAAGCGTGGTTTCATGAAGTTGTTTATGTTCTTGGAAAAATATTGGAAAAAGATCTAAAGCCAAACTATGGTAGTCAGAATCATGACCACCCCAAAAATGCCCATGACCTAATCCTTGGAATTTGTGAATATGCAATCTTACAGGCAAAGGGGGATTAGGGTAGTTGATGCCATTAAGGTTGCTAATCAGCTGACCTGAAAATAGGGAGATTCTCTAGATTATCCAGAAACTGTTCATGGATTCTCCCCCAGGGTCTCCAGAAGGAACGTGGCCCTCATGACACTTTGATATTAGCCCAGGGAGACCACAGTCTGAAAGGATTGTGTGATAAAACTTTGTGTCGTTTTAAGTCAGTAAGTTAGTCGTAATTTGTTACAGCAGCGTCAGCAAACTAATATACAAACTAAGGAACAAATATGAACTTCTGATGGCTAGCCAGGAGCTTGGAGTTTTGTTATAGGGTACTGCATTGGTAGTTAAAACAAAATTGCCTGTCAAGTATGGAACTGAGTTTCTGTAGGAGCTCATGAACTCTCTTGGCACATAAATCCTGAAAGCTCATGTGGTTGTCATCGTTTACCTTTATCTTATCAGTAACCTTCAGAGAAAACCAGTGTGTCTTCGTAGCCAGGAAAGTGGTAGGGGCCGTCACATTTTTGATCTCCTTATGTATGAGGGTGGTTGACTTAATGCTGGTGAAGAAGGGATGCAGGGGCAGCTGTTCTGAAAAATGCTGCACATTTGTTAATCATGTTCGTCGTGATGGTGACAACAATAATGACTAGTAGTTGTCAGTAGATTTCAGAGGATATGCATATATTTTTCTAATCCTCACCCAAAAAAGAAAGTCATACAAAGTAGCTATTCATGTATCTATTTTTTTTTTTTTTTTTTGAGATGGAGTTTCGCTCTTGTTGTCCAGGCTGGAGTGCAATGGCACAATCTTGGCTCACTGCAATCTCTGCCTCCTGGATTCAAGCAATTCTCCTGCCTCAGCCTCCCGAGTAGCTGAGATTACAGGCATGCACCACCACACCCAGCTAATTTTGTATTTTTGTAGTAGAGGCGGGGTTTCTCCATATTGGTCAGGCTGGTCTTGAACTCCTGACCTCAGCTGATCCGCCTGCCTTGGCCTCCCAAAGTGCTGGGATTACAGGCACGAACCACCATGCCTGGCCCATATATCTATTTTTAAAATTAGGGAATTGAAGCACAAAGAAGTGAGTTGCCCAAAGGTGTAGAACCTGTATATCATGGTGCCTCTACCAACATCTGGTCTTGGAGACTCAAGCCCGTGCCTTGTACATTATGTAGTACTGTCTCCCTAACAAGCTGCGCTTCTCTGTTTCACTTTAGAATAAAAAAGCAGCTGACATTATTCTAAAATTTGTATCACACCTTGGTTTGTGAAACCTGCCCCCCATGTCCCCCGCCATGAAACCAATTCTGTTCACGAACTATTTGATGGATTTAATATTCAATGCCCATTCTTTCTAATAGATGTTGCATGTCAATATGCTGCTTATGGTGCTGAAGAGCTATTATTTCACTACAATATCATCATATAAAATGTCATTGTATTTTCCCAGGCACAGTGCTGTGATATGCAGTAACATTGAAATCAGTGGCTATTAGGACATTTTCCCAGAACAAAATGTGTCCCAGAAGAAGCAATGTGATGTGGCTTATCCTGGTGTGTTATTTTCTCTCAAGTACTTGTCTCCTCCCCCTGCAAGCTCACATATTTTAAGCTTCACAAATAACACTTTCAAGAAGACTTTGAAATGAAAGGCCCACACAGTTATAGAGAACTCTAGGGGCATGTGTGTGTGTGTGTGTGTATGTGTGTGTGTGTATGTGTGTATTTGCTTTTCTTAGGCGGATACTGAAATGGCACAGAATGTGGGAGGTGTTATGGTAGGTTTCCTGAGGCCTGGGGAGCATGAAAGAATCCCTTCATCAGCCTTATTGTTGCAGAACTTCAAAGCGAGGCCAAGAAAGAATAGGTGTTTGAGCAGTCAGGCTAGAAATTCACCATCTCCTCTGTTTCAATTGTGTTTCAAGTCCATTGCTCAGGTGACCTTACATAGTGTTGGGAACTAACGAGGGTGGTAAGCACATCAGCTTTTCAAAGTCTTACTGATTTAAATTGCCACCTTGGATTTTGCTTCCCTTCTGAGGCTATCTGCTCTCATCCGGAAGGGAAGGTGGTGAACCGGTAATTAGTAAGGAATAGGTTCTTATCTTTTATGATTGACCTATACATTCTATCCCCAAGAAGCTGGAGGTAAGAAAATTCATGTATTTATTCATTCACTCATATAAACCATTTTAATTAAATATAACCAGTGTGCTGAAAATGCAAGTGCAGCCTATTTCTGAGAGCATACTGGTTTTTTTTTTCCTTTTAGACCATACCACTTCATATATCCTTTGGATTATATAAACACAGTTAATAACTGGTTCCTACCCTTGAGAAACTTGGGGAAAATAAACTTTCACATGTAGAAATCCATGGCTCTTTAAGGTGCCTACTGTTACCAAAACACCAGGTCCTGGTCGAGGTCCTGCTGCTCCAGGCACAGAAAGCCAATTGCTGTGGGAGCTCAGTCTCAAATCCATCTTTCTGATGGACTAAAACCAGGGGGTTTTATAGCAGGAAAGAAATGTAACAACGTGTAAGAAAACCAGAACTAGGGAGATGCAGGGAAGCAATCACGGTGAATGAGGAGTCTAGCATCTGGTGTAGTGATCTGGTGAGTTTTAATTTTTTTATAGTTTTTTGAGAGGCCTGAAGGTCCTTTCTTGAGGAAGGAATTGAGATTTAAAACAAATATATGTTTCAAGACTTAAGACCAGAAGGGTCTGCCGGGCACTGTGGCTGACACCTGTAGTCCCAGCACTCTGGGAGTCTGAGGCAGGTGGATCACCTGAGGTCAGGAGTTCGAGACCAGCCTGGCCAACATAGCGAAACCCTGTCTCTACTAAAAATACAAAAAATTAGCTGGGCATGGTGGTGCACGCTTGTAAAATCCCAGTTACTCATGAGGCTGAGGCAGGAGAATCGCTTGAACCCAGGAGGCAAAGGTTGCAGCAAGCAGAGATCGCAACACTACGCTCCAGCCTAGGCAACAGAGTGAGACTCTGTCTTAAAACAAAACAAAAACAAACAAAAACCAGAAGGGTCAATTTCTGTGTCTTAAACAAACAAACAAACAAACAAAAAACTACCTATAGAACTATTGGGTGGGTTTCACTACCATGCCAGCTTAACACATGAAGGGCCTGAGCAAGATTTAGCTATAGAAGAGAATCTGCTAAGTTGATGACATGTATAATACCTGCCATATTTCCAAAAGGGCAGCTACCACTTTAAGCCAAAACTACCTGGGAATGCTTTAGAGAACAGCGATTGAATAAGCTGGCTTTGAGGAGATTGGTAGGAATGAAGGGATAGAAGAAAAGCAAGAGCATTTTAGGTGATAGTGCTGCTACATGTGTGTCCCCATATCGCCCTAAGTAGGCTTGGATGAAGTGATGGCTTTTTATGGGAAGAATGGGAGAGCAGCTGAAGAGGAAGACTAGGCAGGTCTTGGGTGCTCCAGTAAGAGTTCACACGTTTTACAGGTGAAGGTAAGGTAAGAACTTGACAGTTGTCTTCTTTCTTTCTTTCTTTCTTTCTTTCTTTCTTTCTTTCTTTCTTTCTTTCTTTCTTTCTTTCTTTCTTTCTTTCTTTCTTTCTTTCCTTTCTTTCTTTCTTTCTTTCTTTCTTTCTTTCTTTCTTTCTTTCTTTCTTTTTTTAGTCAGTGGAATGGCAGGCTTAAATCACTAGTTTAGCGTTAGTTTAGGTGGTGAGTATGATGTATTAGGAGACAGAGAGACAAGTAACAGGTGTGCAGCAGGGAGGGTTATTTTTCCGGACGTGTGAAGGGGTGGCCTGCCCCTCCACACCTGTGGGCCTTTCTCGTTAGGTGGAAGGAGAGACTTGAGAAAAGAAATGAGACACAGAGACAAAGCATAGAGAAAGAAAAAGTGGGCCCAGGGGACCGGCACTCAGCATACAGAGGACCCGCGCCGGCACAGGTCTCTGAGTTCCCTCAGTATTTATTGATCATTATCTTTACCATCTTAGAAAAGGGAAGTGGCAGGATCATAGTAGGGAGAAGGTCAGCAGTAAGACATATGAATAAAGATCTCTGTGACATGAATAAGTTTAAGGAAAAGTGCTGTGCCTTGATATACATATGCAAACATCTCCATAAACCTTTTTAGTGCATAAAGAGTAGCATTGCCCATGGCCCACCTTCAGCCCTAAGGCGGTTTTCTCCCATCTCAGTAAATAGAACATACAATCGGGTTTTACACGGAGATGTTCCATTGCCCAGGGATGGGCAGGAGACAGATACTTTTCTCTATCTCAACTGCCAAAAGACCTTCTTTCCTCTTGTACTAGTCCTCCTCAGCACAGACCCTTCATGGGTGTCAGGCTGGGGGACGATCAGGTCTTTCCCTTCCCACGAGGCCATATTTCAGACTATCACATGGGGAGAAACCTTGGCCAATACCTAGCTTTCCTAGGCAGAGATCCCTGCGACCTTCCGCAGTGTATGTGTCCCTGGGTACTTGAGATTAAGAGAATGGTAATGACTTTTCACAAGCATACTGCCTTCAGGCACTTGTTTAACAAAGCACACCCTGCACAGCCCCAAATCCCTTAAACCTTGAGTCACCACAGCACATGTCTCTTGCAAGGACAGGGTTGGGGGTAGGGTCACTGATTAACAGCATCTCAAACACAGAACAAAATGGAGTCTCTTATGCCTACTTCTTTCTGTATAGACGCAGTAACAGTCTGATCTCTGTTTCTTTTCCCCACAAAGTGAGAAAAGGAAGCATGGGAACCAATGAGTGTTGTGAGCCCAGAAGGTGCCAAGTGCCTCCCATACATGATCCTAGTTTATCCTTGGTGCAGTAGATACAATGATCCTTGCTTTAAAGATGAAGAACTGAAGCTTGGGCAAGTGTGATAACATGCATAAACTCAAAAGAATACTATTCTATAGAACTTTTCTTGGCTCTGTGTCTCCTGTTTGTTTCATTTCATCAGGCTGCTGGGAGACCATGAGCACAAAGTTACTGTACATCCTGAGTTAACCTCCACATTACAATTGCCAATAACACAGCTCATATCCTCCTTACAGACACACAATCACGGTCAAAGCTTCCACTTCCACCCTTCCCAAAAGGCAGGGAAGGGAATTAGAAGTGGAGGGTGATATATTCTCTCAATGGGAAGAATTCTTCTCTTGTTTATTAACTGAAGTCATCTCCTTACTTAATAAATTCCACTGGGGTGATCCACAAGATCTAAACATATGGAAGCCTTTTTTTCCTTTTGGGGTGCTCTGGGGAAGATGTACTTCATAGCATTTGCCTTTTGAAGTGTGAAAGGACACGTTATACTTAGATCCCTTTTTTGCCATGATGTCATCTATTCTCACATGTACAACCAGAGCTATTCATGTCCTATGTCCTGTACACAGCAGTCTCCCAACAGTGACTGCCTTATACTGGAATGATCTGCCTTGTCTCCCTTCCATACCAGATTGAGGTCTTTGAGACCAAGAATGGTTGCTTTTTAAATTTTTTTTCTTTTTTTAATCTGTTTCTCTAAGTTTTAGATCCTGAGAGAGCATCTTGGCATATTTAACTAAATTATGTGTTAAGAATTCTGACTATATCTAACTATACAATACAATATAGTCTTCAAAAACGTTCACAAGACAAGTAAATCATTAGATTCTATTGTTTGCAATGGTTAAACAGTTGAACTCATAGATGTAATGTGAATGATTTCTAGTTGTGAAGGCTTAGTGCTTACTTACTGTGTCAAATGAAAACCTGTCTGGGCATGTTGGCTCACGCCTGTAATCCTAGCACTTTGAGAGGCCGAGGTGGGTGGATCACCTGAGGTCAGGAGTTGGAGACTACTCTGGCTGACGTGGCGAAAACTGTCTCCACCAAAAATACCAAAATTAGCTGCCGTGGTGGCACACGACTGTAATCCCAGTGACTCAGGAACCTGAGGCAGGAGAATTGCTTGATCCCGGGAGGCAGAGGTTGCAGTGAGCTATCTCGCCACTGCGCTCCAGCCTGCACGATGGAGCGAGACCCCATCAGAAAAACAAACAAAAAACAAAAAACGAGAACCTGCAAGTACTAACAGGAAACCAAATATGTTCAGACCTATCTATTTTATATATCTATTCCTAATTATCTTTGCCATGAATTTTTGTTATTTTAATAACTTATTTATCACTATTTATTCTTAGATTATAACATGATATGAATTTATTTTATGTATATTTATATATCATATATATTTTTATATAATGCATTTTTATATTACTTATCCTTTTTTAAGAGACAGGGACTTGCTGTGTCAACCAGGTTGGAGTGCAATGGCCTGATCATGGCTTACTGCAGACTTGAACTTCTGGGCTCAAGTGATCCTCCTGCCTCAGCCTTCCAAGTAGCTACACCACTGCTCCTGGGCTTACTTATCTCTGTTTAATTAGTTATTCAGTAATTCATTTTGTTTTTTTTTTATGGTGGTATTTATAAAGTTCCTGTTTCAACGCATCAAAAATTTGTATAACAGAAAGGCTACCAGATCAGAAAACAAGTGACTTGGGTTTTCGTGTCCTCCACTACAAACTGATTTTGTGATATTGGGCAAATCATTTCTCCTGTCAATGCATCAAATTCATCACGTGTACAATGAGCAAGTTGCTTTAAATACGTATCACAGAGTTTCACCAACTCTCAAATTTCCAGGTAGGAAAAGATGTTTTGTTTGTGTCTGAGGGTCAGTGTGTTGACCATCAGTCTTAGAGTCCTCCACAAATCAAAAAGCAGCTGATGGATTTGACCTAATTGATATTTTTCGTGGCCTAGAATCGCATTTTGGCTGTCTGTTTGGCTCTGGTCAAGCTGCCTAGCAGCCCTCGAAACACTCATATACTCCGATGAGGTGGATAGATAGAACTTTATAAACCCAGATGGTCTTGGAGTAGGTACCTATCTAAAACTGAAGTCTCTGGCTCCCAAAGTTTGACCACTAAGAACTTTTTTGATTAAGTCGTTAACCTTCAAATTATTTTGCTTTTAAAATTTTGCCAAGAAAACTTTATTATTCATCTAATGATTTTGAGTGCCTGTTTGTGTTAACAAAGTGATAGTAGTCTGAGCATCTGATAAAATTGTGATCACCAGTGTGACTCTCCAGTTCAAAGCAAATAAACTTTAGCTGCTATTCCATATGATTTTTTTGCAGGTAAATGTATGATTTCCAATTGGGCCAGGGCTTTACATAGAGGTGAATAAAAAAATATCTAGAACAATATATGGGGTGGAGGGAGAATACTGACCTCCTGGGTCATTCATTAGAGAGAGCTGGAAGTGAAATTCTCAGGCTCTAATTGAGCCAAGTTGTGGTTAGATCAAAAGGAGATATGCAGCAGAGTATTTGGATACTTAGGCAAGCTTGTTCTCCAGCAGCATGTAGATTCAAATGAAACAGCAGAGAGAACACGAGAAGGTTTAGAGAAATATAGAATAATGTGAAGAGAAGATATTTGACCTTAAGAATCTACAATTTGTAGAATAACATAGGATGAGAGTTATGGGTAGAGTGGCCCCAAGATTTGAAACAATATTCTGGTATAACATTCTTTTCATATAATGGTGATTCTGTGTGAGGCGAGAGAATGCCACCAAGTGTGGCCCTCTGATCTGCTGTGGCTGAAGTTGGTACAGAAGCAGGCCCTGAGTAAATGGATGAGGATTTGGTTGGTCCTGAGGACAGATCTCAAGTCTTCGGAAGCCTAAAACATAGCTATTGAAACTTAGATGCGTGTCGGTTAAATTGTACGGATTGGTTGGCATTTCAAAAATATTCAATTCATTCAAATGAATGAATGATCTACTCCATTTTTAAAGACGTTGATAGAAGTACCCAGGAAATGTCTTAACAGGAATGTTTGTGAGCTGGAATGGAGTAAAGAGGAGAGATATCATGGGGGTAAAGCCAAATATGATGTTCTCCAGGATTGGGGTGTGTATGTGGAGGTGGGGGCAACTTGTGGAAGAAATACCACCAAAGCATTTTGATGCTTCTAATATGTGATGGTCAAGAGGTAGAGCTTAGAACCAAATAGAAGCCAGAGAAACAGGATTCTAATTTGCTGTGAGATCCTAGGATAGTCTCGGAGTAATATTGTATGCAAGCAACAAGGTTCCTTAGAGTCTTTGTAGATTACAAAATCATTCAGGTATACATCAGCACACTCTTCAATTTATGTTTGAGGAAACTAAGGCCAAGGGGAGTAAAGTGATTGGCTCAAGTTGACACTGATGGGGGCAGAGCCTGGTCTGGAGCTCCCATCCTTCTTCCCACTCCCTTCCACTGATTCACGAATGAACAAAGACCCCAGACATGCCCTGGGTCTGTGGCAGGCTTAAAAGTTTCCGAAGCAGGGCTCTGTCAGATTGTCTACCCCTGCAACATCTGCCAAGCTGTCCTGCCACATCATGTTCTTTTCCCTCTTTGAGTTGTTAGGAATCTTCTGGTCACATTTGACAAGTGGAGCAGAACTCATAGGCTTTGCAAAGGCCTTTCACTAGCCAAATCCAGGAAAGCCTCATTAAGAGTGAATCAGTGAAGGCCTATCAAAGTAAGAGCTTTGAGCCAAACTAAACTATGACCTATTTATTGTGAAGAAGCACAAATAGAGATCTATTGAACTACAGCACCAAAATATTCTCAAATATTTTATTAGGCTTGTCTCTAATAAAAGCCTCTTTATTGTGAAGAAACACAAATAGAGATCTATTGAACAATAGCACCAAAATTTTCTCAAATATTGTATTAGGCTTGAATCCCTTGCTACATCAGAAATTAATGTGAACTATGCAATATTTACATGCAAAAGCGATTTCAAATTTCTTCAGTTTACATAGTCACTATTCTTCAGCATTCATACAGTGTTACTTAATGAAAGTTCTACTG
Organism: Macaca mulatta; assembly: GCF_049350105.2. Taxonomy (NCBI): domain Eukaryota; kingdom Metazoa; phylum Chordata; class Mammalia; order Primates; family Cercopithecidae; genus Macaca; species Macaca mulatta. The sequence goes on from NC_133418.1 coordinate 110,436,145, forward strand.
GCCTTCACTAGAGACTCAATTCAGTTGTATGGGGAAACATTCATATTTGTGTAAAAAATGAATACTTTTTATTATCTTCCTTCTATTTTCCATCCCCAAATTAATGGATTTTATGTCAGAAAATTGTAACTTTAGACTATTCAGTTGAATGACTTTTAACATCATTTCCAAAGTTCTGTTTGCCAATCACCTAACTAACAAATTCGAACTATTTTCAGAAAAAAATTGCATTAAATTTTACTTTATGTGGAAAATTAAAGATTGATAAGAGGTTGTTCGTCAAAATTCTTCTGCATCTTGACATCGTTTTAAGGACATAGGTCAGGACATTTACTGTAAAGGGCCAGAATAAATATCTAGATTTTTTTGAGACAGAGTCTCACTCTGTCACCCAGGCTGGAGTTCAGTGGCACGATCATGGCTCACTGCAACCTCTGCCTCCCAGGTTCAAGTGATTCTCCTGCCTCAGCCTCCAGAGTCTCTGGGAATACAGGTGTCTGCCATCATGCCTGGCTAATTTTTGTATTTTTTTTTTAGTAGAGATAGGTTTCACTATGTTGGCCAGGCTGGTCTCGAACTCCTGACCTCAAGTGATCCGCCCACCTTGGCCTCTTGAAGTGTTGGGATTACAGGCATGAACCTCCACGTCCAGCCAAATATCTAGATTTTAAAGGCCACAAATGTATTTTGTATTATATATTCCTTTTTTCTCCCTCAACATCTCTTTAAAAACGCAAAAAGACATTCTTAGCTCATGGGCCATACAAAAACAGGCCATGGGACAGGTTTTGTCTATGAGCCATAGTTGGCCCATCCCTGTGTGATTCTTTGAGTGGCATGCCTTTTGATTTGTTACCAGATATGTATGGTCTTCTCTTGATACAGGAGTCTATAGCTGATTTACTGGAGATGCATCACGCTGGATTTAGAGGTGCTTGCAAGTCTTGGTGCTTAACTTTTTGAGAGGTAATAGACACAGACATAAACACACAATTTGGCATAAACCATGGACACTATGCATATAAACACGTACTTTTGCGTAAAATCAAAGGGTTCACAGAACTTCCATGTATATATTCATAAATCCTTATTTAAGCATGTTCTAAATATATGATTCTCTTTTTTTCCCGTGAATTTGGCAATGATTTCTACATATTCATACAGATATTCTAAAAGAATTTTGTGTAATATGAACAACATTCTTAGTATATATTATTTTAAATGTCTACCTAATATTCCTTTTGGTATGTTTTCCAATTTATTCATTTTGCTATATGTAGATGTTTAGGCTAGTTAAGTATTGAGTATTTTACCATTAAAATAATAAGGTAAATAGCTTTTTGCATAAAGCTTTTTCTTCTGTGGATGTATTTATTTTGTTTTATAAGTGGAACAGCCAGATCAAAACAAATAAAGCGTTTAAGAATTTCAATATTAATTTACAAATTAACAGTGCGAAATCAATACTATACTCTTTCTTATTTATTTACTTTTTTTTTTTTTTTTTGCTTATCATAGGAAGCCTTCAGATATTGTGCAGAGTGCAGCATTTGTTTACCCCAAATGACACTTTTGACTTAACTGTTCTATAAAGGGCCTGGGAAATATGCATCCTACCCCCCTTGCATCTTGAGCACCAAGAATCCTAATTTGCTGAATGCTTAGTTTTGCCTCAATGAGCATCCAGTCATGGGATCGTTGTGATTACATATTACTTTGGTAGAAATCAATTGAATTTTGGGAAGAAATTAGTTTGTCACAAATTACTTTGGTTGAATTTTCTTTAATCTATCCATTCACTCAACAAATATTATCTATGAGTTGTTCCGTGCAGTAGTGTTTGGAATATACGGACTACAACAAAAGAAGAAGAATAGCAATAATAATATCATTGGCAACAATTAATAATAATAAAATAATAGCAGATATTTACATAGGGCATACTATGTGCTAGTTGTTATTTTTAGTGCTTTTACATATATTAACTTATTTAATTTAGTTTTATGGAGTAAACACCTTTAGCATTTTATTTTATAGATGAGAAAACTGAAGACTAAAGAAGTTAAGTAATAATCCCCACATCACCTAACTAGCAAGTTTAAGAGCTGATATTTAAGCTCAGGCAACCAAATTATAAAGTCCTTGCTTTCATGAAGATCTCATGCTAGTATGATGAGAATATTTTATGTGGAGTGAAGAATTTTGCATTTTAATGCTTCAAGTTATCTCTATAGATTTTGTTTGCAGGAGAGATGAATAAGATGAAGATGTGGTGCTGGATATGAGTTTATGTTTCTCTTTTGATGAGTTTAAGTTCAAGTAGACTTTCCCTCCTTTCCCCGTGCCTTAGCCTGAATCTACTAACTCAGACCATGTAAGCAGGAAACCCTATGGTCCAGACTCAAGTAATCAGACTTTTCACAACATTTACCAGTTAGGGTGTTTGTCTTCCTGTAGGCATAGCCCAGGAAGGTAATTTTTTGTTTTCCCAAGTCTCTCTACCTTTGGCTCTATTTGTTGTGGTTGTTATTCTCTGGGCATTGCATACATTCCCAGGTCCTAATGCAATCTCACAACAGGATTTGAAAGGTGTGAATCTTCAGTGACTGATACTGTTGAATACTCCCACTTACTTCTGCTAAAGAAACATTTCAATATCAAGAGGAATTCTATCCCCCACCCCCAGGCCATTCTCAGCTTCCAGACACTTCCTAATACAGCTGTGACTCTAACTGCTTGGTTTATTCTAGAAACTGCCACACAGAGAAGAAGCACATGTTTTAGAGTCACACAGGCCTGAGTTAGTCTCTCATTTTTATTCCTTACTACCTGTGTGACCCTTGGACAAGGCATTTAATTTCTAGCTTCCTTATCTGAAAACTGGTTATAATTCCCAAGTTGAGAGGTCACAAATATGAAGAATAAATGATAACATTTATTAGCTGGTAGGCACTGAATAGATAGCAGTGTCTTTCTCTCCTCAGACCTAACAAAATGAATGTTGGTGGTGAGTTGGTAAAGTGAGGAAAAAGTACAAACTATGGAAAAATTAACTTTTTAGGAGATGTGCATTAAAACAGGTCACGGAGTCATCAAAATGATTTCCACGTTGTTGAATGCGTATTTTTCTCCACATTAGCATCAGAATAATCTTCCTGAAACACAGCCCTTAGTATTTCATTCAAGTCCTCATAATCATTCAATGATACTTCACTGCCTGTAGGATCAATTCCAAGCCTCTTGGCCAGACTTTCAAAATGTTACATAACTTTGGACAAAATTAAAATAACATTCTTATTTCTCACCATGCCTACTGGTGTAATATTGTCCAGCAATCTTGAAATATTCACTATTTCTAGTTGATGTTTTTCTGATTCTTTGCCTTTGTTCATCCTCTAACTTACTCTTGGCATGTGCTTTCTATATTTCTGCCTGGTGATTATTCCATTCTTTAATGGCTCTCTTTAAAAGCAATTACTCTAGGCTTCCACAACCTCATGTTTCAAGAAAACACAAATTATTCTGTTCACCTCCCCATGATATTTAGTGCCTCGTCTCAAAATTTCCCTTATTCCATCCTGTATTTGTTGGGTGGTGTGGTCAAATGCCTCCCATTTTCTTTCCTGCCCAAGAGCAGGGCTAAAAATTTATTACCTTTTACCCTCAAAGAAATTCACACAGTGCCCGGCACAGTGGTCTGCTCTCAGCAAGTGTTGGTTGAATGAATGAAATAGGTAAACTGAATATAAAATATTAGGCCTCAGAGTTGGGCACCTGGATTGTCATCCTAGGTAGTATCTCGGTGATTTTGGGAAAGTCTACAACTCTAGTTGTAAATTAACTCATCTATAAAGCAGAAAATCTGGTTAGTGGTTTTCAAATTAGGCTTTGTTTAGTGGAAGTTCAGTGAAATCCTTCCGGATCCATTCTTGGGAGGAAATGTAATTCTAGGCTTCCTCTCTGCTTTCAACTAGCAAAGTGCATCTTTCATCCATTTACATGAGGATGTCAAATGAGCTATGTTCATTTAAACAACATATTCTATACATCAAACAAATTAAGCCATGAGATTGGCTAATATATGAGGCTCTTTCTCACTCATTTTTGACATGATGATATGTATTATTATATGTATATATTAGAGACATTAATACAATTACTTTAAAAATAGAATCGAATCTTATTCAAATTCAGAAATGAAGAGGCAGAGAACTATAATTTTTTCAGCAATTCATATATGTTTTAAGCACCTACTATATTCCAAGTAAATTCTAGAAATTTTAGTTTATCTCTAATCTCAAAAATCTACAACATAAATAAATAAAAGTTTCACTTTACATGTGGGTAAGCAAACAGGGTACAAATGTCTTCTATAAAACAGCCAAGTGCAAGTGGGAATTTGAGAGAAAACAGGTATGACTAGCCTCAGAGTTTGTGCTATCTTCCCAGTATGAGTCGTAATGCAATAAAAATTGATTCTGGGAATTACAATGCACAGACATATACTCAAAACAATGGAGTGGCTTTGAAAACACCTCTCTTCTCTCAGTCTGTAAGATGTAGGTTGTTTGGTGAGTAGCAGTGACTCAGACAGTCTCATTACAATTTCCCATTAAAAGTTCAGCTCAGACCAATGAATGGAATGATTACAAAGCCTATTCCTGTGCTGTGCAACTCCCATATGCTAAGCCATGACTAATTTCCACTGAGCCGGCTTGCCCATATTGGCATTTCATTTGCTGCCCAGAAAACATGCAGTGAGGCTTTAGCTACAGAACTGAGCAGGAAACAAAAGCCCAAATTCGTGCTGGAGAAAGGGAGGTGACATGAGCTTGAAGGGGTGTCGGAGGTGCTCAATTGCTGATAAAGGAGCTGCAGGATGAGTGTGCTGAATAAAGTTTATTAAGGAAATTTCTGATATAAATTAGTAGATTTAGGCAGATAGTAGAGTATAATTTTGAAGGTTTTAGCTTGATAATATTCAAAGAAATTATTTTTTAGTATTTGTTCCAAAGCAGGTGTCCTGAGCAGCAGCATCCATGAAGAAGAGAATCATGACAAACTACAGATCATTTAGTGTTGAAATGTCGAGCTGTCTTGCTTGTATTTCATGTTGATGAGGAAGTACCTTAGACATCACCTATACCATTCCTTTTTCCAGTTGAAAATGAACTCAGTTATAGCAATGAAGTCATAACCTTAGACATCACCTATACCATTCCTTTTTCCAGTTGAAAATGAACTCAGTTATAGCAATGAAGTCATAATAAAAGCAAATCTTAGAGATTATCACACTTCTGCTATAACAACAGGACATGAATAATTCAGGTAAGATCTCTGAGGGCAGTGATTTTGGACGATTTTGCTCAGTGCTGTACTTCTATGCTCAGAACAGGGGAACAGTGCCTGGCCTAAATAATTGCTTGGGAAACATCTTCTGATGGAATGAACCACAGTAAGAATATGTTTTAAAATCTAGTTTTTAGACAAACTGAAGCTCATATTATAGTTGATTTAAATTTGCATCTCCGTACCTTATAGATTTAATCAAACAACCTACAACAAATATTGACAATAACAAAGAGTAATTAACAGAAAATTTTCATTAAAAAAGCAATAATGCTAGTAATAGAAAAGCACAACCAAGTCGAATCAGCACTGATGCTTTTTATCTGACAAAGGTTCCTTCCCCACAAAGTGCTGGGACTTCAGTTATTCACAAGTACACTTGCTCTGCAAGAACATCATGACTTTGCCAAACATAAGGTCAGATTTTTTGGTAGAATTCTGCATTTAGAATATTTATAAAACTCTGGAAGTCATTGCTTTTGATTTCAAAATACTGTACTGTATTTTTACTCACATAATAGATTATATCTATTTTTTTAAGTAAAATGAATGACCATTGATGAGAACTCTTAAATACCCATGAAAGTGCCTATGTTTTTGGATTGGATCATAGAATTTGGGAAGGATCTTTTCAGTCCACTGGTGGACTCAGAACCAACATGTGATAATGGCCATGTTGGTTTAGTAGTTACATGAGACACATTAGTGGAGAGGGGGAAATTTGGGAGCCACCATGGAAGATTTAGGCCTCAGTTAAAGCCAAATTGCTCTATTTTAAAAACCTATTCAAAACCTATCCAATAAAGCATTTTTCTTAAATATATGGTGCAATTTCTTGTTGGGTCCCTATTTATAAAAGAGTGAGCCAAGTTTTGTGACTATGATATCTGAAGAAGGGTGTTAGCTGGTAAGAGTTTATTTTCTTAAGGAAGAAATGGGAAAGAATATCACATTGCATGGTGATGTGGAGAAAGTGGTTGACAGGATTCTCCCTCTCAATCCTGTAAATGCATCTTTTTTTTTTTTTTTTTTTTTTTCAGCTGTACAGTCAACATCAGGATAGCCAAGAGTGCAAAACACACACGAGGATGGCACACATTAGAGAGACCCCCCATTGTGTTGTAGCAGAGCTGTGGCTAACACTTTGCTGGAGGGCCTGGGTGAAGACAGAGGGGTGCAGCATCCTACAGTTTCCCAGGAAGGTAGATTCAGAGACCTGGAAAGATTTGGCATACCCTACATAGCAAAAAGGAAAATATAAAATCTTGGTAATATAACTTTATTCCTAAAAACATGTGCTGGTGTTTTGGAACGTTGAATCCCACAGAGATAATGGAAGCTTTTAGAATCGTAGGGTAAAACTGAAGTGCAGACAACAAGATCAGTATCATTCACTGAGAGCTTTGGGCACATCAAAAAGATACTAAAACAGAAACAAATAGAGACTCTTGTATTCATCAATTTAGGTTTATCTGTGAGCTCCATGTGGTGGCACAGCCTGAAGATGTTGAATCACCAATCTGTGCTTGGGATCTGGAATCAAAGGCACACCTGCCTATCTCCCATCCTTTTTCTCTACCCTCCAATGTACAATGTGCTAGGTGCTCAGTGTGTGGATGTCATGGAACTGGGTCAGAACTACTTCATATATGGAGTATCTTGGTTCCTGTTTTCATGGAGATAAAAGTCTAGTGATACAGAAGGGTGCTTCTCAAACTTTAATGTTTAGGTGAATCAACAGAGATTCTTTGTTTCTAATAGAGTTTTAGATCACTGCAATAAAACTTTCTGCAATGATGAAAATGTATTTTGTGCTGTCCAATATGGTAGCCACTGGCCACATGTGGCTATTGGGAATGTGAAATGTGGCAGAGTGGCTAGGAACTAAATTTTAAATTTCATTTGATTTTCATTATTGTGAATGACCACATATAGCCATTGGCTAAAGTATTAGAAGCCAAGGGAGCTGGATCACTTGAGGTCAGGAGTTCAACACCAGCCTGGCTAACATTGTGTAACCTCGTCTCTACTAAAAATACAAAAATTAGCCAGGCATGGTGATGCATGCTTGTAATCCCAGCTATTTGGGAGGTTGAGGCAGGAGGATCACTTGAACCTGGGAGGTGGAGGTTGCAGTGAGCCGAGATCATGCCACTGCACTCCAGTCTGGGTGAAAGAGTGAGACTCCGTCTCGAAAAAAAAAAGAAAACAAAGTGAGCCGGATCCTTGTGGATCCTTGTTAATTAAAACTTACACTGTTGATCAGCTGATATGTATTATGGAGGAGCTTATTAGAAATGTGTCATGTCCCTTTCAAGAGCTACCAAATTAGAATCTTCATTTAACAAGATCTCCAGATGATTTTGATACACATTAGAGTTTGAGAACCACAGATATTCAACAGTGGTTCTTAAATTTAAACATATATCAGAATTACAACGAAGCCTTGACATATTGCTGGAGTTCTAATTTAGTAGTTTAGTGAGGGGTGTACGTGAATTTCCATTTCTAGCAAGTTCCCAGATGATGCTGATGATGCTAGTCCCATGATCACATTTTGAGAACCACTGCTGTAGAAGATATTCCATCCATTTTCCACTCTCTTTTCTTCAGGAATTGATGGAACTATTTGTAGACCTTGGTACCATTGTGTAAAGTTGCAAAGAGCAAAACCGAAAAAGCATAGGCAGAAGTGACATGAAATCCTCTTCTTCTCACTATTGACTGTGGTCTGGGACAAAACTCCCTGAGCTTCAGAGTTCTCTTCTTTTATTTTATTATGTGTAAAATTTTTAAAATGTAAGTAAAATATACATATAAAATATACCAACTGTATCATTCTTTTTTTCAAGTTTTATTTTAGATACAGGGAGTACATGTGTGAGGTGTTACAAGGTATATTGCACTTGGATAGTGAGCATAGTACACAATAGGTAGTTTTCAACCCATGCTTTCCTACCTTCCTACCCCTCCATTAGCCCAAGGTATCTATTGTTCGTGTGTTTATGTACATAAATGCTCAATGTTTAGCTTCCATTTTTAAGTGAGATTATGTGGTATTTGTTTTTTTCTTCCTGCATTAATTCATTTAGGATTATGGCCTTCAGCTCCATCCATGTTTCTGCAGAGGATATGATTTATTCCTTTTTATGGCTGCATAGTATTCCAATGGTGTGTATTACATTTTCTTTATTCCGTCCACCATTGATGGGCACCTACGTTGATTCTGTGTTTTTGCTATTGCAAATAGTGTAGTGATGAACATTAGAGTGCATGTGTCTTTTTGATATAATGATGTATTTTTCTTTGGGTATATATCTAGTAATGGGATAACTCTGTCTTAAGTTCTTTGAGACATCTTCAATTTGCTTTTCACAGTGGCTGAATCAATTTACATTATCACCAACAGTGTATGGTGAAGCTGTGGGGAAAATAGAATCCTGTTTTTTTTTAAACCGTTATCTTAAGTTTAGGGGTACATGTTCAGGTTTGTTACATAGGTAAATGTGTGTCATGAGGGTTTGTTTTACAGATTATTTCATCATCCAAGTATTAAGCCTAGTACCCATTAATTATTTTTCCTGATCTTCTCCCTCCTCTCACCCTCCACCCTCCAATAGATCCCAGTGTATATTGTTCCCCTCTGTGTTCATGTGTTGTCATCATTTAGCTCCCACTTATAAGTGGGAACATGTGGTATTTGGTTTTCTGTTCCTGTGTTAGGTTTCTAAGGATAATGGCTTCCAGCTCCATCCATGACCCTGCAACAACATGTTCTAATCCTTTTGTATAGCTGCACAGTATTTCATGGTATATATGTACCACTTTTTCTATATTCAGTCTATCATTGATGGGCATTTAGGTTGATTCCATGTCTTTGCTATTGTGAATAATGCTGCAGTGAACATACACATGCATGTTTATTTACAATAAAAATATTTATATTCCTTTGGGCATATATCAGTAATAGGATTGCTGGGTTGAGTGGTATTTTTGTCTTTAGGTCTTTGAGGAATCACAACGCTCTCTTCCACAGTGATTGAACTAATTTACACTTCTCCCGACAGCATATAAGCATTCCTTTTTATCCACAACCTCACCAGCATCTATTATTTTTTGACTTTTTAATAGCCATTCTGGCTACTGTGAGATGGTATTTCATTGTGGTTTTGATTTGCATTTCCCTAATGATCAATGATGTTGAGGTTTTTTTTTTTAATATGATTGTTGGATCCATTTATGTCTTCTTTTAAAAAGTTTCTGTCCATATCGTTTCCCTACTTTTTTATGGGGTCTTTTTTTTTTCTTGTAAATTCAAGTTCCTTATAGATGCTGGATATTAGATCTTTGTCAGATGCACAGTTTGCAAATATTTTCTCCCATTCTATACGTTGTCTATTTACTCTGTTGATAGTTTCTTTTGCTGTGCAGAAGCTCTTTAGTTTAATTAGATCCCATTTGTCAATTTTCACTTTTGTTGCAATTGCTTTTGGTGTCTTCTTCATGAAATCTTTGCCCAGGCCTAAGTCCTAAATGGTATTGTCTTGGTTATCTTTCAGGGGTTTTATAGTTCTGGCATTCACATTTAAGTCTTTAATTAATCTTCAGTTAATTTTTGTATATGGTATAAGGAAGGGGTTCAGTTTTAATCTTTTGCATATGATTAGCCAGTTCTCGCAACATCATTTATTGAACAGGGAATTCTTTTCCCATTCTTTGTTTTTGTCAACTTTGTTGAAGGTCAGATAGTTGTAGGTATTTATTCTCATTTCTGGGTTCTCTGTTCTGTTCCATTAGTCTATGTGGTTTTTGTTTTTTTGTTTTGTACCAGTACTATACTATTTTGGTTACTGTAGCCCTGTAGTGTAGTTGGGAGTCAGGTAACATGATAACGTTGAATCTATAACCTGCTTTGGATAGTATGGCCATTTTAACAGTATTGATTCTTCCTATCCTGAGGATGCAATGTTTTTCCATTTGTTTGTGTCATCCCTGATTTCTTTGAGTGGTGGTGTGTAGTTCTCCTTATAGAGATCTTTCACCTCCCTAGTTAGCCATATTCCTAGGTATTTTATTCTTTTTGTGGCAATTGTGAATGGGAGCTTATTCCTTATTTGGCTCTCCGCTTAACTGTTGTTGGTGTGTAGGAATTCTAGTGATTTTTGCATATTTTGTATGCAAAATATGTATGTTTTGTATCCTTAAGAAACTTTTGGGCTGAGACTGTGTGGTTTTCTGGATATAGAATTATGTCATCTGCAAATAGGAATAGTTTCACTTCTTATCTTCCTCTTTGGATGCCCTTTACTTCTTTCTCTTCCTTGATTACCCTGGCCAGAACTTTCAATACTATGTAGAATAGGAGTGGTGAGAGAGGGCATCCTTGTCTTGTGCTGGTTTTTAAGGGGAATACTTTCAAGTTTGCCCGTTCAGTAAGATGTTGTCTATAGGTTTGTCATATATGGTTCTTATTATTTTGAGGTATTTCCCTTCAATACCTAGTTTACTGAGGGTTTTAATATGAATGGGTGTTGAATTGTATCCAAAGGCTTTTCTGTGTCTATTGAGATAATCATGTGGTTTTTGTCTTTAGTTCTCTTCATGTGAGGACTCACATTTATTGATTTACATATGTTGAACCAACCTTGCATCCCAGGGATAAAACCTAGTTGATCATGGTGGGTAAGCTTTTTGATGTGCTGCTGGATTCAGTTTGCCAGTATTTTGTTGAAGATTTTGGCATTGATGCTCATCAAAAATATTGGCCTGAAGTTTTCATTTATTGTTGTATGTCTGCCAGGTCTTACCATCAGAATGATGCTGGCCTCATAGAATGAGTTAGGGAGGGATCCCTCCTTTTCAAGATTTTGGAATAGTTTCAGTAGGATGGTATTAACTCTTCATACATCTGGTAGAATTCAGCTGTGAATCCATCTGGTCCTGGGCTTTTTTTGGTTGGTAGGCTATTTATTACTGCCTCAATTTCAGAACGCATTGTTGGTCTGTTCAGGGACTCAGTGTTTTCCTGGTTCAGTCTTGGGAGGATGTATCCATTTCTTATAGATTTTCTAGTTTATGTGCATAGAGATGTTCAGACTATTCTCTCATGGTTGTGTGTATTTCTGTGGGGTCAGTGGTAATATCCCACTTGTCGTTTCTGATTGTGTTTATTTGAATCTTCTCTCTTTTCTTCTTTATTAGTCTAGCTAGAGGTCTATTTATTGTATTAATTTTTTCAAAAAAAAACCAAGCTCCTGGATTTGTTGATAGTTGAATGGTTGTTTTTGTGTCTCTGTGTCCTTCAGTTCAGCTCCGATTTTGTTTCTTGTCTTCTGCTAGCTTTTCTTTTAAAAACTGGATCAGCAAAGCTACCTAGTGGGGAGAGCATGAGTATCTTAGAGATTGAATGAAAGCCAAATACATTCCACAGTGCATGGCACACTATGGGTTCTGACTGAGTTGTAAACATCTCTGGGTGAAACTGGAACCAAACCATCACTTCTCAGGAAATCTCAGCTGCTTCCATGTTGTATCTCATCATCTTATGTCCATGCTGTCTTCTTTTCAGTTTTCTCTGTCTCTGTGCCATAAAATTTTTATTTCCCAGTTTTATTCTATAACTTATTTATTTATTTCTTTGTTTTGAGACAGCATCTCACTCAGTCTGTTGTGCAGGTTGGAATGCAGTGGCATGATCTCGGCCCACTGCAAACTCTGCCTCCCCGGTTCAAGCAATTCTTCTGCCTCAGCCTCCAGAGTTGCTGGGATTACAGGCTCATGCCACTACGTCTGGCTGATTTTTGTATTTTCAGTAGAGATGGTGTTTCACCATGTTGGCCAGGCTGGTCTCAAACTCCTGGCCTTAAGTGATTCACCCACCTCGGCCTCCCAGAATGCTGAGATTACAGGTGTGAGCCACTGCTCCCGGTCTTTGTTCCATTTATTCTTTGATTTATATCTTCCTCCCACTTTTTTTCTTTCCTTTCCTTCATTCCTCCATCTCTCTTTCCCTTCATTCCTTTCTTCCTCTCTTTCTTATCTTATTTTTTTCCTTTTGTCTCACTTTTTATTCCATTGGACTCCCTGTATTCTTTAAGATAATTAGTAGTGGATACTAAAATAATTTGGCTTTTTATAATAATTAGGAGAAATAATCAAATGGATTATCAGAAAAGAACCGTATATTCCAATTTCCTTAAATCACTTGTGATTAGTAGGAAGTGTTTTTTTTGTAAAGTGGAAATGTTTAGATCCTTAAAGGACTGATTGAGAGGTAGTGGAAATGTTTAGATCCTTAAAGGACTGATTGAGAAGTAGTATAAAGGGTGCCCATTTCCCTTTTTTTTTGTTTCTCAGAACTGTTTCTACTTGCTCTCTATCTTAAAAGCTTATGAATCTCTATTCTGCCCCATGAGTTATACCTCAAATGATTTTTAGGTTGGAAGTGTGTATTCACTTCAATACCAGATACTTATTGCATTTGTGACCATTTTGTGGATCTTATTAGTAGAGTCCAGAATGGGCATTTTCAAGAAACAAGATTAGTACTATGAATGTCCTCATCTCACAGAATATTAAATCTGAAAGATTCCTAGAGTTCACCTTCTCCAACCTCTCACTTATTTATATTGGTAATACAAGCCTAGGTAGAAATGAAGACTTATACATAGTCATACATATTTAGATTTCGATGGTGTTCAGTTTATTAATCTAGGCTCTTTTTGCAGGTGACCAAAACACAACTTCAGCAAGTCTCTGCTAAGAATTGCCTCTATTGGCTGTGAACTTCAAGGAAAGATTGAGCAACAGGTCCAAGAAGGGTAGAGATGGAGCTAGTCCTCAGAATTAGGGATGGACTTGCTGCTAAATTTTTGTCTCCATCTCTCATTCCTGCTTCTTTCAGTGCACTCTGCTGTTTTCCATGGTCATCAACTGCTTTTAAGTATTGACCTGTTATGATTTTATTCCTGAAAAAGGTTACTTGATGTTCTAGGACAAACGTTTAGGAGAACAACTTGGATCAAGTGCTAACCCTTGGATCAGTGAACTATGACTAGAGTGTGGGGTTTGTAACAGGATGACATGTTCCAATGCCAATGGTTATAATAGAGGAGAGACAGTTCCCAGAAGTAGAAGCATGCTGCTCTGGAGAAGAAAGGGGATGTTGGGCAGAGAAAACAATAAGTAATGTCTATGATTAGTGATAAGCTTTGGTGACTGTGATTGCATTGGTTGGCAGCAGATGGCAGTGATCAAAAGCTTACACATTTTGGTTGCCCTGTGAAGTAAATGGTGTGGTGATTACACTCATTAAGTTATTTGTATATTAGTACTTATCTTGTGCTGTGAGGGTAATAAAATTCAGTGTTCTTTCATTATATAGGTAGCTCAGGTGATTTTATCCTTTGACCTAAAAGATTAAATAACACTAGTTTAGCATTGTGATATCATTGCTAGATACACACACACACACACACACACACACACACATCTATATCTTTATCTATCTACACTCATTATCTATCTATCTATCATCTATTTATCTATTCTGTCTGCCTACATATCTGTTTATGAAATTAGATGAATAGAACTGTTTAGGGGTTCCTATGTTCATGTTTCTTTAGTGTGTTCATATGTAATATGTAGATCATAGTAGGGTTTCATGTGTTCATGCTTCTGTATTATTTTCCATAAGGGATCTATGAGCTTTCTCATTTTACTACTCTTTGAAAATTAAAAAATATATGTCTAGGTCTATTGTTTTAATTAAAGAATGTAGAAAGATAGTATAAGGTTTGTTTTAAAAATTAGTGTCCAAATTGTAGCAGAAATTAAACATAGCTCACTAAATTATCTATATATGTGTAGACATGCATCCACATACAGATATAGACATATATAACTACATGCCTGCAATGTTTATCTGCCAATTTTAATCTCCACAGAGTAGTTGTAAAATCATTGACTGGTATTAACTAGATTAGTGACTCTTGTGATCTTGATACTGCTTTTGTTTGCTTGTTTGCTTTTGATCGTTTCTCCATTATCTTTCTATTAGTTTCAGATTCCCACTGACCACCTACAATAAACTGGCTTCTTTATTCCAAGGCTCATATAATGATTGCAGGGAAGGCAACATCTTTCTCTGAATGCCTAAAGTTGAGTTTCCCCTGTCATTTAAGATCTCTAATAGCTAAATGTGGATACTGAAGGTGGGAATGGTTCTTAACCCTGAATGAGGGTATATTTGTGTGCATGTGCATTCATCAGAGTACAGTGAAGTGTCAGAAAAGGTTCCAAGAGTAAGTGACTTCCAACTTGAATAATAAATATAATTCAGCCAGATGAGGGAATTATGTTCCAGGCAGCAGGAACAATGCACTCAAAGGTTCTGGGCAACAAGGAACATGTCCAGTAAGTATAGGTGGTCACACATGTAGGCCTAAGCATCATGAAATAAATCTTAGTTAGAGACAAATATTTTGAAGTCATCTGTATTTAGAGGGTAATCTAAGATAAGGAGAGATAAAGAGTGCTTGGAATGAAATTCTGTTAATAGCTGAATTTGAAGGATAGCCAAGTAAAAGAGGAAATTCACAAAATTCTGATCTGGGGAAGCCTAACGGAATGTCTATTTCCAGAGAAAAAGGACTTGTCAACAAGAGTCCGTGTCACCAAGAGGTAAAAAGTCAAGATTGAGAAACTTCTTCAAATTTAGCGAGAAAGAGCTTGGTTATTTCATGTTCTTCCTGCTAATCATTCTCCTGGCCCAGCATGAAAATTTTAAAATGGACTTCTCTTACCAGATTAGCAGTTTGTAATCTGATCTCTTGAAGGTATAGATTACATTGGCAGGGGACCCTTTGAAAATACACTATTTTGTTATTTTAAAATAACAATAATAAATAGCTACTACTTAATAAGCATTTATCATAATTCAGACATTTAAGAACATGATCACAAATACTTACACCTCTATATTTTATAGGTAAAGAAACTAATGAACTTCTCTAATTCATATAGTTTCATATTCAGGAGTTTGTTATTTGAATTTAGATCTCTTTGACTCTCAAAGAGCTCAGTCCTTTGACCTTCACCCCCTCTTTCTCTTCCTTTTATAAATCTAATCCTATCCCCTTGATGAGTTAACCATTCTCCTGGCTTGTAATGCCGTCTGTATGCCAACAACTTTCAACCTTATACCTCTAGCCCAGACCTCTCTACTGAACTACATACTTCTTTATTCACTTGCTCATTTGAAATCTTCAACTAAGTATCTACAAGACTTGAAAAAAACCTTAACATACCTAAAACTGAACTTCCAAATTGCTTACTTTAAGTCTATTCACAATCTTGTTCATTTAAGCTGGTGGCAACTTCATTCTTCTAGTCGCTCAAAGTAAAAACCTTGGAGTCATCTTTAACTTCTCTTTCTCTCATACCTCAAATTTAAATCATCAGTAAATTATACCCCCAAAGCATATATAGAATCCAATCGCCTCTCACCATTTTTGCTATCATCCAAACCACTATCATTTCTTATCTGGAGAACCATAGTAGTCTCCTTTTTTTCCACCCTTCTCTACTAGAACTATGTTCTCAACTTAGCCACCAGAGTCTTTAAAAAAAAAAAAAACAAAACCATATGCTTAAATATGCATTCTTCTATTCAAAATCTTTCAGGGGCTGTCCATATGCCTTAGAATAAAAGCCAAAGTCCTCATAGTGACCTATAAGGCTATGTATGATTTGAGTTCTCCAACTCCCTTGCTTACCTCATTTCACATTACTATCAATCTTGTTCACTATGTTCTCTGCTGGCCCCATTGACTTCTTTGGTGTTCCTTGAAAGCTTCTGCAGTAAAACCTTTACACTGACTGTTTCATTTTCCTGAAATGCTCTTCCCACAGATATGTACGCCTAACTTCTTCAGTACCTTCAAGTTTTTGCTCAGGATTCTCATTTTAAATGAGATTTACCATTTCCTGACTTCCAGTTTGAACACAAAAAGAAGTAATTAAGGAAACTATCCCTTTCATTTTCATTGCACTGTAGACTTATCCTGAAGTTCAAAACAGTTCATATGTGAGTCAGATAGCATGCATGTTACTTGTGTTCATTTAAGCTATATGACAAAGTGTAACATACAAAATGCTCAGTGAGTGTGATTTGAGATAGAATGTTTGAATGAATTATTTTGTTCTTGCAATTGATGAATTGAACACATAATCAGGACCCAAGAACAACAAGGCAATAGGGCTCTTTGAAGAATGGAATTTCACTAGCTTCTCTTTTATTTGACAAATATTTGTTAGGCCAACACTCTGTGTTAGAAACTGGGATTTATTATAAAGGCGGGGGCAGGAAAGTGATCTATATATTGAAAGAACTCAGGATTCAGAGAAAGAATCAGACAAGAAAGGAGCTAAGAAGGTCTAGGTCAGAGTGAGGCATGAAGAAAGGCATGATCACTTATACCTGGGAGTGAGACAGGAGGGAAAGAAAGTGAGATTAGTAAAAACTTCACAGAAGAGGTGACAATTTGAATATTGAAAGACATACAAAAGTTTGATACATAAACAATAGGAAAAAGAGCTGTCCAGGGAAAAGAAAACCAAAAACAAAACCATGGAGACTTAAGAATAAATGTCATATGTTCAGATAATGTAAGTGAATTTCCAAATTATCACTTTCTCACTCATAATGCAGTAAATATACATGGATATTTAAGTGATCTTTTTGTGGAGCTTAGAAATTTCGCAAATTTCTAATAACTAATGGATAACTCCCTTAAGTCAAAGGAATTCTTAAAAGGAATTTAGACACGACACAGACACATTCTTTATTTCTTTATTTATTTATTTTTTTGAGATGGAGTCTCACTTGGTTGCCCAGGCTGGAGTGCAGTGGCGGGATCTCAGCTCACTGCAAGCTCCGCCTCCCGGGTTCACGCCATTCTCCTACCTCAGCCTCCCGAGTAGCTGGGACTACAGGCGCCCACCACCTCGCCCCACTAGTTTTTTTGTATTTTTTAGTAGAGACGGGGTTTCACCGTGTTAGCCAGGATGGTCTCGATCTCCTGACCTCGTGATCCGCCCGTCTCGGCCTCACAAAGTGCTGGCCCGGCCTATCACAAAGGGTTACTGCTTCACATTGTGTCGTTACGCATTACATCCTTATTGTACCTCCCCTAATCATGAATATTTCTGAACCCTCAATGAAAGTAAGATTTAATCCTTTCGTTTTGTTTGCTGCATGCATACCAGATGGCAAAGAAGATCTACATAGCTAAGAGAGTAACCAGATATTGATATAAAAATCTGTGAGAAACTCACAAGTAAAAGACAGTACAAAGTCAAATTCATAGTACCCTAATACTGTAATCTTGGTGTGCAAATCAATTATATATATATAAAAATATATATATTGTGTATATGTATATATTTATATATTATATACATATATATAATTTTTATATATATACACATTTTTTGTATGTGTGAGATGGAGTTTTGCTCTTGTTGCCCAGGCTGGAATGCAGTGGCACAATTTCGGCTCACCACAACCTCCACCTCCTGGTTTCAAGCAATTCTCCTGCCTCAACCTCCTGAGTAGCTGGGATTATAGGCATGCACCACCACAGCCAGCTAATTTTTTGTATTTTTAGTAAAGATGAGTTTCTACATGTTGCTAAGGCTGGTCTTGAACTCCCGACCTCAGGTAATCTGCCAAGTTGGCCTCCCAAAGTGCTGGGATTACAGGGGTGAGCCACCATTCCCGGCCAATCAATTGTATCTTTAGTATGAAGGTTAAAAGGTAAAACTACTACAATATAGTAGTTTGTTAAGGTATACACAATAAAATCAGAAGATGTAAAATGTGACATCAAAACTATAAAATGTATGTGTGTGATAAATGTTTGGATGTTTTAATGTGATGAAGGTTAAGTTGATATCAGCTTATACTACTTCTCTTGTAACTGTAAGATGTTTTATGTAAGCATCTTGGTAACTATAAGAGATACACAAAAGATTCACAGTAAAAGATTAAAGCATACCACTAGGGAAAACTGTCTAATCAAAAAGCAAGAGAGCAGAAAGAGGAAGAAAGGAACAAATGATCTATAAAACGATCATAAAACAATTAACAAAATGGTAGTAGTAAGTTCTTATCGATAATTACTTTGAATGTAAATGGACTAAATTCTCCAATCAAAAGATATAAGGTAGCTGAATGGATTTTTTAAAAACAGACACAAACAACTATATGCTGCCTATAAGGGCCTCACTTCACCAGTAAGGACACGTAGGTTAAAAGTGAGAGGATGGAAAAAGATATGCCATGCAAATGGAAACCAAAAGAAAGCAGCAGCAATGTCTTAGCTCACCTTTTGCTGCTATAACAGAATACTTTTCAGAGTATTTTTTTTTTTTAAATCTGTGAGAAAAAGACATTGGTAGTTTGCTAGAAATAGTGCTGAGTCTGTAGATTCCTTTGGGCAGTATGGCCATTTTAATAGTATTGATTCTTCCAGTCCATGAGTACAGAATATTTTTTCATTTATTTTTATCATCTATAATTTCTTTCATCAGTATTTTGTAGTTTTCCTTAGAGAGCTCTTTCACTTCCTTGGTTAGACATATTCCTAGGTGTTTTATTTCTTTTTTTCTGGCTATCATGAATGAGATTGTATTCTTGATTTGGCTGTAAGCTTGAATGTTATTGATGTATACAAGTGCTACTAATTTTTGTACATTGGCTTTGTATGATGGAACTTCATACCAAATTCATTTATCAGCTATAGGAGCTTTTGGTGGAGTCATTAATATCATCAGTGTAGACACATAACTTTATTTATTTTCCTATTTTGATTCATTTTATTTCTTTTTCTTACCCGATTGCTCTGAGTAGAACTTATAGTACTATGTTGAATAGGAGTGGTGAGAGCAGGAGTCCTTGTCTTATTCCAGTTCTTAAGTGAACTGCTTCCAGATTTTGCCTATTCAGTATGATACTGGCTGTGAGTTTGTCATAGATGGCTCTTACTATTTTGAAGTATGTTCTTTTGATCTATTTTCTCATGTTTGTTGATGATTTTTATCATGAAGATTTAGGATTTTTTCAAAAGCTTTTTCTGCATCTATTGAGATGATTGTATGGTTTTTGTTTTTAATTCCGTTTATGTGATGAATCAGATGTATTGATTTGCATATGTTGAGCCAGCCATATATCACAGAAATAAAGCCTTCTTGATAGTGGTGAACTAACTTTTTGATGTGCTGCTGGATTTTGTTTGCTGATATTTTGAGAATTTTTGCATCTGTGCTCATTAGGGGTATTGTCCTGTAGTTTTCTTGTGTGTTTGTCACATTTTGGTATTAGAGTGATGCTTGCTTCATAGAATGAGTTAGTGAGAAATTCCCCTATCTCAAATGGTTTGAAATAGTATCAGTGGGATTGGTACCAGCTCTTCCTTGTGTGTCCGGTAGTATTTGGTTGTAAATAAATCTTTTTCATGCCCATTTTGGTTGGTAGGTTTTTTTATTACTGATTTGATTTTGGAACTCAATATGCCATTCAAGGTTTTGATTTCTTTCTATTTCAGACTTGGGAGGTTGTGGGTTTCTAGGAATTTATCTGTTTCCTTTAAATTTTCTGGTTTGCGTGCCTAGTGGTGCTTATAATAATTTCTGAGCATTTTTTGTATTTCTATGGGATCAGTTGTCATGTCACCTTTGTCATTTCTGATTGCATTTATTTGGGTCTTCTCTCCTTTTTCTTTGTTAATCTGGTTAGCTGTATATTAACCTTGTTTATCCCTTCAATGAACTAGTTTTTGGTTTCATTGATCCTTTGTACTTACTTTTGGATCTCAATTTTGATGAACCCAATTTGAGATGACAATATTAATCTATTTATGAATGCTGAGCCCTTATATACTCATCACTCTTAAAGGTCCCATCTCTCAACACTGTTGAATTGGACGTCAAGTTTCCAGCATATCAACTTTGGAAAACATTCAAACTACAGCAGATAGCTATACTTAATATCAGATAAAATAAACTTTAAGTGAGAAACTGTAGGACAAGACAAAGTTGATCATTATATAATGTTAAAGAAACCAATTTGTCATGAAAATATAACAATTATAAATATATAGCACCCAACTTCAAAGCACCAAAATATATAAAGCAAGTATTAATAGATTGTAATATAATAATATGAGGGGATTTTGGTATTCCACTTTCAACAATAAACAGATTGCTCAGACACAAAATCAAGAAGGAAGCATTGGGCTTGAGCTACGCTTTTTGACCAAATGGACATAAGACTTATACAAAACATTTTACTCAACAGCAACAGTATACACATTCTTGTCCAGTGCACACAGAACATTCTCCAAGATAGATTATTTATTAGTCCACAAAACTCATCTTAATGAATTTCATAAGATTTAAATTTTATCAGGTAACTTTTTTAACCATAATGGTATCAGACTAGAAATCAACAATAGGGAGAACCTCAAAAAATTCACAAATACATGAAAGTTAAACAACATACTTCCACCCCCCCACACAAAAAAAAAATGTGTTAAAGGAGAAATTAAAAGGAAAACTCAAAAACATACATTAAGACAAATGACAACAGAAATACAACATATTAAAACTACGGGATGCAGCAAAGAAATTTTGAAAGGGAAGTATATAGCAACAAATGCCTACACTAAAAAAGAAGAAAGATCCCAAATAAACAATCTAACTTTATACCTCAAGAAATTAGAAAAGAAAAAGAACAAACCAAGCCTAAACTTAGTAGAAGGAAGTAAATAATGAAGATAAAAGCATAAATAAATAAATTAGAGAATAGAAAAACTAAAAATGATCAGTGACACCAAGAGTTAGTTTTTAAAAAGAGAAATAAAATCAACAAAACGTTAGCTATAGTAACTAAAAAAAATGAAGAGAGAAAACTCAAGTAAATAAAATCAGAAATGCAAAAATGAAAGAGGAGACATTTTAAATGATACCACAGAAACAGAAATGATCATATAAAGAATAATTATATGCCAGCAAACTGCATAAAAAGAATAAACAGATAAATTTGTAGACAGATAAAATTTATCTAAAACTGAATTATGAAAAAATTAAAAATTTGAATAGACCAATATTCATTGGATTAGTACTAAAAATCTCCCATCAAATAACTCAGTACCAGAGTTAGCATCAATGCTGAATTCTACCAAACATTTAAAGAAGAACAAATACCAATTCTCAAACTCATCCAAAAAATTGAAGAGGAGGAAAAACTTTTAAAGTCATATTGAGGCCAGCATTGCCTTTGTACCCAAGCCAGACAAGGGTACTACAAAATAAACTAAAGGCCAGTACAGCACATGATCTTTGATGAACATATATAAGAAAATCCTAAACAAAATTATAGAACACGAAATTCAGCAACACATGAAAAGTACCATTCGTCATGATGAAGTGGTATTTATCCTTGGGATGCAAGGATGGTTCAACATATGCTAATCAGTAAATGTGATTTATTAATTAACATATGTCACATTATCAGAATGAATAACAATAAAAAGATCATCTCCATAGATGTAGGAGAGGCATGCAACAAAATTCAGCATCTTTTTATGATAAAAACTCCGAAGAAATTAGGTATAGAAGGAATGTACGTCAACACAACAAAGACAATGCATGACAAGCCCAGAGCTAACATCATATTAAATAGTGAAAAGTTGAAAGTTTTTCCACTAAAATCAGGAAAAGGATAAGGATTCCCACTCTCACCATTTCAATTCAACGTAGTATTGAATGTCCTAACCAGAGCATTTAGGCAAGAGAAAGAAATAAAAGGCATTCAGATCACAAAAAATGTTAAATTGTGTTTGTTTGCAGAAGTGATTTTATATATAGACAACCTCACAGACTCTACCCAAAAATTGTTACAATAATCAAATTTAGTAAAGTTGCAAAATAGAAATTAATGCACAAAAATTAATAGCATTTCTACACACTAGCGATGAACCAGCCAAAAAAATAAATAAAGAAAACATTTACAATCAAGAAAATTATTTACAATGATTACAAAGGAAAATAAAGTGCTTAGGAATAAATTTAACCAAGAACGTGAAGAATCCATATTCTAAACATTTTAAACATTGAAAAAGAAATTGAAGAAGACACAAATAATGGAAATATATCCCATGTTCGTGTATTGGAAGGCTTAATATTGTTAAAATGTCCATAACACCCACAGTGATCTACAGATTCCATGCAATTAGATGGAATTAAGATTTTGTGAAATAGAAAAAACAATCCCGAAATCTATATGGAACCATCAAGGACCTTGAATAGCCAAAGTAATCTTGAGGAAAATGAACGAAGCAAAGGCATCAGACTACTTGATTGGAAAATCTATTAAATGCTACAAAGGTATAGTTATTAAAACAGTATGGTAGTGAAATAAATACAGACATATATATCAGTGGAACACAATAGAGAGCTCAGAAAGAAATTCTGTCATATATGGCCAATGATGCCAAGAGTACATAATGGGGAAAGGTCAATGTCTTCAATAAATAGTGCTGTGAAAATTGGATATCCACATGGCAAAAGAATAAAGTAATCCTTCTCACACTATATACAAAAGTCAACGCACAGTGAATTACACACTTACACATAAGACCTGAAACTAAAACTACTAGAAGAAAACATAAGGGAAAATTTCCATGACATTAGTCTGAGCAAATATTTTTTGTACTATGACACCACAAGCAGAGGCAATAAAAGCAAAATACACAAATGGGATTAAACTAAAAAGCTTCAGCAGAGCAAAGGAAACAATCAGCAAAGTGGACAAACAACCTACTAAATATGTGAATATATTTGCAAATCATACATCTGATAGGGGCCTTATATCCAAAATACATAAGAAATTCAAACAACTAAATAGTGAAAAAATAAATAAAGGATCGGACTAGACATCTCTCAAATAAAGACATAAAGATGGCCAACAGTTACATGAAAGTTCCTCAACATCACCAATCATAGAAATGCAAATTATAACCACAAAGAAACATCACATCATTGTTAAAATAGTTTTTATAAAAAGACAAAATATAACAAGTATTGGCAAAGCTGTGGAGAAAGAACAACCTTTGTACATGGTTGGTGGAAATGTAAATTAGAACAATATGGAAACCAGTATGGAAGTTTCTTAAAAATTAAAAATAGTAGTGCCCTATGATCCAGCAATCTCACTATCCAAAGAATATGAAATAAATATGTCAAAGAGATAGCCACACTCTCATGTTAATTGTAGTTTGTAGTATTATTTATAATAGCCAAATAGCCAAAATATGAAATCAACTTAAGTGTTCATCAGTGGATGAATGCATAAAGAAAATGTTATGTGTATATATATAACATTATATATATAAATATATATAAACATGAAATCAACTTAAGTGTTCATCAGTGGATGAATGCATGAAGAAAATGTTATTATATATAACATTATATATATAAAATATATATTTACATATATATTTACATATGCAATGGAATACTATTTAGCCTTAAAAAAAAAAAAAGAATTCCTGTCATTCATGACAACATGAATGAACCTGAAGGACGTTATGTTATGTTATGTTATGTTATTTTATGTTATGTTATGTTATATAAAATAAGCCAGGCTCAGAAATACAAATATAGTATGGTATCCCTTATATGTGGAGTGAAAACGTTAGACTGATCAAAATAGAGAGTAAAGTGGTGATTATCAGAGACAGAGGAGTCAGAGATTCGGAAGATGTTGTTCAAAGGACATAACCTTTTAGTTAGATGGGAAGAATAAGTTTAAGATATCTATTGTACATGGTGACTACGGTTAATTACAATATATCATATATTTGAAAATTGTTCTCACCACAAAATAATGTTGTTTGTGAGGTAATACATACCTTAATTAGCTTACTTTAGCCAGCCATTCCACAATGTATACATATATCAAAATATTATGTCGTACACCATATATTTATACAATTTTACTTGTCAATTAAAAAAAAAAGACTGTTGAGTTTTCTGGTATGCTTTCCAGTTGTCTTTCCAAGGGATGTTGGAAGTCAAGTAATTCATGGTTCGCAGTGCTCTTCCTTTATTTATCTGGATTAATCCAATTTTGAAAATATTTTAAGTACGATATTCTATTTGGACAAAAGAATATCAAAGCTATTATTTACACAAACGAAAATGATCCATATATTTTCTTTGGCTTTCATCAATGCGTTACTGTGCAGAGCAAGGCTATCTTGATTGGGGATTATAAGCACAATCTAAATCTCTTTTAAAGTATCTATTTGTCCACATCCCTAGACATCAAGTTGAAAGTGCATTTTGTTTTTTCTTCCCTTATTTGCTTTTCTAAATAGAACCCAAGTTTCTCCTTTCTACTGTGATTTTGGAAAGATGAGAAGATTTGGGTTTTGTCTGTCTTTATTTAGACAACGAAAATTTCATTCTCATGTTTCCAGGAGAGTTCAGGAAGTTAACAGTAGAAAAAACTGAGACTCTTGGTAGCCCTCAGGATTAAAATGTATGCTACATAAGTAAATAGATTTAACGCTGTTGCATCCTAAATGTCATGAAATACTAGAAAGCAACGTTTCAAAATATGTGTAACACTGGAAAGCAAAAATTATCCAATTACCAGACAACAAAAATGGTAAATATCTGGAAAGAGAATGGAATGATATAAATACTTTATGCACTGTGATAATCTTTCACTCAGATATTTAGTCTAATCACAATTAATATAATTAATGAATTTTTGCATTACATTATTTTACTATTGGTTTAGATAGATTATAAATACATATTCCATTTCTTTTATGCTTTTTTCTCTCCATTCATTTGTATGTATAAATTTTAATCATTTACTATGTCTTCTCTATTAGAATCTTAGTATTTTTGCTTTAACATTTCATTTTTGAATATTCTACAGATTATAAAACTCGACTTATGACAGTCAAATATAGACAGCTGTAACCACTTACTAGACAGCCCTATGACTTTAGAGCACCTTATCCTTCTACCTCCTTTGTGTATTTTGCTTTATTGTTCTTAGAATTTTTAATTCCTTATACATTTTGATTGTATAAGATAGTATTATAATTACTTTTTATGTATATATTAGTTTTCTTCTTTTGTTGCCTATACAATTTGTTTCTCTTTAGTTTCTGAAGTTTATTGTTACTAGAGTAGGTTTTCTTCTTTAGTTTGTGGAGTTTTTCCCTAGACCTTCCTAATTAGTGATGGTCAGTGTCTCCATAGGGTTGAGTTTATCGAGTCATTTCAGTGCCATTTGTACGCTTCTATGGGGCCAAGGCTATATCATCTATTTCCGTGTAGGCATTAAAATTGAAGGCCAACCTCTGGGACATACACCCCAGGAGGGGAAAAGCAGTCAAAACACTGATGCTCAGTACTCCCAACTCCTGTCTATTGTGGTATCATACGTTGAATTTAATAGTCTGGCTTTAAATTTCATTTTATTTTAGATCTTGGGTGCTTTTATTTCTCCTTACATGCTCAAATGGGTATTTTGTGGGGTTGCTCACACTTATTTTTTTTTTTTATCTGTTTATGCAGTTTTCTATACATTTATAATAGAAGATACAGTGCACATTCTAATTGTTTGCTATGTTGCTATAACTGGACCAAAGATATTGTGTTAAATTAAACAAATACTTAGTCACAATACAAAATATATTGTTTGAATCCATTCAATTATTTAAAATGCTTTTTTTAAATTTTAAACAAACATTTAGGTTTAGAAAATTTCAGAATAGGAACACAATCCAGAGTTAAGTATTATATTGGGGGGAGGAGGGAGATTGGGAAACACATAGAATTAAACATTAATTTTAATTTTATATTTTCCAGTGCACTATCGACTTTTTAAATCTTCCAATAACAATTCTATATAAAAATAGGCTTACAAATAAAAATCAAGGGCTGCTTATTTGCAAAGATTCATAAAATAGACAACTCTTTTGTAAGTCTGATTAAAGGGGAAAAAGAGGAATAGAATGAAAATTATTAGTATGAAATAATGAGTATAATTACAGGAACATAATATATTTTAGAAATCTGTGACATTTTATGCAAGTGCATGAAAATAATATTAAAAATTATAACAACATGTAAGACATTAAAAATATACATTATACAATTTGATTTAAGAATAGGTAGAAAATTTAAATAGTTCAATAACAATTTAGAAAGTGAATTTAGGGAAATACTTGACACAAAAATAGAAATTTAGCTCTAATTATTTCACTGGCAAGTTTTAGTAACCTATTTATTAACAGGTAACTTCTAAGTTACTTAATTTATTAATCAGCAAAGAATACATGAATCTAGTTTTCAATGAACTTTTCTTATTCAGTCCATGAACCTGGCAAAATCATTTTTCTAAAAATGCAAATTAATCACATATAGAAAAATAAAAACTATGGACAAATTTTATTCAAAAATATAAATTCAAAGATTCCAAACTATTATAAAAAATTGCATATTTATTGTGCCATGATTTGTTCAGGATGATATGAATTAGGACAACTGTTGATGTCATTCTCTACTTGATAAAGTGAAAGGAGAAAATACATGATAATCACACAATATGAAAGAAGTCATTTGATAATACTCAATGCAAATTTATAATAAAACTAAAAATGGTATTCTTGACAAACTGAAAATAGGAAAAACTGCCTCACTTGATAAAGAATGTCTTTGATAATACTACAAGAATTCATAATGAAAATAAAACTGGCCTGCTATACCTAGTACCATTTATTTGATATTGACTGCACTGGACTACGTAATTGAAGTACAGATAAAAACATTTACAAAGTATAAATAATGGAAAGGATTCGTAAACTTGCAGTAAGGTGCAAGCAATGTGATTTTCTATACCTAAAGGTCAAAACAATCAAATAAAACTATTAGAACTAGTAATCGAGTTTGTGAACTTAACAGGACACAAATCAGTATACAAAAATTAATGGTTTTCCTTTAACACAATAACATTCAATTAAAAATATCAAAGGCAATTATAGCCATAATAATAGCAAAAACCATAAAAAACTAGAGATAAACCTAACATAAAATAAAAAAGGATTATAAACTACTTATAAATCTTTACTTTAGGAGAGCAAAGAATAATAAAGGAAAAAACGTAGTCTGTCTTTGAATGAAAATACTCAAATATGTTAGATGAGTCTTTCTTCTTGAAAGTATTCTACAAGCCCCAATATTGTCTCAATTAACATAAAATAAGTTTCTAATAAAGTTTGATAAGCTGATTCTAAAGATTATCTGGAAAATTAATGTATTATAAATGCAAAGGAAATTTTGAAAGAAAAAAATAAGAATTTTTCTCATCAGTATTTTCAGTATGCCAAAATTAGATTACTTAAAACACTATGGAATTGAAATAGGGGTGTGTGTGTGTATATATATATATGATATTATAAACACACACATATAAAGAGAATGTACTTGCATATATACGTATATATTCAATTACGTAGGATAAAGGTAGCATTTCAAATTTGTGGTGAAAGGATAACCTGTTTTATAAGTTATTTCTGGATATTTGCTATTATTTGGAAAACTATAAAAATATATCCTTACTTCCTCTTACACATTAAATAATGTCAGAAGGACCAAAGAGCTATAAGTCAAAATAAACAAAAAACAGATCCCTTGGAATTACAAAAAGAAAATATATTGTGTTGTTATTATAATTTCGGGATGAAAAAGGCCTTTCTATGTGGAATTCTGTCCAGAAATTTTTTTTTGGCAGAATTTTGCTCTTGTTGCCCAGGTTGGAGGGCAATGGCGCGATCTCAGCTCACCACAAACTCTGCCTCCCAGGTTCCAATGATTCTCCTGCCTCAACCTCCCCAGTAGCTAGGATTATAGGCATGTACCACCATGCCCAGCTAATTTTGTATTTTTAGCGGAGACGGGGTTTCTCCATGTTGGTCAGGCTGGACTGACATCATGTTACTTAAAAATATTTTGTATAGTAAAATATACGATTTAAAAATTAAAAGAAAAGTGAAAAACTGGACATATACTATTTTGATATGTGTATGTATTATAAAAATGATCACCACAATCAAACTAATTAACATATCCATCACCTGACATACCTGTGTCTGTTTGTGTTGTAAGAATACTGAATATCTACTCTCTTAGCAAATTTCAAGCATACAATACATGATGACTAACTATAGTCATCCTACTGCACATCAAGTCTCCAGAACTTAGTCCTTATGATTGAAAGTTTGCATCCTTTGACCAATATCTCTCCATTTCTACCACTCCACAACTTCTGGTAACCACCCTTCTACTCTGTTTTCATGAGTTCTACATTTTTATATTCCACGTACAAGTCAGATTATGCAGTATATGTCTTTCTATGTCTGACTTATTTCTCTAAGCAGAAGGTCCTCCAGTTTCATTCTTCTTGTTGTACATAGCAGAATTTCCTTTCTGTTTAGGATGAATAATGTTCCATTGTATATGTGTGTGTGTGCACTTGTATGTGTATGGGTATGTATATATATTCCTTATCTATTTTATTTATCCATTAATTCATTGACAGATTGTTTCTGTATTTTGGCTATTGTGAATAATGTTGCAGTGAACATCAGAGTGCAGATATCTCTTTGAGGTAGTGATTTAATTCACTCTGGATATTATACCCAGAATGTTCATAAATGTAAATGAGTGAATTCTGTTTGAAAGTCGTTATGTATCATAATTTAAAATACCTATATTTTAAGAAATATTTTCACACCCATTTTTAAAGCATCATTTGTAATAGCCAACATTAGAAACAATCCACATGTCACTCAAAAGAAGCTGTTTAAATTAATTATAAAATATCTTTATTAGGGAATACTCTTCAGGGATTGAGAAAAATAAAGTAGACCTATATGTAGTAGCACAGAAAGCTTCCCAAACCCAGAGCCTGTGCAAAGTATAAACCCTGTTTTAAATCCTATTATTGGTCAACTTTTGTTTTTAACAGCATTTTAATTAAGCTTATTGTAGTCAGATTATCTATATTCAGTTTTAAATAACATGAATTACTTTTCATATGTGAGTTGAGGAATTCACTTTTACCTTAGCTTTCTTTATTCTTCATCCACAAAACTCCTCTCCTATTACCGAGCATTTTGCTGATATAATCTGGGTTTTAAGATTCACATAATTAATATTAATATTATATACCAATGCCATATTTGCAATAGTTGTTTATAATTAACTCTGCTCAATAGATTTCAATGTTATCTATTAGTTCTTTCGGTTTTTTGTGTTTTAACCAAATTTTTATTCATGTTTTTAAATTCAGCATCTAGTTGGCCAATGTTATTTTTAGTGAATAGTGTGTGAGCTGATACTTAGAGATATAGTGACCAGGCATTTTCGTATATGTGGCCCTTTCTTCTGTTGCTTTTTGCAGTATAGAGTTCTTAGTGTAGTGTACTTTTGTTTCTTTGTTTGTTTGTTTGTTTGAGATGGAGTCTCGTGTTGTCGCCCAGGCTGGAGTGCAGTGGCGTGATCTCAGCTCACTGAAAGCTCCACCTCCCAGATTCAAGCAATTCTCCTGTCTCAGCCTCCGAGTAGCTATGACTACAGGCACCCACCTCCATGCCCGGCTAATTTTTGTATTTTTAGTAGAGATGAGGTTTCACCATATTGGTCAGGCTGGTCTCAAACTCCTGACCTCAGGTGATCCACCCACTTTGGCATCCCAAAGTGCTGGGATTACAGGTGTGAGCCACCGTGCCCAGCTTGTTTTGTTTCCTAAAAAGCTCCATGGGTGTTCTTTTCCATGTTTAGTGTTTAGGAAGCAAAGTCTGTAGCTAACTTAAGTTTTTTCTAACTTTTGGAGTTTGTCTTTATTTAAGTTTGTCTAGTGTCTTTAAGTCACCAGAATACTTATTCTTCATCAGTTTTTATTAATTTGCTGAACACTTCATATTCACAGAATGGAATAATAGCAATAAAAAAGAATGAACTGCTACACTCAGCATCATGGATAATATCATAGGCCTACTGTCAGGTGAAGGAAGACAAATAGGTTTCCGTTTAAATGAAACTCAAGATAAACTAATCGATGTTGATGAAACTGGATTAATGACACTTTCTAGGGAGATGCAAATATTATATATCTCTATCTGTGTGATATTTACATGGTTTGACACACAGAAAACATATCAAGTTATACTTTTAAGATATGAGAAATTTACTGTTTGAATTATATCTTCCTTCCAACTGCCATATTTTTACTTAGTGAAATAATAGAATGCATAGGATTTAAGATGATCAAATTGCTGAACAAATTTTCTTTTCTTTTTAGAGATATCTTTTGTGCCTCTGTTGGTATCTTACCATTATAAATGAGGTACAGCATTTGGTAGGTCTCTTGAATTTTGGAAACAAAGGATAACAAAGTTTGATGTGTTTTGTCCACGAATTTACTGGAAGACCTAAAATACTGCCGTCCTTTAAGAAGATCTCGGCAGGTAATGACTCTCCAGCAGGTCTCAGCTGCAGTAAAGCAGCTCATCCACATTTGCCCTTATGAACCTGCATATCTAGTATCACTCAATGTGTCAACAGCAGACCAGAAAGCTGTATGTAGCTTGTGGCAAACCTTTGAAGGTTGAATCACTGTAAAGTCTCCTAGGGTTTTGAAGCATATTTATAACCCCTTTGGCAAGCAACTGTTCTGGTTTTCAAAGTAACTCATGGCTTCTTATTAAGGCCTTGTTACAGAGCCTAGAGTAGGTTTGGGTAAACTACAGTCCCCAAGACAATCTGGCCTGTTTTTATGTAGCCTGTGAGCTAAGAATGTTTTTCATATTTGTAAAGGATTATATAAAAAGGAGAACAATATTTTATATCTTAAAATTACATAAAACTAAAATTGTGGTGTCTATAAAGTTTTATTACAACATGATGATACTCATTCAGTTACCTATTGTCTATAGTTGGTTTCCCACTACCAAAGCAGAATTGAGTTGAGGCTATTAGACTGTATAGTCCACAAAACCTCAAATATTTACTATATGGCCCCTTTCAGAAGTTTGCCAACCTCTTGACTAGATGCCTGGCTATGAGTCATCGGGTAATTCTACTAAGTAGGTTTCCTATTATGTCTTGACTGTTTTCTGGTTCACTTTGACATACAATTGAGAGTTCCTAGCAGCTGTCCATTACCAATTGGAAATGTGTTTACATAATTGTGCTCATGCATGTTCTGATTTTGCAAGTAAATTGCATAAGTTCTTTCATATTTCCATTGTCCTATATGTAGGCAGTATGTTGCCCTTCAGCTTACATATATGGTAACCTGGAAAATTAACTGTAAATATCTAATTCAGGAGGAAAATAAGTCAAGCCTGGTTTATCCATGGCTCTGCACAAAAGATTGGTGTAACCAGAAGTGGTCTAAGGAGTGTTCTAGCCTCACTCAGGAAGGATATTGCAGAAGAGTGGGGAGATATTCTTCCCACTGAGTAGAAAATTGGTAATATATCTCAATATTCATTTCCTTGGGGAAGAGATGACTTGAAGTAATAAGCTACATCAGTTTACTAGCAGTGGCTAATTATCTAGCCAGAAGATACATGGAGAAATCTTCCAAACTAGGCTTAAAATGTAGGACTGTCTATGGTCCAATGAATACTGACCAAAACCAAAGTAAATAAATCAACTAACAAAAAGGAAACCACTCCAGAAGAGAAATTTACTATCTAAATGGAATAGACGTAGGTCCAGCCCCATTCTTTAGCCATCCAAGCAGCTTCCCAATAGGTTCAACTAAGTGGTTATAAAGGCAAGGATGGAGTCTGTTTATGTGTTCACAACTGCACTTCAAGGTCAGATAGATTATCTGTCTTCCTCTACCACTGAGTGTCAAATTTTTCATTAGCAGCAATCAATTCTGAGCCCCATGAAGTTTACCCTCTTCTTACAGGAGCAGATACCTAGTAGTAGATTTTGTGTTTATATTTGACCCCAATCATGAAAGAG